>NC_089516.1:3172205-3472205 GCF_036850995.1 Saccopteryx leptura | reverse complement strand
CATGCGCTGTTGCCCTTGGATCAGCCGCACCGAGCCCAGCCGAGGTGTGCGGGGGCGTTAGCCTGCGGGCTGAGCTCCGGGCAGACAGCCAGAGCAATGCTCTTGAATGCAGATGCCGGCTTTGCAGCGGGGCGGCCTGCCTCCCCTGGGGGAGCCCTGGGGAAGTGCGCGTGGGGCTATGCGCGTGCAGGGCAAGTCCCAGGCAGCATGGGGACCCAGAGCCTACAGCTTCCCCTTACGGAGACGGAGAGGGCCGGTGCCAGTCTGAGCGCCACGTGGAGCCCCTGCAGGTGGGCGGAGGGTCACGCGGGAAGCCTCTGCCCCGAGCTCAGCTAGGATGCCGGGATGCACCCGAGTGTAGACACACGCTCGGCACAGACACACACTTTGCATGGACACACACCGTCCTTCCCACTGTCATTTCCCAGGAAGCTGCAGATTGAGCACCCCACATAGCAGGTGCCACTGCAAATGGGACCTCGGACGTCCGTGCGTGCGTGCGTGCGTGCGTGCGGCGGGAGAGAGTCAGTGGGTCTGAAACGAGCACAAACCAGGCACTGTCCCACGCGGGCTCGCGTCACCGCCCAGTCCTGGTGCGCTAACACGGGACGCTCTGCGCCTGCCCTCCCCCGGAATCGGCCTCCGCCACCTTTGTCCCCATCACTGCCGTCGCCTGTCCCAACGCCATACCGTGGAGGACGCCTGTGTGCTAACAACGCACTTAGGAGTATCCTCCCCTTGGGCCACCTCTCCCATCCGGAGAGGACGAAAGAAATATGCAAAAACCTTTCAGGATTCATGAGCATTTCGGGTCCAGGTTTGGGGGTCAGTGCACACACCTCAGTCCCTCTCCTGTTAGTGGGTGTGACACTAAGTCACCATCTGTGTCTTCCCACAAAGAATTGGTTCTCCTGTCAACACCAAAAGCAATAAAAAACAAAATAAACAAACAAAAATTCCTGTCTATGTTCCTGGCCGGTTGGCTCAGCGGTAGTGTCGGCCTGGCGTGTGGGGGACCCGGGTTCGATTCCCGGCCAGGGCACATAGGAGAAGCGCCCATTTACTTCTCCACCCCCACGCTCTCCTTCCTCTCTGTCTCTCTCTTCCCCTCCCGCAGCCAAGGCTCCACTGGAGCAAAGATGGCCTGGGCGCTGGGGATGGCTCCTTGGCCTCTGCCCCAGGCGCTAGAGTGGCTCTGGTTGCAGCAGAGCGACGCCCCGGAGGGGCAGAGCATCGCCCCCTGGTGGGCAGAGCGTCGCCCCTGGTGGGCGTGCTGGGTGGATCCCGGTCGGGCGCATGCGGGAGTCTGTCTGACTGTCTCTCCCCGTTTCCAGCTTCAGAAAAATACAAAAAAAAAAAAAAAAAAAATTCCTGTCTATGATGTTCTGATTAAAAAAAAAAATAAGTCTCTGGCTCTGTGACATAATTTATTACTTTTATACATATTTTTAAAGTTATGGGAATGGCGGCTGCAGTGTAAGTGATTTCAGCCACCTTCCAGCCTAGCCCTCACCGAATGCCCACCCTGGTGGGCACGGGATGTGTCACTAACCTCAGACACCAGGCAGCGGCCGCCAGTGGCCGTGGGTGGGGGAAGCCCCAGGAATTAAGGGGATGTTTCTTCAATACACAAAAATCACGAGATTCGACCTAAATGGAGGGCACAGCGAGGAGACAGGTCCCCTTCCCATGACAGAAATGAACGTCTCACGTAACCACCGGTGATAACGGTCCACGGTGAAACCTTATTACAACTGAACGTCCCTTTCACGAGCTACCTGTCGAATTCTTTCCTTTTTTTGTCAGGAAAGAAATAGACAAAATAGAATTAAGTTTCTTTTTTTTTTTTTCCCCCTGTTCATATCCCCCACAGGTAGAGTAAAAAAAAATCTCAAAATAATTTGAAATGCCAGCGCTATGCAAAACTGACATTAACAACGCCAACAAATCTGTCTCCTAAGAAATTCACCTAAACTTTTATGAGCACTTGGGGAAGGGAAGGTAGATAAAGGGGTGCTATAATGTCTCCAATGCACAGGGATCTTTTCACCGTGGGTACACACAGTTTTTCACTCAGGCAGGAATATTTTAAGGTCAAGACCGGTTTCCAGGCCCTGGCCGGTTGGCTCAGTGGTAGAGCGTCAGCCTGGCGTGCAGAAGTCCCGGGTTCGATTCCCGGCCAGGGCACACAGGAGAAGCGCCCATCTGCTTCTCCACCCCTCCCCCTCTCCTTCCTATCTGTCTCTCTCTTCCCCTCCCGCAGTCGAGGCTCCATTGGAGCAAAGATGGCCCGGGTGCTGGGGATGGCTCCTTGGCCTCTGCCCCAGGTGCTAGAATGGCTCTGGTCGCAACAGAGCGACACCCCGGAGGGGCAGAGCATCGCCCCCTGGTAGGCAGAGCATCACCCCCGGTGGGCGTACCAGGTGGATCCCGGTCGGGCGCATGCAGAAGTCTGTCTGACTGTCTCTCCCTGTTTCCAGCTTCAGAAAAATACAAAAAAAAAAAAAAAGACCGGTTTCCATATTCCCTGCACCAGAATGCAGATTTGCTACCTAGCTACAGTGTATGCGCTTGGGGGGATTATTTCTTTATTATTTTAATTTGTCTTTATCAATATTTTAGGTAAACAATGCTGCTTCCTAAGGATCCTTTGTTCTCAAAATAGAGGCTACGGTGTTAAATCACATCTAAGACTGACGTGACCAATATTTCACGGGTCTGCTCTGAGCGTTTCCAGGACGCGGTACGTCTGTCCTTTGAGTTTGAGGCTCTGGCTACGCAGTCTGAGCAGTGACCCTGGTCCGTCCATCCTCAGTCATTATTAAGTAATGCCTGAGCTGTGTCCACACCCCACTTCAAAAAACAGGTGCTCCTTTGAGACCTGTTTGAGGACCTCGTGGCTCCTCCCAACACGCTGTGGGGTCTGGCGTTGGCAGTGGACCTCGGGTTTCGGGGAAAAGCACACGGCCCAACGCGCCATTGTGGGGCTCGCAGGAACAAAGAGAGACGAAGCCAGCCCCTACGCCTCCTTTCGCCCTCCAGTTTGGCTGGGAGGAGCTCAGTAGTTTCCTTGTGCCCCTAACCCTGCTCTTAGTTAAGCTGCAGACGGCAAAGAAACCCCTAATCAACACAGGCTGAATTTTCATGGTGTGTGTTTCACTAAGATGTGGTTTCTTCAGCACCTGCCAAGCCTGAGCCAACCAGAAAATGAGCCTGCTCCCTACATACCTGAAGATTAACTGCCTATGGAAAAAAACAGCAACAAAACAAAACACACACAACAACCACAAAAATAACAGTGACTCCCTCTCTCTAAGGGAAAGACATACTTTGTATGTGAACTGCTACATATACACAGAGCAGGCAATTGACGAAGGGTGTCCTGTGGATTGCTCACAGCTGGGGTTGGCACAGGTAAGTTTACATTGTATTGTCTTCATTTATGTCGTGAAAGCAGGTCCAAGGTGAGGTGAAAGGTTTACGTTCTCAATCGAAGGTCCAAAGAGTGACACGAATCTATAAACACATTTCCCCTTCCAATGAAACCATGCCTGGGTTCAATTTAACCACCAAATAACAAAATCCACCGACCTTCCACAGCAGCATGGAAAAGCGAGGTCTACAGCTCTTTTGAGACCACCTCTGAAAATGATTTGATTTACAAATCGTGTCGGTGGAGGATGTGGAGCCTCTCAAATCTGAACTTGCTGGGATGAAAATAAAAAAGAGTGGCCTGACCTGTGGTGGCGCAGTGGATAAAGCGTTGACCTGGAAATGCTGAGGTCGCCGGTTCAAAACCCTGGGCTTGCCTGGTCAAGGCACAGATGGGAGTTGATGCTTCCTGCTCCTCCCCCCTTCTCTCTCTCTCTCTCCTCTCTAAAAATGAATAAAAAAAAATTAAAAAAAAAAAAAAGAGAAACGAAGATAACGAAAGTAACAATAAGTTACTAAACCGCCCTCCATTTAGGTTGAATCTCGTGATTTGTATTTATCTGGGACAGAGATGAAACGGAAGGAACTTTAACATATTGGGGTAGTGAAAGTTCCGATTCATGATCTCCTGTGCACACAGGCCCTGGCTGGGTAGTTCAGTCAGTTAGAGCGTTGTCCTGAAACACCATGGTTGCGGGTTTGATTCCCGGTCAGGGCACATACAAGAAACATTCAATGCATGCACAGATAAGTGGAACAACAAATGAATACTTAGCTCTCTCTCTCTCCCCCTTCCTGTGTCTCTAAAATCAATCAATAATAAAAAGTAGATGCATACGTATAATACATGTCCACAATATAATTTGCATGTGATATGTGTATATAGTACACATGGACTATATATGTCTATTTAATACATACATATGACACATGATATGCACATCATATAAATTTATATCATGGAATATATCTGGCACATCTTAGTGGTTCTGTTGTATATGGGGCATTATTTCACCCAGTACTCGCATGAGAACGAAAACTAGGAAGAAAAACGAAAAATTGGGCTGAGCTCACGAATTTCCAGAGCCTCCTCAGAACCACGTAGACCCCACCCGCACGCACACGGCAGCGGCACGGTTCTGACCTCTCACTGGCAGCGTATGGGCACCGCCTGGGAACGTGGGCCACGGGAAGCTCATTAGACGAGACACGGTGCCTGCTCCCTCCTCCCCGTGAGGCCGTGTCCCTCTCAGCGGCTCCTCGCTTTACTTCCCGGCTTCCCGATTCCTGAAATATCTGGAGAAGGCGCCAGACACGAATGCCCTTACTGTGGACCGGGCGATGAGGTGACTGGGGTGTGCCATGGAGGTTCCCAGACTGTGACTCTCCCCCCGAAGACAGGCTATGAGCGAGCGAGCGAGAGAGAGGGCTTCCGGTCTACACAGCCCCACTGAGAGGACAACCCCAGACCGCACCTTCAGGACCTAAGCAAAGGAAAGCACAGGGCGGGAACTCCCCTCTTCTGTCTCCTTGTCGTCTCGTTGTCGTCCCAATGAACAAATGCTCACCAACCACACAAGATGAGACGAGGAAATGGCGGGACCCACTCACAGCAGCCGCACAGTACACCTGTTCTGAAATCGGGGTCTGCGCACACACAAGAGTGATTACTCTGGGACCCGGATCTGAATCCATCTGTGTGCACCAATGTTGAAAGCGTCATATTGCAACCCATGTGGTTGAGTGTTGTGGACCATTAATGGCAGGAAGCCATTTTAGATTCGAGGCTTAGCAAAAGGCTAAGTTCTCCCCCCTCCATCTCCATATTTGGCTTTGATGCTGAGTGTTTGCACCCACTCCACTTGCTTCCTTGGGTTGCAGGAAGCAATATACATGCCCTTCCTCTGACTCTTTGTTTGTTTCAGATGTTTGTAAATTTCACTAATGCATCCTGTTTTTGCCTTGGGAGAGTTCCTGTCTTAGCCTTGGATGTGCAACTTTGTATCAGGGTCCTTGATTTGCATATGACTATATAATAAAGTGAACTGGGGCTGTGAGGCACTCAGATGCTGCCAGGCAGTTTGAGGAGTCCTCCCGGTCCCATCGGTTTTGTTCTGACAAAGTGTGTTTCCTCAATTCCGCACCGTTATTAGGAGCTGCGCTGGTCCACGGCAGTCGAGGAAGGCAAAATGCAGGCAAAAGGAGGCCCCAAAAGAAATCCCTGTTCCGAATTTCCGTCGTCCACGCCGGACCTCTCATGTCCCACTTTTAGACGTCAGCTATATCGTGGTTACACCGCGATCTCCTTTTCTGAATACAATCCTATTTCCACGAAGAGACACCAACAACATGAACTCAAATGTACTTGAAACTTCTACCTTACTATTTTTTTTAAAATAGAAACAATTGAGTGACTTAAATCATTTTTTGTTTGTTTTTATTTTTCAACGGCAGTTGACATTCAGAACTAATCTGTGTGAGTTTCCGATGTACGTACGGCATAGTGGTCGACAATCACATTCTTTTTTTTTTTTAATTAATTTTAATGGGGTGACATTGATCAATCAGGGTACATCTGTTCAGAGAAAACATCTCTAGGTTATTTTGACATTTGATGATGCTGCATTCCCATCACCCAAAGTCCAATTGTCTTCCGTCACTTCTAACTGGTTTTCTTTACGAAAGCGATCCACCAGTAAGCCTACCGCCAGCCTGGCGTGATACATAGTGACATAGTTATAATATTATTGTCTCTATTCCCTGTGCTGCAGCTGACACCCCTGTGGCTACTCTGTAACTGTCCATCTGTGCTTCTCAGTCCCTTTCCCTCTGTCCCCCAATCCCCCCAACCCTCTGCCTTGTGGTGACCATCACTCTGTTCTCTGTCTCTATGAGTCTGTTTCTGTTCTGCTTGTTCATTTATTTTGTTTTTTAAATTCCACACAGAAGTTGAAACCAAATGGTATTTGTCTTTCTCTGTCTGACTTATTCAGCATAATACCCTCTAGGCCTGTTCATATTGTTTGTTGCAAATGGTGGGATTTCATTCCTTTTCTATGGCGGAGAAATATGGAAGATCCTCAAAATAAATAAATAAATAAATAAATATAGAACTACCTAATGGTCCAGCAATTCCGCTTCTGGGTATTTACCCAGAGAATCAAAAACACTAATTCAATAAGAAATACATATCCCTATGTTGCTCATGGCGGCATTGTTTACAGTAGCTGAGTCGTGAAAGTATCCCAAGCGCCCGTTAATAAAGGAATGGATAAAGAAGAGGTGGTCCATTTATACCAGGGGTCCCCAAACTACGGCCCGCAGGCCACATGCGGCCCCCTGAGGCCATTTATCCAGTCCCCGCTGCACTTCCGGAAGGGGCACCTCTTTCATTGGTGGTCAATGAAAGGAGCACATTGACCATCTCATTAGCCCAAAGCAGGCCCATAGTTCCCATTGAAATACTGGTCAGTTTCTTGATTTAAATTTACTTGTTTTTTATTTTAAATATTGTATTTGGCCCTGGCCGGTTGGCTCAGTGGTAGAGCGTCGGCCTAGCGTGCGGAGGACCGGGGTTCGATTCCCGGCCAGGGCACACAGGAGAAGCGCCCATTTGCTTCTCCACCCCTCCGCCGCACTTTCCTCTCTGTCTCTCTCTTCCCCTCCTGCAGCCAAGGCTCCATTGGAGCAAAGATGGCCCGGGCGCTGGGGATGGCTCTGTGGCCTCTGCCCCAGGCGCTAGAGTGGCTCTGGTCGCAATATGGCGATGCCCAGGATGGGCAGAGCATCGCCCCCTGGTGGGCAGAGCGTCGCCCCATGGTGGGCGTGCCGGGTGGATCCCGGTTGGGCGCATGCGGGAGTCTGTCTGACTGTCTCTCCCCGTTTCCAGCTTCAGAAAAATGAAAAAAAAAAAAAAAAAAAAATATTGTATTTGTTCCCGTTTTGTTTTTTTACTTTAAAATAAGATATGTGCAGTGTGCATAGGGATTTGTTCATAGTTTTTTTTTATAGTCCAGCCCTCCAACGGTCTGAGGGACAGTGAACTGGCCCCCTGTGTAAAAAGTTTGGGGACCCCTGATTTATACAATGGAACATGACTTGGCCATCACAAGTCAGCCTTTTTTGGATGCACTTTGTATAACTTGTTATTACAAGACCAAAGGTCTCTAGAACATGATTATGAAACCTGTTCTTCACAGTAGAAAACAGTAGAGATTACAATGGCCCTGAGATTTATTTACTTGATGGGGTGAATCCGTTTGCATGACATGAGTGCCTTTGGTGTCTCTGAATTTGAGAAAGCCCCGTGTGGTCCCAGAGAGCTCTGTTTTGTTCCTGCCCCGAATGAAAACGAAAGGAGAGAAGAGGAAATATTTAGTTTAGGACTGTGTAGGGTCAGTCCATCTCTACTGGACTTCCACGTTGCTGTAACGACCTCTGCTTTTCCCAGAAAATAAATGGAGAGAAAGACAGTCAGGAGAAGAAGCAAACACAAGCTGTCCCCGGCTTCTGCACCCATATTGGTTAAAGTATGCCAGTATGACCCCTGAAACAATTATCAATCTTGTTTGTCAGTTACTTTTATTCCCTCATCCGGGTCTGGCGGCCTTCAAGAAGGGACATGTTCTAGAATATTCCATATGGCTTTCCTACCTGCTGTGATTTCTTCCATTCCTAAACTGTTCATGGTTTTTCCTTAACTACCTCTCCAAACCCACATCCTGACCGAATGTGTCCCCGTGTTCTACGGAGGGAGCCCGAAAATGCACGAGAAATGTTCACGCGAAATGATGTTCAAACATTAAATGGACGTGTCGGGGCTCGTGGGAGCCAGACACTTCAACTCTCTCCCTCTCTGGGGTATTTTAATGATGTAAAAAGACTCCTCATTCCAAGATGTAATTGCTCGACTGTATTTTAAAGCAACTCCCGTCTTTCTGCAGCAGGCCGATGGAATAATAATTCCTTTTCAGTATGGAGCCGCGGGATACAGGATCACGGAAAAACAGAGCACGCACTCCACTCCATTACAGACGGGGCCCCAGGCGCCTGGCTCCTGTGGGTGGTCACAGCCTGGGCAGGTCCCGTTTCCTTACACAATTAACACGTCCCCAGACACACGGGCTGGGGGGGGTCTGTGGTGACACCCGTCGAAGACGGAGGTGTGAATGGCTTGTCACTTCGGCACGCCTTTGCCAAGGACCGCACCTAAGGACAGAGGAGCACCGGTGAACGTGGGAGGTGAACGATCACTTTCTAGACTCAACAGTGATCTAAGGATACCTGTCTCCCACTGACAGCCTCATATCCTTTACCGGGTTAGACAAACAGTTACCCGTAAAGCAAAAAAAAACAAACAAAAAAAAAACAAAAAACCTGTGAGCTATGAAGCAATACTGACTTGTAAAAAAGGGCTAATTCCAACCTCTTGTCATTCTTCATTATTTAAAAATAAGAAAAAAAAATTTAAATGTACCTTTTAAGTGTCTGATATCATTACTTGTTGTCTAGTGGTCGTCAATATTACAAATGTGCTAATCAAAACATTCTATATATTACAAAAATGAAATTGGTCGAATACCTATGTTAATTAGGTAGCCAATTTTTTAAAATTTGAGAACTCTCTAAAACCTTCTTCTTTTTTTTTTTTTTTGTATTTTTCTGAAGCTGGAAACGGGGAGAGACAGTCAGACAGACTCCCGCATGCACCTGACCGGGATCCACCCGGCACGCCCACCAGGGGCAACGCTCTGCCCACCAGGGGGCGATGCTCTGCCCCTCTGGAGTGTCGCTCTGCCGCAACCAGAGCCACTCTAGCGCCTGGGGCAGAGGCCAAGGAGCCATCCCCAGCGCCCGGGCCATCTTTGCTCCAATGGAGCCTCGGCTGCAGGAGGGGAAGAGAGAGACAGAGAGGAAGGAGGAGGGGGGGTGGAGAAGCAAATGGACACTTCTCCTATGTGCCCTGGCCGGGAATCGAACCCAGGTCCCCTGCACGCCAGGCCGACGCTCTACCGCTGAGCCAACCGGCCAGGGCCCAAAACCTTTGAATTAACAGTATGTTTATATGGAACCATCTAAATCGATTATCCAGAATCCTCTGGGTCCTCCTCGACCCCACACTATTCATCATCCCAAGGTCTAGGAATCCTTTTCGTCTCAGTGATACATCATTGAGAGAAACTTCTCCCAGACTCCATCTACCACAGGTCTTCCTATAATAAGTCACTATTGTTACTGTTGCTACTGGGACTGTCTCAAACCAGAAGAAAGGTCGGGAAGTTGCTGGTGGCTGTGATTGCAGAAACATGAGCAAGCTCTGTGTTCTGTTCTGCTTTCTTTTGTGCCCCGTGAGGATGAGAACTCGCACCACAGGGGTTCAGGGTCCTCCCTCAGCGGACAGCCCGGCTGACCCTTCCCTTCAAACATGCTGACTCACTCCGACACTCTCTCATGCTCACCTGTGAACTTTTCCCCATGTGGCTGGGGCTGTTTTCACGAAAGAAGTTCACAGACGACCTCGTCTGTCCCCGGTGGAGTCATAGATGAGCTTATCCGTCCGTATCCAGTGAAGACACGACCCAGTGGAATCTATAGACCAGCTCATCCGTACCTTCTCTGTGTGCAATAAGTACTTTTATCAAAAGAAGAAGGGATTTCTAGATACTCTTGGATTAAACAGACACATACGGGTGCCTCCATTCTTCCAGAAGTTGTCTGGGTGTTTCTCGGGGTCCAGGACTCATGCCAACAGGAGCACTTGGGAGTCCATTAAAGTTGACATCATGGCCAAGGCCCCTGCTTCCCAGCATGCATTGCAGGCGGCCAGCGCGCCTCCTTCGGCTCACAGAGACGTCCCTTGGGGATACACGTATTGCTCAGTGCTAGAGATGGCTTCCCAGTGGCTCCTCGTGTCATTATATCCTGTTTGCTCTAATGGTTTCCAACGTCTTCTTAGCCTTCTCCATCCATCAGTCAATAACGCACACAGCGCTTTCCTTATTTTCGTTTTATTTATTGCTGAACTAACGTTAACTCAGTTTCTACCGTGTCAGGAATCTGCTTCGTCCTGGGGATAATGGAGGCAGCGAGTGACCTATGATCTGAATCGGCCAAGACTTTATTAAAATACCTGGGGGAATCTGAATAACAAGATAACGGTGGTAACACCAAGAATAATGAAAATAACACGCACTGGACACACGTAAGCGGTAGACACAACAAACAGCATTAGAAATATGATCATAAAAAAAAAAGAAAAACTCCAATAAGTTTGGGAAATAGCCTGAATGTAAATGGCAGTTATATTGCACACAGGTTCTTCTGAAATGGGCTTATATCTGGAATTCTCCTGTTCAGCACAGTTCTGTGTTTTTTGTACCCGTCACCTGGAGACATTTGCCCATGAGATCTAATCTGCTCTCTGGGATTCAACGGGGTTCATCTGTTCTCTTTCCCACGTGGCTTTTCCAATATGTCAACAGCAAGATTACGCCTTTTTTTTTTTTTTTTTCTTCTCCTGGATGGATGACAACCTCTTACAACACCTTCTGAATAGCAAGCAGTTCCTGATAACCTCACCTGGTGGGTGGAGACCTCCCAGCTGTCACCTATCGACTCCTGATTGTTTTTAAATTCTGGGGCACAGAAAGAAGCGGAAAATCCCCCGAAAGGGTCCGGCTAACATGAATAACTCGCCAATTTCGTGACTGTCCCGGGCAGAGGCTTGATGGTGAATGCGCTGTGAGGCTCGTGGGACCACGACCACACCTGTTACCTTCTTCTTCCACACACTTTCTCAGAACCCAGGTCCAGACGTCCCGTCACACTAACACATATGGTCCCTGCAGGGTGAGCCCAGCAGGACACAGCCGCCCGGAGCGGTGCCATGTGCGGGCAGGGACGCGGCCACACTGCCTGTCACCGAGGCACCTGCACGCGGCAGGTAGCGAACCGGGGAAATAACACACGCCGTTCCTCTCGGAAACACCGACCTGCGGTGGGAGAACCCTCCTGCAGCCATCGCTCCCCATTCACAATTGCAATTTTTACATATTTGTAGAACAAGTCCGTCATCTCGCTGACTGGAGTGAGCAGAAGCGACGTTTCAATGGCCTGGGTGAACACCAATTAAGAAGTCCCCGGCCCTGGTTGGTTGGCTCAGCGGTAGAGCGTTGGCCTGGTGTGCAGGAGTCCCGGGTTCGACTCCCGGCCAGGGCACACAGGAGAAGCGCCCATCTGCTTCTCCACCCCTCCCCCCCCTTCCTCTCTGTCTCTCTTTCCCTCCCGCAGCCAAGGCTCCATTGGAGCAAAGATGGCCCCGGGCGCTGAGGATGGCTCGGTGGCCTCTGCCTCAGGTGCTAGAATGGCTCTGGATGCAACAGAGCGACACCCCAGATGGGCAGAGCATCGCCCCCTGGTGGGCGTGCCAGGTGGATCCTTGTCGGGTGCATGCGGGAGTCTGTCTGACTGCCTCCCCGTTTCCAGCTTCGGAAAAATGAAAAAAAAAATAAATAAAAAGAAGTCCCCAAGGCATGATGTGTTGATTGCAAAGGCATCGAGGGACCCAGTCGTGCATGTTGAAAACAAGGTGTTGTAGGGAAAAGAGATGTCATGACAGGAGCTGTTCGCATGACTATGCGTCCTCGGGGTGTGAACTTTGAGAGCTGGAAGTTTGGGACCTGCCCCCTGTGCTGTGATGTCCGTTTGTGGGTGCGAGGGGAGGCACCACTTGAAGGGCGATTCCTCCGCCGTGTGGCAGGCTCGCTGCCGGGTCTGTGCAGGGAGACTCGGGGTTCTGCCCGGCACCGGGTCCTCCCTGTCCCGTTCGGAGCTGCCTCTGGACACGCGCTCTGTGAGAATGCAGGACGACGCCTCTCGTTGGCACACGTGCACATTGCAGAGTCTCTCCGGCCCCCGGCGGCACCGCAAGGCAGGGCGATGGAAACGCCCACAGGCAGCCCTGTCCTGAGCGGTGCGGGACCTCGCCCGCCCTGTGCACGTGACCTGCAGACCCAGCCCGTGGGGACGGGGGGCTGCTGGGCACTCGGGCCGGACACCCGGGGTTGGCTGCGTGGTCCAGGCTGGGTCAGTCCAGCGCAGGATGTTGTGATTTACGGGCCAGTGGGGATTCCCTTCCGCTCAGGACATCGGCCTCAATCCGGGATGCACAGTCAGCCTCACACAGGACCCACGTCCACTTAGCTTTTTCACGCCTTCTCCTCTGGGGTCAGTCTCTGTGGCCCCCGACCTCCGCCTGGGCCCCGTGACCTAGGAAGGCTCTGGACATAGTTTGGAGGCGTCCAGTCTCCCTCAGGTGCCGAATGAGGATACGCCCCGGGAATCCGAGAACATTCCTACGGCAGCGACACCCGGGTGATGCCGACAGGAACCATTCTGACACTTTTCAGACACTGGAGGGAGGAAAGAGATAGGCGGGAGTGTCCTTGAACGCAAAAGCAAAGCACAGTTCAGGGCCGGCTTGTTGTTTTTCAGAGAGAGGAGAGGGAGAGAGAAGCCCGAGGGGGACGCTCATTTCCAATGTCTCGTTTTGACCTCCTCCTCCTCCAGGGCCGTTCAACGCGATCTCGTTCATGTCAGACACCTGTGTGCACCTCCCGCCTGTGGGGAACCCCGGGCCTCAGAAATGCCGGGGTCTGTCCTGGCTGCTAGCTCCCCCTCTGGGGAACCCCGGGCCTCAGAAACGCCGGGGTCTGTCCTGGCTGCTAGCTCCCCCTCTGGGGAACCCCGGGCCTCAGAAACGCCGGGGTCTGTCCTGGCTGCTAGCTCCCCCTCTGGGGAACCCCGGGCCTCAGAAACACTGGCGTCTGTCCTGGCCTCTGGGGAACCCCGGGCCTCAGAAACACCGGGGTCTGTCCTGGCTGCTAGCTCCCCCTCTGGGGAACCCCGGGCCTCAGAAACACTGGGGTCTGTCCTGACCTCTGGGGAACCCCGGGCCTCAGAAACACTGGGGTCTGTCCTGGCCTCTGGGGAACCCCGGGCCTCAGAAACACCGGGGTCTGTCCTGGCCGCTAGCTCCCCCTCTGGGGAACCCCGGGCCTCAGAAACACTGGGGTCTGTCCTGGCTGCTAGCTCCCCTTCTGGGGAACCCCGGGCCTCAGATACACCGGGGTCTGTCCTGGCCTCTGGGGAACCCCGGGCCTCAGAAACACTGGGGTCTGTCCTGGCCTCTGGGGAACCCCGGGCCTCAGAAACACTGGGGTCTGTCCCGGCTGCTCTAAGGCTGCAAACGAGTACTCTGATATTTCACCGAAAGGTTGTGTTTGGAATCTGAGAGTTCCGAGTTCGGCTCCTCTTGTCAGAGACAATGAAACAACACCTTGTTCTCATGTCAGGAAAATAAATATTGAGTTTCCGCGAAATAATTTGCAGTGTGGTTGGTGGCCCTCCTGTAAATGTCAGGAGCAAGAAGGATTGAGACAACACACCAGAGCGTCTGTGGTCTGGAAAGAGAGATTTCTGCGCGGTTGCTTTTTTTTTTTTCTCGTTTCCACCTGCCTGTACTGTCTGCTTTTCTTTACCGCGCGATCACGCCTATCCTTGGAATTGTGATTGTACATGATGCCCAAGTGGGCGAATGACTAGTTCCTGAAGGCTTCGTGTGACTTCGAAAATCATTCACATAGATTCAGGAACATCGGCGAATTCATTTCGACTGCCCGTTCATATTGGTCTGACTCATGAACCTAACAGCTCGGGGTGATCGCTTCTCCCCAGATGTGTTCACACCCTGATGCAGATGTGCACCCCATCCTCAGCTGGCGTCCCCCCACTCCCTGGGGCGTGGGCCCTTTCACAAGGAATTTTTTTTTTTCATCTGCTCCATTTTCACAAAGAGGCCACTCTCCATGTTACAAAGACTGTGTTTCCTATCCCTTTCTGCAGAGCTCATCAGAATTCTACACCGATTTTATTCTCTATAAACTCCTGCTGCAAAGTTTTTTAGACTTACACGAGCAGCCAGCCAGCCGTCTTAATAATAATAACCGTAATTTATTGACCACTAAAATTTCTGCCAGGTGCTTGGCGACACAGTCTGACTATACCGTTTGATTTAATTCTCTAAGCGACTCGCTTATGAAAGTAGTATTCATAGCCCCATTTTTTTTTTCCATGAGAAAACTGATGCTTAGAGAATTAAAGAAAAAATTTTTTTTTTTTTTTTTTTTTTTTTTACATTTTCCAAGTCAATAAAGTATCCTGCTAGGATTTAAACACAGGCCTCCTTTGCTCCAAACCTAGGCACACTGTACTGCCAATTTGGTTCCGCGGCCAGTGTCCCTCACATTGCTCCATCCTTCCGGAAAGAACGTAAGTGCCATAAACACAGGCTCGGCGCATTTCTTGGTGTTATTAAGGGTATTTGACAAGTTTTCATTTTCTTCCTTTATTTGTTGATTTCATGGATAGGGGACCGCAGAGGACTAAGAAAAGCTTACCCCAAAAGTGATGAGAGGCTCTGGCCGGTTGGCTCAGCGGTAGAGCGTCAGCCTGGCATGCGGGGGACCCGGGTTCAATTCCCGGCCAGGGCACATAGGAGAAGCGCCCATTTGCTTCTCCACCCCCCCCCCCATCCTTCCTCTCTGTCTCTCTCTTCCCCTCCCGCAGCCAAGGCTCCATTGGAGCAAAGATGGCCCGGGCACTGGGGATGGCTCCTTGGCCTCTGCCCCAGGCGCTAGAGTGGCTCTGGTCACAACAGGGCGACACCCCACAGGGGCAGAGCATCGCCCCCTGGTGGGCAGAGCATCGCCCCTGGTGGGCGTGCCGGGTTGATCCCGGTCGGGCGCATGCAGGAGTCTGTCTGACTGTCTCTCCCTGTTTCCAGCTTCAGAAAAAGACAAAAAAACAAAAAAACAAAACAAACAAACAAAAAAGTGATGACTCGTGGGGACATGGCCATTGATCTCCTACGGTATGAAACATGGCTGGACCCTGTCTTTCTTACATAACATAATTATCACGAGTAGCAGCATCTTAAGTTAATGTAAGAGGGATAGAGGATGTTCTATTCCTAACTTAAAGTAAGGTGAGTTTATTCATCTAACCAAAAGGTGGATGGATGCAGGCCCCCCCCCCCTGTCCTGGCTGTAGGTAGCACCCACACGCTACATGAAGTCCAGTGGGGTGACTTCAGCTCGTGGCCAATCAGACGAGAGCATGCTTCAGGAAGGATGAGCTATCTAATCCCTGCATAATGCTGTGTAACAAACACGCCCATTTCAGTGGCTTACAATGAAGCACAGTTATTCAGCGCATGAGGCTGTGGGCTGAACGTGGAGACTGTGTCCAGCTGGGCTGTCCTGCAGCTGGGGACCTTCATTCCGCAGGTGTCAGGCTGTCCAGCTGAGACAATGCCTCTCCCGTCTGTCCCCTCCCAGCCAGCCGGCTCAGGCACACTCTGGAGAGCAGGGGGCGGGCAGCGGGACCAGACAGAAGAGCACTTGGAGAAACTCTGCTCGGGTCACAAGCGTGGGACATCAAAGGCGGACTCCAGGGAGGGCAGAGGTCTGCCCAGGTGACGCAGAGAGGAGCTCCAAGTTCACCTGGTGAAGGGCGTGGCTACAAGAAGGGACCAAGAACAGGGCACGAACACAATGCTGGCACCTCAGGGAGCACCTGCATTCCGAGGAAAAGAATTTCCAGAAAGAACACTTCAACGACAGCTGTGCACAGGCAACACAGCGCAGATGTGTTCCCCTGTTGAATGCCCGCCTCCCAAGATGCACTTCACCCCGGCTGCCGCCTGGGAAGGCCGTGATGCCCAGCGCGGGAGCTGCGCGGCGTCCTCACACTGCCCCTACGCTTCACCCTGAAATGACCACCAGGCAGCCCAGGCACGGCGTCTTCTAAGCCAGTCCCTCCTCTAGGGCTCCGATGTGAGAAGTCTCAACTGCTCAATGGCTCACGCTCAGCTAGCTGCACTTCCATGAGATAAATCTTCTTTTTTTTTTTTTTTTGTATTTTTCTGAAGCTGGAAATGGGGAGAGACAGTCAGACAGACTCCCACATGCGCCCGACCGGGATCTACCCCGCACGCCCACCAGGGACAACGCTCTGCCCACCAGGGGGCGATGCTCTGCCCCTCCGGGGCGTCGCTCTGCCATGACCAGAGCCACTCTAGCACCTGGGGCAGAGGCCAAGGAGCCATCCCCAGCTCCCAGGCCATCTTTGCTCCAATGGAGCCTTGGCTGTGGGAGGGAAAGAGAGAGACAGAGAGGAAGGAGAGGGGGGTAGAGAAGCAAATGGGTGCTTCTCCTATGTGCCCTGGCTGGGAATCGAACCCGGGTCCCCCGCACACCAGGCTGACGCTCTACCACTGAGCCAACCGGCCAGGGCCCCATGAGATAAATCTTGTCAGAAATCGGGCGTGTGCACAGAATCGAGAACAACTTCCCTTCTGGACAACCAAGTCCCTTCTTCCAACAGAGAACATTGGCCCCCACCCTCGGGATAAGTCTGCTAAAGACAGTCAAGGCCCCAACTGTTGTGCCATGTTGAATTTAGTATGTGACATCTGAGAAAACACAATTTGAATGACAGATATGTTGGGGACAGCCTTTTAAGTGGCACATTAATCTCGCATATTCTTCAGCATGTCTAAGTTGACTTCTCCATCAAAATGCGTCCACGAGAATATTCACCCTTCTAGAACGTCTGACTACTTCTCGTTCACTACTCATTAAATATATATATATTTTTTTTTCAGAACCAGCCAGATAAAAATAATTTTGGTATTTCCTGTAACGCAGCTGCTGTATAAACTGCCCGTGAGATAAATTCCTCTTGATATCTGGCATCGGGAGAAAACGTATCTGATGAACTTGTTTGCGTCCTTTCATCAGATTAAAAGAAAAAAAATGATAATTTTGTGCTTTATCTTACGGCAGTAAAAACAGAGCAGACGGCAGCATGTAATTACCATTTTTGCATTAGCCTGGGTTTGCATTTAGACTTATTATCTCTCATCAGCCTTTTGCACGCATATATTTTGTAATGAATACTTTGGTTTTCTGTGGTGGGGGGAGAGTGTTCTCATTTACCTATTGCAGCATAGATAGATATACATTCAGAATTTTAATAACTTAAGACAGCAACTCCTTCTTTTCTCATGATAACTTGGGCAGGGCTCAGCTGCCTCCACTGCTTGTGGTAGGTATCTCAGGGATCCGACACATTTCTGGGTCCTCTGCCGGGACAGCCACGCTGACTGTGCCTCTGTTCCACACGGTCTCGCTTCCTCCAGGAGGCCAGGCCGGCTTGTTCATGTAACAACAGTGTTCAAAGAGAGCAGCCGTGGAAGCTACAGAGTTTCCAGAACCGCAGGTTTGGCGTGTCGACAGCGTTACTTTGTTGCATTCGTGAAGACCTGTGTGCAGTCATGCAATCCTTGCTACAAATCAGCAGACTTCCGTTGCAGAATTGGAATGCAAGATCGCCACCTAAGAAAAATCCAGATTCGGTTTGTCAGTGGCTGTTCACATAGAAATGAAATAACACGTGTGTATTTTAAGTGAACACATCAGTAAAGGAGACATCAGAGATTTCAGTGTAAATGAATTACTGAGTCAGGGACACAGATTTTAATCGCAATATATTGACAGGCCTTATGACATCCTCACAAAATCCTTAAAACCATACTCTGAACTGTATGTAGCCTTGCTATGATTTACAACAAGATTTTTAAAATCTGTTTTCCCTTCTAGTTTACATTTTTCCATTAATGCTAGACAGATGTTAAAATCAATACCATGCGGACGTGTGTGTGTGTGTGTGTGTGTGTGTGTGTGTGTGTATCTGTCCCATCATTTATTTATTTACTTTTTTTAGATTTTATTTATTCATTTTTATTAGAGAGAGAGGGGAGAGAGAGGGAGAGATAGAGAGAGAACAGGGGGAGGAGCAGAAAGCATCAACTCCCATATGTGCTTTGACCAGGCAAGCCCAGAGATTTGAACCGGTGACCTCAGCATTCCAGGTCGACGCTTTATCCACTGCGCCACCACAGGTCAGGCTGTCCCATCATTTATAAGACATACCAGAACGGTATCTGAGAACATATTAAAAATCAAATAACTACCTTTCTTTCTCAGCGGCTAGCTGCCGGGGGGGAAAACTAGTTAGGTCTAGACATCAACAGACCAACATTGAAAACGAACACATTAAATCACAGAAATTTAAAGAGAGGAGAAATAAAGTTTACGGACTGGCTTCTTACGAACTATGCAGTTCAAGAAGTTTTCGGATTTGACTGAAGGAGAAATAGCATCTGTCTCCTTCCTCCAGTTCCGTTTTTTTCACACTCAGCTCAAAGACAAGCGGGGACAGTCAATACCAAGGTGACAGTTGAAAGCAGAGATTTCTGTCTGTGTCACTGCCCTCTCACCACATCCTACACGCCCACGGAGAAGATTGTAGCTTTTAAGAAAAGCGGCGCCTGCTCTTCGCACGAGAGGTACGACGACCTCAGAGCCACCTGGACAGCAAGGGGCTTTCTGCGGAGAGGGGCAAACGCAGCGACCGCCTTCCACGGCTTGGAGAGAGGGCGGAGCTCAGTAATGAACGACGCGCAGGCTGAGTCCTGGAGGGTCCGCTTAAACCCGGGAGGCGGGACTGTTCTGCGAAGCTCATCACGGGGGCCACCGCCAGAAGCCATCTCTGTGATTTCCTGTCGCGCTCTGCCGGCCGGCACGCCTCAGAACAGCAATGACGGAGCCCACCCTCTGTCCTTCAGTGGAGGGTGTGTTATTTTACCATGAACTCGGGGCTGCTGTTCCTGCCATCACGTAGCCTGTCAAATGTGACAGCTGAGGGTGAGGACGCTGTCCCCTAGACGCTCCGCCAGGAAACCCGATGCTTTCCCCCCGTGGATCCACATGGCAGGCCGAGCCGTCCACAGACCTGCGCCGGACACGGGCTCTGTACGTGGCCCCTCGCTGTGGTGGCAGGGGGCCCACGTTGAGGAATACTGATGAATTAGCCCGCATGCTCGGGACCGGGACTGGGGGAACAGATGTGAAGCGGGTCTTGTCCCAGCGGCTCGGGGCCGGCGCTGTTCTGAGCAGGTTGTCTAAGTTTACAGATGCGGGGGAAGCAGTTGGCACCAGCTTACAGATCGCCCAGCACGGGGGGAAGGGGCTCCTGGCTCGGAAGAGGCGGTCCCTGGACGCGCGTGCCCCCGCGTGCCCGCCTCAGGAAGGCGCCCCTCTTGTGGGTGGAGGGCAGCACCTGCTTAGGCGTTCAGACCCGGGACCTGGTGTGAGCCTCATGTGTGTGGGTGTCCCTGAGCCCTCATCCGTGCTGCGTGTCACCACTCAGACAAGTACTACGGAGAGGCAAGGATCGACTCTCTGCCAGTGCTTTCTTCAGATGCCATGATATCTTTTCTCAGATATCAGGTAACAACAGTGTTCAAAAAGAGCAGACGTGGAAGCTACAGAGTTTCCAGAACTGCAGCTTTGGCGTGTCGACAGCATTACTTTGTTGCATTCGTGAAGACCTGTGTGCAGTCATGCAATCCTTGCTATAAATCAGCAGACTTCTGTTGTTAGGATTGGATGCCAGCGACCTGAGAAGATCGGAGTCTGTACGCAAACCCGTCTTAACACCTCGTTCCAGCCAGCCCTCTTCGTCAGGGGCATGTGGCGGGTAGTGGGGGGCTTGGCCTTTAGGGAGCAGCTAATTAGATACAAGTTGCAGTCCAGGGGTCCTTCTTCATATGCCGACCAGTACTTTTTTTTTTTTTTTTTTTGTATTTTTCTGAAGCTGGAAACAGGGAGAGACAGTCAGACAGATTCCCGCATGCGCCCGACCGGAATCCACCCGGCACGCCCACTAGAGGGCGACGCTCTGCCCCTCTGGGGCATCGCTCTGCCGCAACCAGAGCCGCTATAGCGCCTGGGGCAGAGGCCAAGGAGCCATCCCCAGTGCCCGGGCCATCTTTGCTCCAATGGAACCTTGGCTGCGGGAGGGGAAGAGAGAGACAGAGAGGAAGGAGAGGGGGAGGGGTGGAGAAGCAGAGGGGCGCCTCTCCTGTGTGCCCTGGCTGGGAATCGAACCCGGGTCCCCCGCATGCCAGGCCGATGCTCTACCACTGAGCCAACCGGCCAGGGCCACCGACCAGTACTTCTTTATCAGCGAGGTTCTTGGCAGCCCGAGTTCCGTCCTGGGAACATCGGTGCTTAGATACCACCTTGAGGGTGGCTCTCCTGGTCCCGGGACACAAAGGTGGATCGCTTGTAGCCTGGTGAAGTCACCGAGGCCCATTCAAGTATCCAGCGCCTGGAAGAAAGCTTTGCAGTTCAATTACTCATCAATCCTAGTGAGTACACCTGAAAGCTACTATGACTAAGAGGTACATCTCTAACTCTGGAGTTCCCTTGTCACCGCCTGCCCAGGGCAGCCACCACGGGGGGATTCCGGTGGGAGGGAACACACACTGATGTCTGTCAGCAACAGCGAGGGGGGGGGGTTTCTGTGGACTTCCCTTCACTCGACAATAAGAGTCGTACTTTTTCGAAGGAGGGTCACAAGCCTTAGTGTGAAATCATGAGTGGGTTGAGGCCGGACTTCTTACAAATGAGGGCACACAGTGGCCCAAAGACTGGCATTCGTAGCTGTCTGCTACAGGCCAGTGACTGTCCCACTCTGGACTGCAGCGCGTCCTCGGGCCCATAGGTGTGGGGGACCGGCAGAGGGGAGATGGCAGGGACAGTGCCCATGCTCTCCAAAATGCCTCCAGGGTCTTCCCTGGGGACACAGCCTCACAGACACACTCGCCATAATGTTTTACCAGCGACCCGGGCCTCCCTCAGCCCATGGACGCTGACCTAAAATTAACCATCGCGGGGTCTACACGTGAATTCACTTTACCTTTATCCAGACTGCCTTGTCGCATACCGTTATGGGTCAACTCACTGGTGCCACGTCAGGACAGTGCAGACAGGGGCGTGAATAATAGGCCTTTATTCTCTAGTACAGGGGTCCCCAAACTTTTTACACAGGGGGCCAGTTCACTGTCCCTCAGACCGTTGGTGGGCCGGACTATAAAAAAAACTATGAACAAATTCCTATGCACACTGCACATATCTTATTTTAAAGTAAAAAAACAAAACAGGAACAAATACAATATTTAAAATAAAGAACAAGTAAATTTAAATCAACAAACTGACCAATATTTCAATGGGAACTATGCTCCTCTCACTGACCACCAATGAAAGAGGTGCCCCTTCCAGAAGTGCGGCGGGGGTCGGATAAATGGCCTCAGGGGGCCGCATGCGGCCCACGGGCCGTAGTTTGGGGACCCCTGCTCTAGTAGCTCCGGGGGCCAGACATCCAAGGTCCAGTGCCAGTTCTTCTGGGGAGCAAGGACAGGAGCACTCAGGCGTACCTTTGCCGGACGGCCACGGTCAGCTGGTGTCCGCTGGTCCTCCTTGCTGGGCTCTACACATGGTCCTAGTTCCTGAGGGCAGAGGGGGCACTCCCAGGCCCGGGAGACAGCGGTCTCCACAAAGCAGCATCGGACCACACTTCCCGGTTGACCCCTAGCCGGTGCTGTCCTAACCCACACGTCTTTGAAGGCGGCATGCTTTCTTTTCCTCAAGGTTACGATGCCCATAAAGGTGGTGGACCCAGGGCCACCATCAAATCCTGAGTCCCTGAACTCAGTCCCTGTGGCTCATGCAGAATTCCTAATCTCTCTTTTTCGGGGACAAAAGAACTTACAGGAGGGCAGACAGGGGTGCAGACATTTGAAGAAAAGTGCCCTTCCTTTCACAGCAAGTTCCACACCGAGAAATAACTCACCTGGGGTTTACAAAGGTCATCTTTTGGGGGGAATGAGTTAGCATTGCGCCTATTGTCACTTAAATCGCATAATTCAGAATGACGTCTTATTGAAATCTGTGCTTTTAAAATCCTAATTCCTTTGTTGCTTTGCTTCTGCACATTACAAGACTTTTTATTTCAGCCACGTGTTCAGGAAGGTGAAACTGTGATGAGGATACAGTAGCCATTTAATAGACACCACACTCTACATTTGTCTTAGAACCTCTGAGGGTTATACGACTGGAAACAAATCTGTGACATTGTACTGTTTCCCAGATGACATTTTTGGCTTCTCTGGAAAGAGGCAGGAAAAGTTTAAATATTATGGGAATGACCTGGGTACAGGCACTTGGAGCTGGGGGCCTTATTCAGGGTAATTAGCCAGCCACTCTGACCCTCAGTCTCCTCATCTGTACAATGGGGTCAGTGATAAACAGTTATAGAACTGACTTCATGCAAGGCACCATGGAAAGATTTTTTTGCCTGCATTTTATTTTCACCATATTTAATTCTCATAAACACTATCAGGAGCAGGTCTTGTAATTACTGCAGTCTTACAGACAAGTAAGCTGAGGCTTGAATTCATTCTCACACCCGAGTTCTATCCCCTTTAGAAAAAGGCAGAGCTCGGATGTGACTGTGTATTTTCTTGGCTCCTTGAGTTCTGATTTGTCGGATCCTGAGGTCCAGATGGTATTTATAAAAAATTTTGGACACAGGAGAGGCACTTGAGAGATGGCAGCTGCTGTCATTACAAACAAACGGGCAGGTCTGTGCCAGTAATTTTCCTGAAACCCAGTGAGAATATGACTCGAGAATCTCCCGGGGACACAGTCTTGCATCAGGAGGAGGACATGAACAGACACTTGTGTGAAAATGGGCCCATGCTGACTTTCAGCCAGTGCCTCTTAATCTTTTCTTCTTTTTTTCTAAATGTTTACAAAACAATTGCTTAAGTAACTGTTTTGGAATTTGAGCTAGCATTTTATAGCTGTTACTCTCAGACTTTCTTTTTTTATTGAGAGAAATCCCATTTACAAAAATAATAGGGGAAAAAAAGCCTTCTTCAAAATCTAGAATATGGATATTCTAGAGGAAATGACTTGGTTTCCCCAATAAATTGGTGGCATGGAAAACAGACAGAGGCTGGGTGAATAAAAGGGTGTTGTTTTTTTTTTTAAAAAAAGCTCAATTTTAGTAACGTATCAGACACTATGCTCTTAGTTTGGGATACGCACGAAACGAAGAAAGATCTCAACCCTGCATAATTCTTTTATTCCTCATGAAAATGTTGCTTTTTAGGGAAAATCAGAATTTCATCTTGAAAGTTTCTAACCCTCTCTAAGTCACCTCTCTTCCCTTACTGTGGGTGCCTTGAGCAGAGTGATAAGTACATGGTCTGTAAACTTCAGCCTTCCTTCCTTCCTTCCTTCCTTCCTTCCTTCCTTCCTTCCTTCCTTCCTTCCTTCCTTCCTTCCTTCCTTCCTTCCTTCCCTCCCTCCCTCCCTCCCTCCCTTCCTCCCTCCCTCCCTCCCTCCCTCCTTCCCTCCTTCCCTCCTTCCTCCTTCCCTTCTTTCTTTCTCTTTCTTTCTTTCTTTCTTTCTTTCTTTCTTTCTTTCTTTCTTTCTTTCTTTCTTTCTTTCTTTCTTTCTTCCTCTCTTTCTTTCTTTCTTTCTTTCTTTCTTTCTCTTTCTTTTTCTTTCCCTCTCTCTCTTTCTTTCTTTCTTTCTTTCTTTCTTTCTTTCTTTCTTCCTCTCTTTCTTTCTTTCTTTCTTTCTTTCTTTCTCTCTCTCTCTTTCTTTCTCTCTCTCTTTCTTTCTTTCTTTCTCTCTTTCTTTCTCTTTCTTTCTTTCTTTCTTTCTTTCTTTCTTTCTTTCTTTCTTTCTTTCTTTCCTCTCTCTCTCTCTATCTCTCCCTCCCTCCCTCCTTTCTTCCTCCCTCCCTCCCTTCCTTCCTTCTCTCTTTATGAAAAAGGCATAACCTGAAACGAATCATGAAGCGACATCAGACAAACCCAAATTGAAGACGCGCTGAAAAATGGCTGGTCTGCATTCTTCGAAAGAGTCAGTGTCACGATGTCATGATACAGCAAGACCGACTCTAGAGTAGTTCCAGATGGAAAGGAACTAAGAAAATGGGACCGCTCGTGGGTGGGATCGGGCATTGTTCTGATAGGAATTGACTCGATTTCCCCACGCACTGGTGGTGTGCCAAGGGGCAGAGGGTTAGGGGGAAACTGGCACGTCGAGCTGGTGTCCAGATAGGTCCTGGGTCCAAGTCAAGCCCCTGGCCGTGAGCTCGGCACTGTGGTTACGGGAGAGCACGCCTTATATTTTACCAGTGCCGGTTTTGTTGCAGGAAAGCCTGGTTGCCTACTTCTTTATGATGCAACTGTCTACATGGTGCCTGAAAAATGTGTCCCCCAATCCGGTGGCCAGGCATGCTGGCTCAAAGTCCTCCACCCTACGCTTTCTGTCACGCTGTGGACCTTGGCTCGTCTCCCTGTTCTGTGGGGAAAAGCACCGTCCACCTCCCATCCCAGCCGCCCAGTTTGTTTCAGACAGCCGCTGGGCACATCAGAATGTATCATCCGTGGCGTATGAATCGTGCACACGGGGAGCTGTGCCAGGCGGGCTCGGGAGACGGCGTCTGTCGGAGCGCGGTTCCCAGACCGTGTCCACGTGTGTCCCCTGCCCGCTCAGCGCCCGGGCAGGCCCCTGGGAGCGACTCCAGGCCTGCAGTCTCCAGGGAGCTGGCTGAGAAACCCACATTTCAAATGCACGGGCCAGGAGCTCCTTGCTATCCAGCAGGGAACCCGTGCGTGTCAGCATCCCCTGCACGCCCCACGCCGCCCGCGGTCCTCACGGGGAAGCTCACAGAGCAGCAGCGAGGAGGAGGCAAGGAGCACTGCCACCGGGGAGGGGAGGGGACAGTTCTCAGCCAACGCCACAGACCCGCGGGATAAGATCCAGCAGTCACACTCCTGGGTACTGACCCGAAGGAGCCATCCACACGAGGCCCGGATGTGGGTGCTCACAGCCGGTTCATCCGTCATCGCCAAAGCTTGGGAACAACCAACACGCCCTCCCGTAGGTGACGGGTCAATGCACAGGGGTCCATCCGGACGGTGGAACATTTTTTTTTTTTTCTGAAGCTGGAAACGGGGAGAGACAGTCAGACAGACTCCCGCATGCGCCCGACCGGGATCCACCCGGCACGCCCACCAGGGGCGACGCTCTGCCCACCAGGGGGCGATGCTCTGCCCCTCCGGGGCGTCACTCTGTTGCGACCAGAGCCACTCTAGCGCCTGGGGCAGAGGCCACAGAGCCATCCCCAGCGCCCGGGCCATCCTTGCTCCAATGGAGCCTCGGCTGCGGGAGGGGAAGAGAGACACAGAGAGGAAGGAGAGGGGGAGGGGTGGAGAAGCAGATGGGCGCTTCTCCTGTGTGTCCTGGCTGGGAATCGAATCCAGGACTTCTGCACGCCAGGCCGACGCTCCACCACTGAGCCAACTGGCCAGGGATCTTTGGAACATTCTTCAGTGCTATGAAGAAACGAGCTATGGGGCCGTGAGGAGACACGGAGGACCTTCCATGCGTACGGCTGATGGAGGAAGCCCGTCTGGAACGGCCTGACCCGGTGGGAGTCCAACTTTATGACACCCTGGAAGAGGCGGGCCATGGACACAGGACAAGGATGGGCAGTCGCCGGGGCTTGGGGGGAGGAGGGAAGGATGGGGAAGGGGAGCACAGAGGGTGGTTGAGGCAGAAACACACCGTTCGGCACTATAATGAGGGTATGTGTCCGTGTACACGGGTCCAAATGCAGAGAGCACACAACACCTGCAGGGACCCTCCACGTAAACTGTGGACTTTGGCTGACCATTTCAACAATCAGCATATCATTGCCTGCATCAAAGATAATTTAAAAAGAACAAAGGAACCTTGAGCAGCACTGAAATCTAATGTCTGAAGGGACTTATAAAAACTCAACCAGTCAGGTTTCGGTGACAAAATGAACACATCCCAGAAGGAACTGAGGTCACCATTTGCAAAACTTGACTCAAAAGCGTAAGAGGCAAGGTTTCTTTTTACTTATTTATTTTTTTATTTTTATTTTTTTACAGAGACAGAGAGTCAGGGAGAGGGATAGACAGGGACACACAGACAGGAAGGGAGAGAGATGAGAAACACCTATCATCACTTTTTCATTGTGACACCTTAGCTGTTCATTGATTGATTTCTCATATGTGCCTTGACCGCTGGGCTACAGCAGAGCGATTAACCCCTTGCTCGAGCCAGCGACCTTGGGTCCAAGCTGGTGAGCTTTCTGCTCAAACCAGATGAGCCCGCGCTCAAGCTGGCGACCTCGGGGTCTCAAACCTGCGTCCTCCGCATCCCAGTCTGACGCTCTATCTACTGCAACACTGCCTGGTCAGGCTTTTTTTTACTTTTTTAAATTAACTTTTTTTTTCCTTTATTCTGGAATACATATAGATTTACAGGAATGTTGCAAAGATATCGCAGAAACTTCCTGTGTGCCAGCCCTCGCCCATCTCCACCAGTGTTAGCACCCCCATAACTACGGGACATGGGCCCCAACTGAAAACCTGACCCAGCACCTTAGTGCTACCTCATCCTAAACATTATCTGGAGGTCACCAATGCCATTCTCCTGTGCAGGAGCCCACACTGCATTAAACTGTCATGTCTCACCCTGGCCGGTTGGCTCAGCGGTAGAGCGTCGGCCTGGCATGCGGGGGACCCGGGTTCGATTCCCGGCCAGGGCACATAGGAGAAGCGCCCATTTGCTTCTCTACCCCCCCCTCCTTCCTCTCTGTCTCTCTCTTCCCCTCCCGCAGCCAAGGCTCCATTGGAGCAAAGATGGCCCGGGCGCTGGGGATGGCTCCTTGGCGTTTGCCCCAGGCGCTAGAGTGGCTCTGGTCACGGCAGAGCGACGCCCTGGAGGGGCAGAGCATCGCCCCCTGGTGGGCGTGCTGGGTGGATCCTGGTCAGGCGCATGTGGGAGTCTGTCTGACTGTCTCTCCCCGTTTCCAGCTTCAGAAAAATACAAAATAAATAAATAAATAAATAAAAATAAAAATTAAAATTAAAAATTGTCATGTCTCCTTAGTCTCTTCTGGTCGGTCCCAGGTTCTCAACCTTCTATTTTTTTATATATGACCTTGACAGTTTTGAAGAGGGCTGGGCAGGTATATTGTAGAATGTTTCTTATTTTGATTTTTTTAAAAATTTTCTTAAGTGAGAAGCAGGGAGGCAGAGAGACAGGCTCCCACTTGTGCCCCAACCAAATCCACCTGGGCAAGTTTACTAGGGGGTGATGCTCTGCCCATTCAGGGCTGTTGCTTGGCAACTGAGCTATTTTAGTGCCTGAGGTGGAGGCCATGGAGCCATCCTCAGTGCCTGGGGCTAACTTGCTCCAACTGAGCCATGGCTACAGGAGAGAGAGGGGGGGGAGGAGGGGAGGGGAGGGGAGGGGAGGAGAGGAGAGGAGAGGAGAGGAGAGGAGAGGAGAGGAGAGGAGAGGAGAGGAGAGGAGGAGAGAGGAGAGGAGAGGAGAGGAGGAGGAGTAGAGAAGCAGATGGTCGCTTCTTCTGTGTGCCCTGACCGGGAATCCAACCCAGGAAACCACACACTGGGCTGATGCTTTACCACTGAGCCAGCTGGCTAGGCCCTGCCTTTTTCTGATTTTGCTCAGCACTAGTCAGAGGTGAGGATTTGGGGATAAAGACGACAGAAGAGGGGTCTTTCTGCTCACGTCACATCATGGAGTTCCGGCTAGCAACCAGAGTTATCACGAGTGACGGCCTCGATCAGGGAGACCAGAGAACATCTGTGCTGTTCTTTCTGATGTCAGGGTGACCAGAAGGATTGTAGGACCTTTTCCTCAGGGGACAAGGCAGCTGGAACGGCCAGTAGGACACCCAGGTGGAACAGGTGGGAATTCACTTCTGTCTTTTAGAGAGATCTGACACAGACACCTCCCCCACTACCTCCAAAAGGCCATGCGGGCTATGGAAACAGCATCAGGCACCTGCTCCTCAGTCCCCAAGCAGCGTGTCACCTCCCTTTCACCCCGCCCTCCTTGTGACAGCGTTTATCTCCAGGACAAAGGGCCTCAATGATCAAACACCTGCCAAAGTCTGGACCAAGAGCGTCTCCTCACAATATCAATATGCATATTTAAACTGAAAAACAGAATTGCATTTTTGATGGAAAATAGGTCTGCTTTGACTTTTTTTTTTTGTATTTTTCCGAAGCTGGAAACGGGGAGAGACAGTCAGACTCTCGCATGCGCCCGACCGGGATCCACCCGGCACGCCCACCAGGGGCGAAGCTCTGCCCACCAGGGGGCGATGCTCTGCCCCTCCGGGGCGTCGCTCTGCTGCGACCAGAGCCACTCTAGCGCCTGGGGCAGAGGCCAAGGAGCCATCCCCAGCACCCGGGCCATCTTGCTCCAATGGAGCCTTGGCTGTGGGAGGGGAAGAGAGAGACAGAGAGGAAGGAGGGGGTGAGGGTGGAGAAGCAAATGGGCGCTTCTCCTATGTGCCCTGGCCGGGAATCGAACCCGGGTCCCCCGCATGCCAGGCCAATGCTCTACCGCTGAGCCAACCGGCCAGGGCCTGCTTTGACTTTTTGATCAGACCGTGGGGGGTGAGCTTTACAAGTTTCATTATATAATGTACATTTTTCATCAATGTAAAACAATGGTCCAATATTCCTACAGAAATACAATATTATAACATCAAAACATACATGATATGATATGATATGATATATAATATAATATAATATAATATAATATAATATAATAAACACAATATAATATAATATGTAGATGAGCAAAAAATCTTTTCCCAGCATTCGACACATGAAAAATTTTAGACATTGCCTGACCTGTGGTGGCACAGTGGATAAAGTGTCGACCTGGAAATGCTGAGGTTGCCGGTTCGAAACTCTGGGCTTGCCTGGTCAAGGCACATATGGGAGTTGATGCTCCCAGCTCCTCCCCCCTTCTTTCTCTCTGTCTCTCTCTCCTCTCTCCCTCTCTCTCTTCTCTCTAAAAATGAATAAATTTTAAAAAATTTTTTTAAAAATTAAAAAAAATTTTATACGCCAACTTTAAAATAGGTGGGGAAGCATATACTTTTTAAAAACTAGTTTAAACTAGCGGACAGTGGAAGAAAAGTTTTGATGACGAGAGTCTAGTTCCCTAGTCATGTTCCATGTCTGAGGTTGCTTGGAGCTGACCTGTAGACCCGAGAAAGTGTAGAGAGACTCAGACGGGAGGGCGTGGACAGGTGGGCATGATGTGGACGGATGCTGGAGTGAACTGTGAGCCAGTCATGGGAAGCCATCAGTAGTAACAAGAGCAGGTGTATAGAGACTCGGACGGGTGTTTGTGGACGGGTGTTCATGGACAGGTGGGCGTGATGTGGATAGATGCTGGAGTGAACTGTGAGCCAGTCATGGGAAGCCATCAGTAGTAACAAGAGCAGGTGTATAGAGACTCGGACAGGTGTTCGTGGACAGGTGTTCATGGACGGGTGGGTGTGGATAAGTGGGTGTGATGCGGACAGATGCTGGAGTGAACTGTGAGCCAGTCATGAGAAGCCATCAGTGGTAACAAGAGCAGGTGTATAGAGACTCAGACGGGTGTTCGTGGACAGGTGTTCATGGACAGGTGGGCATGATGTGGACGGATGCTGGAGTGAACTGTGAGCCAGTCATGGGAAGCCATCAGTAGTAATAAGAGCAGGTGTAGAGAGACTCGGACGGGTGTTCGTGGACAGGTGTTCATGGACAGGTGGGCATGATGTGGACGGATGCTGGAGTGAACTGTGAGCCAGTCATGGGAAGCCATCAGTAGTAATAAGAGCAGGTGTATAGAGACTCGGACGGGTGTTCATGGACGGGTGGGCGTGATGTGGACGGATGCTGGAGTGAACTGTGAGCCAGTCATGGGAAGCCATCAGTGGTAACAAGAGCAGGTGTATAGAGACTCGGACGGGTGGGCGTGGACAGGTGGGTGTGATGTGGACGGATGCTGGAGTGAACTGTGAGCCAGTCATGGGAAGCCATCAGTAGTAACAAGAGCAGGTGTATAAAGACTCGGACGGGTGTTCGTGGACAGGTGGGTGTGGATGGGTGGGCGTGGACAGGTGGGTGTGATGTGGACGGATGCTGGAGTGAACTGTGAGCCAGTCATGGGAAGCCATCAGTAGTAACAAGAGCAGGTGTATAGAGACTCGGACGGGTGTTCATGGACGGGTGGGTGTGGATGGGTGGGCGTGGACAGGTGGGTGTGATGTGGACGGATGCTGGAGTGAACTGTGAGCCAGTCATGGGAAGCCATCAGTAGTAACAAGAGCAGGTGTATAGAGACTCGGACAGGTGTTCGTGGACAGGTGGGTGTGGATGGGTGGGCGTGGACAGGTGGGTGTGATGTGGACGGATGCTGGAGTGAACTGTGAGCCAGTCATGGGAAGCCATCAGTGGTAACAAGAGCAGGTGTATAGAGACTCGGACGGGTGGGCGTGGACAGGTGGGTGTGATGTGGACGGATGCTGGAGTGAACTGTGAGCCAGTCATGGGAAGCCATCAGTAGTAACAAGAGCAGGTGTATAGAGACTCGGACGGGTGGGCATGGACAGGTGGGCGTGATGGGGACGGATGCTGGAGTGAACTGTGAGCCAGTCATGGGAAGCCATCAGTGGTAACAAGAGCAGGTGTATAGAGACTCGGACGGGTGTTCGTGGATGGGGACGGATGCTGGAATGAACTGTGAGCCAGTCATGGGAAGCCATCAGTGGTAACAAGAGCAGGTGTATAGAGACTCGGACGGGTGGGCGTGGACAGGTGGGCGTGATGTGGACGGATGCTGGAGTGAACTGTGAGCCAGTCATGGGAAGCCATCAGTGGTAACAAGAGCAGGTGTATAGAGACTCGGACGGGTGGGCGTGGACAGGTGGGTGTGGACAGGTGGGCGTGATGTGGACGGATGCTGGAGTGAACTGTGAGCCAGTCATGAGAAGCCATCAATAGTAACAAGAGCAGGTGTATAGAGACTCAGACGGGTGTTCGTGGACAGGTGGGCGTGGACAGGTGGGTGTGGACAGGTGGGCGTGATGGGGACAGATGCTGGAGTGAACTGTGAGCCAGTCATGGGAAGCCATCAATAGTAATAAGAGCAGGTGTATAGAGACTTGGACAGGTGGGCGTGGACAGGTGGGCGTGGACAGGTGGGCGTGATGGGGACGGATGCTGGAGTGAACTGTGAGCCAGTCATGGGAAGCCATCAGTGGTAACAAGAGCAGGTGTATAGAGACTCGGACGGGTGGGCGTGGACAGGTGGGCGTGGACAGGTGGGCGTGATGGGGACGGATGCTGGAGTGAACTGTGAGCCAGTCATGGGAAGCCATCAGTGGTAACAAGAGCAGGTGTATAGAGACTCAGACGGGTGGGCGTGGACAGGTGGGTGTGGACAGGTGGGTGTGATGGGGACGGATGCTGGAGTGAACTGTGAGCCAGTCATGGGAAGCCATCAGTGGTAACAAGAGCAGGTGTATAGAGACTCAGACGGGTGGGCGTGGACGGGTGGGTGTGGACAGGTGGGCGTGATGCGGACGGATGCTGGAGTGAACTGTGAGCCAGTCACGGGAAGCCATCAGTGGTAACAAGAGCAGGTGAGCGATTTTTCTCGTCCCTTCACAGAAGCAGTACGGGAAAGGACCCGGGACCTGTACATCCTGATTTCTGGAGAATTTACAAGCATAGAAAACGCCAGGGCAGAGGGAAGACTGCTTTATTAACACAGAATCCTGTCTTCAACACCGACAGCCAGGTTCTCGGGGCTGCGTTCCTGAGTTATCACGTCTCGCCACCGAAGTGCAGGTGAATGGCTCCACACGGGGCACTTGGACCTGATCATCGGTCTGTGGAGATGAGATTGAGCAGGAAAAAAACATCCACTCCGTCTTCATTAGGGCTGGAAATGGCCCGGGGAAATCCTCTCAGCGAACGCATGGATGGCGTGATGGCACTCAACCAGACGTGGGTGGGGGTGGAGGGGTGAGCAGGAGGGTTGGGGGCGTCGTTCAGTTTTGAGGACAAAACGGGAGGCGTGCGGACTGGGAGAGACACGTATGTGAGCCTGGGTTTCGGGAAGCTCGGCGGCCGTGTCCACCCGTGAGAAGTAAACAAGTTAGACACAGAGAAATGAGTAAGACGGCTGAGAAAGAAATCACATGGGAAGGTCACAGGAATAGACGGGGACACAGGATAGGTTCCAAATCAACGCTGCCAGCGCCCAGAGGGCAGGCACACAGGAATCAGGGGGCGGGAGAGATTGGCTGAGGCAGTGCGGAGTATATAAGGGCTGGTGGTAAGGTCGGAGGCACCGCCGACCGCGGCCGGAGTGAGCGACCCACACAGGGTCCGCAGAACGAGGGGTCACTCTCGGCAGGGGAAGAGAGGATAGGTAAGGTAAGAACAGGCGTGCCTGGGCATTGTCTCCCGACAGCACACCCCCCAGCCCTCCGCACACACCATCACTGACGGGTCCCAGAGCAATCAAGCGCCACAGAACGCCAGGCGAGGCCGGGAGGACCGGCACACCGCAGAACAACGTCTTGTCATTTGTGCAAACATGGATACAAAACAGATCTCCATTGTGTTTATCAAAAAATAAACGGCCCTGGTCGGTTGGCTCAGCGGTAGAGCGTCGGCCTGGCGTGCAGGAGCCCTGGGTTCGATTCCTGGCCAGGGCACACAGGAGAAGCGCCCATCTGCTTCTCCACCCCTCCCCCTCTCCTTTCTCTCTGTCTCTCTCTTCCCCTCCCCCAGTCGAGGCTCCATTGGAGCAAAGTTGGCCCGGGTGCTGAGGATGGCTCCATGGCCTCTGCCTCAAGCTCTAGAATGGCTCTGGTTGCAACAGAGCAACACCCCAGATGGACAGAGCATTGCCCCCTGGTGGGCGTGCTGGGTAGCGCACATGCGGGAGTCTGTCTGACTGCCTCCCTGTTTCTAGCTTCGGAAAAATACAAATAATAATAATAATAATAATAATAAATAAACAGAATGGCTTCTTGCCAAACTGAACAGAAAGAGAGAGTCTCTGAATCACTTTTCTTTTGTAGCGATTATAGAAGATGTGCAACATCTGTAATATTTATTGAACTATTTTGTTTCTTTAAAAACAGACCATCCTGCCAAAGTCAAGCCGGTCTCCTGGCCCACTTAGTTGCCATTGCCCATTGGGGTGCACACCTGACACCTGTCTGGTTTTCTTGACCAATGTCTTCCCAATAAATTTAATTAAAAAAAAAAAAAGATACCATCCAGCTTTATACATTCTAATAATCCTGCGTACAATGTTCAGATTTTCTCTATTTCCAGGTCAAAATTAATTTATTTTCAGAGATCACTGTCCTGAGTCAAAATGATTTCAGCACACCCCTCCCCCACCCCGGGACGGCTCTTCATCTCAGTGCTGTTGTGTAAAGAAAAGGACACATCACAGATGTCACATGGCACAGATACCCGCTGACACCAGACGGGTAATGGTGAATCAGAGGAAGGGGCCGGCATTTTGTACCCAAGTAAATAGTTCCCTCCCCAAAGACATAATCAGGAACAGAATTAAAGTTTAAGTGCTTCATAGGGTGCCCTATTGAGGATGGGGACACGGATATGTATTTACGTCAGCATCACACATTTTCTAGCAGTTACTTCTATTACGGAACTCATCATTTCAGTATTGGCGGATGAAACCAAACTGTACTGAGGATGCTAGCTTTAAAAAATCACACTTTTATCTCTTGCTCATATCTATGTATAAGGCAGATCAGAAGAGAATCTCCATTAAGAGGAGCCAAGTGATAGAAAAATCAATCCACAGAAGCAAACCCGTAACTAACCACATAAAATAATCACTCACACAGTTATTATAACTGTATCTATCTTGGGAAGGCAGGACTGTGTCTTTGAAGCTAAATAAGTGATACAAATAGAATTTACAGAGATGAAAACTTACAAAGTCTGCGATAAAAAATCCACTAACTGAGGTTAACGGCACATTAGATGCTGAAGAAGAGAAGAGTCGTGAACTTGATCGTAAGGTAATAGAAACTATACAAATGCAACACAAAGAGAGAAAAAAAAATTGCAAAGCATGTGAGTGAGCTGTGAGACACCTTCCCATGATCTAAAGGTGTACATTGGACTCATCAATTTTCTATTTATACAGACTTTCCTTTAAGCCTCAATGCATTACTGCCTCAAATCCAGAATATCTTTGTTGTTTGTTTTTTTTTAATTTTTTTTATTATTTATTCATTTTAGAGAGGAGAGAGAGAGAGTCAGAGAGAGAAAGAGAGGAGAGAGAGACAGGGGGGAGGAGCTAGAAGCATCAACTCCCATATGTGCCTTGACCAGGTAAACCCAGGGTTTCGAACCGGCGACCTCAGCATTCCAGGTCAACGCTTTATCCACTGCGCCACCACAGGTCAGGCCCAGAATATCTTTGATTCAACCTTTAGGGATTAGGCTTCCGGATTTATACCAGAATCACAGAGGGGAGGGGGGGTCCCCCGGGACCAGGTGATACAAACTCTACCTACTTTATATACAGAGTCTTGACCAACCTTACTTGAGCCCAACTCCACCTAGGGAGCTCACTTTGCGTCTAAATTTCCAGCCTTTGGGGGTTATTGAGTGCAAATTGGCTTGCCTGCTTTGGGAGAAGACATTTCAGCTTTAATCTATATAACAAATTCTAATTTATCCACATGTTTTCTAGCTCCCAAACATATTAACCTTCATCAGATAGTCACTTATTTCCCCCGTGTTTTGGCTCCGGTGGATCTTCTAGAAGTCCCATCACCATCATCTTACTACGACTGAGGTCAAGAAAGTACCTTTATCGGCGGAGCTATCCCGAATACCCAGATATCTCAGCATTCCTTGGAGGACAAAATAGAAATATATACGGCGATTAAATTTTATAAGTACCATTCTCTTCAAGACCGTTTTTATTACCTTTCTATGCGAGTTTCTTAAATGAACACTTAAATGAAAATCTAATGTCGTGATCATTTGTTCTTACAATCTTATCTCTTGCTGGAGTGTGTTTCAGAATTGACCATCGGAAGGAACAGTCTGATGTCTTCCCTCCTTTGTAACCATCTCCCATTAATACCTTCACCTGCCAGAAAGCCCACAGCACCTTTCTCCCCCAGGTCGACCCTGAGAAGGAAAGGGACCAGCACAGACGCTGTCCCCCTTTGGTCTGGCTCACGGTGAAACCCGGGGTCCCCCCCACACCCCCATGTAGCCCCCATCTGACGTCTCTCCCTCACCACCCTCACCTCTTCATTTTGTATAAATCTGAACCACGGGATCATTTCTAGATCTCACCTTCCAATTCACCTTTTCTTTCTTTAAAAAGAAATATCCACTGGACACTTCCCGGCTCTAACTGCAATTTTAAATATTCAGACACCGTTTCTGTCTCATCTCTCTTGTTCTTGATCACACGGTGGCTCTCTCGCCGTGACCCCGTCTATGTCCCCACCCCCCAGAGCCTCGTGACAACACCCTGGGGGATATTTCTTTTGGAGGTTTAAACACCTGTACGCCACAATTTTGTTTGCTTATCGCTGCGGAGGGGAGTTTAGGGTTTGTTTTCTATTTTGTCTGGTATAGGAGCTGATAGGCATTAGTCCACTAGGTCCCCAGGTTAAGCAGAACAGTTAAAAATAAATAGGCCCTGGCCGGTTGGCTCAGTGGTAGAGCATTGGCCTGGCGTGCAGGAGTCCCGGGTTCGATTCTCGGCCAGGGCACACAGGAGAAGCACCCATCTGCTTCTCCACCCCTCCCCTCTCCTTCCTCTCTGTCTCTCTCTTCTCTTCCTGCAGCCAAGGCTCCATTGTAGCAAAGTTGGCCCTGGTGCTGAGGATGGCTCCATGGCCTCCACCTCAGGTGCTAGAATGGCTCTGGTTGCAACAGAGCAACACCCCAGATGGGCAGAGCATCGCCCCCTGATGGGCATGCCAGGTGGATCCTGGTCGGGCGCATGCGGGAGTCTGTCTGACTGCCTCCCTGTTTCCAACTTCAGAAAAATACAAAAATAAAGTCATATTTTCTTGGCCCTGGCTGGTTGGCTCAGTGGTAGAGCATTGGCCCAGCATGTGGAAGTCCCAGGTTCGATTCCCGGCCAGGGCACACAGGAGAAGCACCCATCTGCTTCTCCACCCCTCCCCCTCTCCTTCCTCTCTGTCTCTCTCTTCCCCTCCCGCAGCCAAGGCTCCATTGGAGCAAAGTTGGCCCGGGCGCTGAGGATGGCTCCATGGCCTCCACCTCAGGCGCTAGAATGGCTCCGGCTGCAACAGAGCAACACCCCAGATGGGCAGAGCATCGCCCCCTGGTGGGCATGCCAGGTGGATCTCGGTTGGGCGCATGCAGGAGTCTGTCTGCCTCCTTCTAACTTCGAAAAAATATACACACACAAAAAAGTCACGTTTCCTGCAACCCTACGGTTCTCCATGGCTGAAGCCATGCCCTCCCCCTGGGGTCTAAGGCTGGCTACAGGCTCAGGGGCTGCTGCAGACAGGGGCAGCCCCTCCCGAGATGAACGGTCCTGTGTGCTCATTGCACGCAGCTGTGGGTACTTAGGGGGCGCCAATCACCCCCTCTGTGTCCGACACCAGTTTTCCAAGGAGCCAGAAAGGGAGTGCCCTATTTCAACAGCAGATGCCGTGCGGTCCGTCCCCTTTGTGTTTTTTTTTGTGTTTTTTTTGTATTTTTTCTGAAGCTGGAAACTGGGAGAGACAGTCAGACAGACTCCTGCATGCGCCCGACCGGGATCCACCCGGCACGCTCACCATAGGGCGATGCTCTGCCCATCCTGGGCGTCGCCATGTTGCGACCAGAGCCACTCCAGCGCCTGGGGCAGAGGCCACAGAGCCATCCCCAGCGCCCGGGCCATCTTTGCTCCAATGGAGCCTTGGCTGCAGGAGGGGAAGAGAGAGACAGAGAGGAAGGCGCGGTAGAGGGGTGGAGAAGCAAATGGGAGCTTCTCCTATGTGCCCTGGCTGGGAATCGAACCCCGGTCCTCCACACGCTAGGCCGACGCTCTACCGCTGAGCCAACCGGCCAGGGCTGGTCCGTCCCCTCTGTGTCTCAGCAAGTGTCCCCTGTGGGCATCATTCCCTGCCCCGTGCTGCCCGCCGCCAGCCTCACCGATCGATTGCCAGCCCTCATCTGTTGCGCCGGGCAGGCAGTACGAGAGGTGTGCTTAAGGTGAGCTCCGCCGGACGCCTCCCTTCCTTAGCCTACGTTTCACACAGAGACAGGAAACACAGATTGCCACTCCCCGGACACTGATCATTCTTTCCTGACACGCGTCTGCGTTGTCCTCGTGGGAGTCAGGAAAGGGGGAGGTTCAGTTCAGTTGCACGAGTCACGCTGAGCTGAGATCAGTCTCTTTCGGTCCCTGTTTAATCCGCGCTAATCATCCACGCTGGTTCCTTTCATCCGGCGGCCTGTGAGTGATCCCCCTCTAATCTCCCTGCGCTGTCGTCCCTAAGCCCTCTCTGCCGTCACCGCCGAAGCCCTCGGAGGGAGGGAAGACTGCACACCGGACAGAGAGCTCTGGACGAGGGAGGACGTCGCCCAGCGGAGCGACCACGCCCCCACTCAGCCATCGCAAGGTCTTTCCTCCACGGCTGCGTGAGGCCCAGCGCAGGGCCGACTTCACACTCTGTGGGCGTCGTTGTGAGCTCGGTATCACAGAAGGACACCTGTGTCTTCTGCGCACCCCATGGCTTGTCCACCGGGCACAGGGCCCTCAGCCCAGGCCTCCTGTGGGAGCCGCTCCTGGACAACACCGTGCGGCCACAGGGGTGAGGCAGCCGGCCGGGGGGAGCCAGGCTCGGACCTGCAATGTCGTGCCCTCTTTAGAACCCTTCCCCACTCCTTCCTTCCATTAGTCCAGGGGTCCCCAAACTACGGCCCGCGGGCCGCATGCCGCCCCCTGAGGCCATTTATCCGGCCCCCGCCGCACTTCCGGAAGGGGCACCTCTTTCATTGGTGGTCAGTGAGAGGAGCATAGTTCCCATTGAAATACTGGTCAGTTTGTTGATTTAAATTTACTTGTTCTTTATTTTTAATACTGTATTTGTTCCCGTTTTGTTTTCACACTTTAAAATAAGATATGTGCAGTGTGCATAGGGATTTGTACATAGTTTTTTTTTATAGTCTGGCCCTCCAACGGTCTGAGGGACAGTGAACTGGCCCCCTGTGTAAAAAGTTTGGGGACCCCTGCGTTAGTCCCATCCACAACGGAAACCGAGTCACAGCTTACACCGCAGTGCTCCTGTGCGGCTCTCACACTCCGTGTGTGTGTGTCTCCCCGGCTTCCTGTGACCTCCGGGGCTCTGTGGACTGTCATGTCTTGCTCTCCGTCGGTCACTGCGGTGACTGAACAGGTACGCAGGGGAATGGGACCACGGGGATCTCTCTGGGGGGCTTTGCCTCCTCCTGCACGGATGACAAAGTGGGTTCCGTATCGTGGGGTCCAGTTTCCCCAGTGGGAGACAGAAGACGGGAGGGGCTGCACTGATAGATTTCTGCCCGGGCAGCGGCTGGTGTGTGCACTGTCCGCACACGACTCCCTGTGGAGCACCGGCCAGTGTGGGGACACACATCCTGCAGCCCTCCCCCCTCCCTGGCTGTCCCCCTCACCCCTCCTGCTGCAGGGGGCACCCTCCAAATCAAAACACCTGCCGCTAACCCTCCACCTCAGGCTCTGTTCCCCGGGAGACATGGAGGAGACATACCATTTCCCCGAGAATTTACATTTTAACACGTAATCGCCTCCTTGAGGAGAAGGGACAAAGAACTCACGGAGCTTTGCCGTGGACAATCATTTTCACTGCGGCACAGAATTCCCGTGGGCGTTGAGCCTCGCTGCCCGGCACCAGGACGGTGCCCCCGAGTTCGCTGGTTTTTTTTTTTTAATTTTTTTTAATTTTTTTTATTTTTCTGAAGCTGGAAATGGGGAGAGACAGTCAGACAGACTCCCACATGCGCCCGATCGGGATCCACCCGGCACGCCCACCAGGGGCGACGCTCTACCCACCAGGGGGCGATGCTCTGCCCATCCTGGGCATCGCCATGTTGCGACCAGAGCCACTCTAGCGCCTGGGGCAGAGGCCAAGGAGCCATCCCCAGCGCCCGGGCCATCTTTGCTCCAATGGAGCCTTGGCTGCGGGAGGGGAAGAGAGAGACAGAGAGGAAAGCGCGGCGGAGGGGTGGAGAAGCAAATGGGCGCTTCTCCTGTGTGCCCTGGCCAGGAATCGAACCCGGGTCCCCCGCACGCCAAGCCGATGCTCTACCGCTGAGCCAACCGGCCAGGGCTGAGTTCGCTGGTTTTAACGCGGCCGTGGCTGGCCCAGGCCCATCAGCGGGCGTGGGCTGGGAATATGAATTAAGCATGACGCAGCGTGACTCTCTGAAACACTCGTCATCACGCGGGCCCTGTGCTCGGATGCACACAATGGTTATGTCGGTCTTCTAGATCGGTCCTGAAGGACGGCCACTCACTTAGGGGCTCAGGGGACACACACTTATTTCCCTGTGGATTTGGAGGCCGACGTCTGAGCTGAAGCTGAGGGCCGCACGGTCTCCCCTGAGGCCTCTCCCCGTGGCTTACACGGGGTCGCCCTGTTCCTGGGTCCTCACGGGGTGGACCGTCCGCCCGCGCCTGTGTCCTCATCTCTTCTCCTTATAGGACAGCAATCCTGTTAGACCAGGGCCCACCCTGGTGGCCTCATTTACCCTTCATGACCTCCCTAAGGGACCGTGTCCCCGCGCAGTCTTGTTCGGAAGGGCCGCAGTGCCGACTTCGACACGCGAGCTGAGTGAGCAGACACGTCTCGGCCCATCCTGGTCACTAGGCAGCAGTCAATCAAGTAGACCCCAGGATTGTTGAATCGACAGCACAGGGGAGACATGGGCTGCCTGTGTGTGTCACTGCGGATCACTGGCCATGCACACTACATCCACTGAGGCTGATTTGGGAGAAAAAGAGAAAAGAAAACGATTGACCAGAAACGGGCCTCCTCAATGATATTCGAGGAGTAGCCGGAAATCCAGAGCAGTGCTGGAAGGCGCAGGGCAGCTGCCCGACCCCCGGGCTGCAGACAGCGATGTCCCTGGGGCACCCCTCGTGCTGCTGGGGGGAACCCCGCCCACTGCACCGTCTCCCCTCACCCACGGTCTCGCCCTCCCTGGTTCCTGGTATCTGCAGTCACCCCCGCTGCCCGAAAGCGTGAGGTGGAACACTCCAGATACAAGCAGTCCGTGTGCGTGACATTGCACGTCACTCTGAAATCTCCCTCCTGCCCGCTGTGTCCCGCCCGGGCCGTGACTCATCCCTCTGTCCAGCGTCCCCGTGCTGGAGACCGGCCCAGCCCGGCCCGTCTGACCCCTGAGTCCCTCAGCAGCCATCGTGGTTACCCCATCGACGGCTGCGGTGCCGCAGGGCTTGTCTTCAAGTCACCCTTGTTTTTATCTAATCCCAGCCCCGAGAGCAGTCACGCTGGCAACGCGGTCGCTGCCAGACCCCCTGAACCACAGCTGTAGGGTAGCGAGACCCCTAGGCCACTTGCCTGCCCGTGAAACTCACGCTGCCCCCTAGCCCCAGATCAGCAGTTTCTGCGGAGAAACGGCCTGGCTCAGAACGTCACCTAAAACAATCCATACATAGGGGGGACATAAAAATGAGACTCAGGGCCCTGGCCGGTTGGCTCAGCGGTACAGCGTCCGGCTGGCGTGTGGGGGAACCCGGGTTCGATTCCCGGCCAGGGCACATAGGAGAAGCGCCCATTTGCTTCTCCACCGCCCCCCTCCTTCCTCTCTGTCTCTCTCTCCCCCTCCCGCAGCCAAGGCTCCATTGTAGCAAAGATGGCCCGGGCGCTGGGGATGGCTCCTTGGCCTCTGCCCCAGGCGCTAGAGTGGCTCTGGTCGCGGCAGAGCAACGCCCCGGAGGGAGAGAGCATTGACCACTGGTGGGCGTGCCGGGTGGATCCCAGTCGGGCGCATGCGGGTGTCTGTCTGACTGTCTCTCCTCGTTTCCAGCTTCATAAAAATACAAAAAAAATTAAAAAAAAAAATGAGACTCAGAGACATGGACAAGAATGTGATGGCAACCATGGGGGGGGGGGAGGAAGAAGAAGGAAGGGATGGGGGAGGGGCACAAAGAAAACCAGATAGAAGGCGACGGAAGACAATTTAACCTTGGGTGAGGGGTATGCAGCATAATCAAATGTCAAAATAACCTGGAGATGTAGTCTCTGAACCTATGTACCCTGATTGATCAATGTCACCCTATTAAAATAAATAAATAAATAAATAAATAAATAAATAAATAAATAAATGAAATAATCCTCGGAATTCCACCACTGGGAATGGGGAGGGGAACAGCTGGGGGCGGAGGGGCGGAGACAGGAAGCTCAACATAGAATGGAATGCACATTTCAGTTGATCTCGACTCGGTTTTGCAAGATATCCTGCCTCTAGCAATGCAGCCCACTTGATTACTTTGAAACTGTCCTTCAATATAAAGCATGCAGGCATGGCAGAGAAAGTAGGTTGAACACATCCCTTCCCACCCACGCATGAGCTTGGACAGAGAAGTGAGATGGGTTCTGAGACAGGAAATGCGACTATAGATCCCGAAGGAAGGAGGAAGAGAAGGCAGTGAGTGCTAGGCCCCCCGCAGCAAGAAGGGGTTTGCCTCTAACTCCCACATCGGGCCCCTGGAGCACGTCCTGCGTCCTCTCAAGGTGAGGGTTAAGCCAGGTCCTTGAACGTGGCACTTACTCTCTCAGGGAACTGTGACTCACAACCACAACACAGTGCGAACCAGCCCACAACAAAACGTTGCTGTCCTGCAGATGGACGTGTGTGCCCTGGCTCAGGCAGCCACAAAGAGTCTATTGGTGTCTGCCCCAAATTCACACTGAATGTGTCGTTGAAAAACTTTAAGCCGAGAGAGGTTAGTTATTCTGCTTTTAGGTTGTTCGTATCTCCGGAAACCTGACAAATTTTCTGGAAAGGCGTCGACTAAACACTCAGGCCACAGGCCCTGGCCGGTTGGCTCAGTGGTAGAGCGTTGGCCTGGCGTGCAGGAGTCCCAGGTTCGATTCCCGGCCAGGGCACACAGGAGAAGCGCCCATCTGCTTCTCCACCCCTCCCCCTCTCCTTCCTCTCTGTCTCTCTCTTCCCCTCCCGCAGCCGAGGCTCCAGTGGAGCAAAAGATGGCCCGGGCGCTGGGGATGGCTCCGTGGCCTCTGCCCCAGGCGCTAGAGTGGCTCTGGTCGCAACAGAGCGATACCCTGGATGGGCAGAGCATCGCCCCCTGGTGGGCATGCCAGGTGGATCCTGGTCGGGCGCATGCGGGAGTCTGTCTGACTGCCTCCCCATTTCCAGCTTCAGAAAAATACAAAAAAAAAACAACAAAAAAAAAAACAAAGAACACTCAGACCACAAATACTTACCTTCCTTAATGTTCCAGTGAACACAAGATCCCATTCAGAAGCCACAGAACACACACAACACAACCAGGAGAACACACAAGAGTCGGCAGAAAGAGCTCATGGCCGAGACGCCTTACACGTTACAATAAACAAGCACCAAGGATCAGATTGACGTTTTAATAAAATTTAACAAAGTAACGAGTAAAGTCATGACGATGAAAGAGATGAAAATATTATTAAAATAAAAAATAATGAGAGGAATTGAAAGAATACCTGAATTGTATACATCTGTTTAGAACTGCGGGCAAGCATCAACATAAGGTGTCTACACCAGGCAAGGCACAGCTGTGAGAATGTTCGCACATTAACTCACGCCTTCCAGCAGCCTTCTGAGGTGGCTATTAAACTGCTCTACAGCCACACAGCCAATATGTCTCAGCACTAGAATATGAAACCCAGAAGTCTGTGACCCTGACCTCCCCGCTTAACCCACCGACCAACAAGAAACGCTGTCTCTGAACAGCCAAGTCTACAAGCCAGAGAGAGCAGAGAAGAGAAAGTTAGCAAACTGGAATACAGACTTGAAGACATTCCGGAAAGAAAAGGAAGGAGACGCAGTGAGACAGGAGGAGTGGAAAGAGTTTGTGAGGGACCAGGTGTGCTGGACACGGCATTTGAGTTTGAGAAGGAGACGGTAGAGGGAGTGGGTGCTTCCCGGAGGTGATAAAAGTCAGGCTATCCAGATTCAGTGAGCGCAACAAATCGCCAGCGTGAAGAACGCAGGCCAGTCGACACTTTGAGATAGTCATGAGAATGAAGGACGTTAAGAACACCAGCACCCTGGAGGGCGGTGCAGCGGATAAAAGCGTCATCCCGGAGCCCTGAGGTCGCTGGTCCACTAGCCTTGGTCACCACTCTCTCTCAAAAACAAAACAATAGAAAACAAACAAACAAACAAAAAAAAACATGGCAAAGAGATCTGAAAACACTTGCGTGCACACACACAAAGATTACTAGGTTAGGTACTAAAATATTCTCCCCACTCTGAAAGCTGACTTCCCAATAGCATCAGAGGTTGCCAGGACACTAGTGTAGCATCATCTACAACTCTGAGGTGGCTTAGACACCATGACTCAGTAATTCTGCTCCTAGGCCCCGACCCGCAGAATGCTCGGGAAGACGACCTTCACCACGAGCACAGAGAAGGCGCGCACACAAATCTCACAGCATCGTGACCCATCACTACACCACAGAAAGAAAGTGGAAAAAAAGGCAAAAGCTACTTGTCACAGTGGCTTTGGCAACTGTAACAAACACCCCCGGCTGACTGAAACAACGATTATTTATTTCTCACGGTTCCGGAGGCCCGGCGGGCGTCCAAGGCGGAGGTGCCGGCAGGGCTGCTGGGTGCTGGTGAGGGACATCTTCCTGGCTGGTCGATGACCATTTCTGGCTGCGTGCTCAGCCTCAGGACGATATCTAACCCTAATTATCTCCCAAGACCCCCTCACCTCCAGAGATCATCACATTGTTTTTTGTTTGTTTGTTTGTTTTGTATTTTTCTGAAACTGGAAACAGGGAGGCAGACAGACTCCTGCATGCGCCCGACCAGGATCCACCCAGCATGCCCACCAGGGGGCGATGCTCTGCCCATCTGGGGCGTCGCTCTGTTGCATCCAGAGCCATTCTAGCGCCTGAGGCAGAGGCCACAGAGCCATCCTCAGCGCCTGGGCCAACTTTGCTCCAATGGAGCCTTGGCTGTGGGAGGGGAAGAGAGAGACAGAGAGGAAGGAGAGGGGGAGGGGTGGAGAAGCAGATGGGCACTTCTCCTGTGTGCCCTGGCCGGGAATCGAACCCGGGAATCCTGCATGCCAGGCTGACACTCTACCACTGAGCCAACCGGCCAGGGCCAAGATCATCACATTGGAGATTAAGGCTTCAACATTTAAATTTGGGGGACACAGATGATTACTCCAGAGCACCACCCAAATGACCATATTGAGAAGAACAGCCATACATAAATAAGTTATAGTTAATCCATCGTAAAATACTACATAATCTATATGTTCATGCATGACAATGTTTTTTTTTAAAAAAGGTTAACAGTTTTTTGGGCTTTTTTTTTTTGCTCTTATGAAGGTACATTTATTACTAAATTTTATGGGACTTAATAGCCTAAGATATTGAAATGTACTCATATAAATTCAGGTCATTAAACTTTTATTTTATTTCAAAGGATAGCCATGAAATGTCAAGCCCTTAGTCTGGGCGCAGGACGTAAAATAAAAGAGAGCCTCCCGTATCCCCAAAGCCATCATTTCACTGGTAAATCACGGGATGGCGAGAGATCGAGGTAAGCGCAAAGGGGCGCGCAATGCACGATGAACACACATGACAGCACGAGGAAGGGGGACACGCCGTCGAACAGCAGGTATAAATCACGCCTTCCGCAGAGCAGTTTCTGTATTTTCCTCTCCGCCTCCGCCAGCCACCACCCTGAGACGCACGACTGTCCTTCGAATATTAAGAGGGAAACAGCCTCACAGATACGGGGGAATGAATCAAAACTCCCCAGTCCTCTGGTGGAAGGCTGAGCCACCAGGGGGCGTGTGCAGCCACTTTGGACATTCATTTGTCATTACCTAGGATTTAGCATAGGAGTTGGGAACCTATGGCTCACGAGCCAGATGTGGCTCTTTTGATGGCTGCATCTGGCTCGCAGACAAATCTTTTTTTTTTTTTTTTTCTGAAGCTGGAAATGGGGAGAGACAGTCAGACAGGCTCCCGCATGCGCCCAACCGGGATCCACCCGGCACGCTCACCAGGGGCGACGCTCTGCCCACCAGGGGGCGATGCTCTGCCCCTCCGGGGCGTCGCTCTGCCGCGACCAGAGCCACTCTAGCACCTGGGGCAGAGGCCAAGGAGCCATCCCCAGCGCCCGGGCCATCTTTGCTCCAATGGAGCCTTGGCTGCGGGAGGGGAAGAGAGAGACAGAGAGGAAGGAGGGGGGGGGTGGAGAAGCAAATGGGCGCTTCTCCTATGTGCCCTGGCCAGGAATCGAACCTGGGTCCCCCGCACACCAGGCTGACGCTCTACCGCTGAGCCAACCGGCCAGGGCCAAATCTTTTAATAATAAAAAATAATAATAATAACATTAAAAATATAAAACATTCTCATGTATTACAATCCATTCATTTCCTACCACTCATGTTCATGGTTGCGGGTGGCTGGAGCCAATCACAGCTGTCCTCCGGGACAACACCAAAATTTTATTGGATAATGTGTCACGTACACGGGCCCTTGTATGGCTCTCATGGAATTACATTTTAAAATATGTGGCGTTCATGGCTCTCTCAGCCAAAAAGGTTCCCGACCCCTGATTTAGAAGGTTGCCATCTGCATGACCAAGCAGCACCGTCCCTCAGGACACCTTAGTCCCAAATGGAATGGAGACATTCAACTCTGGTCCCGGCTGACTTCAGTTTCCTGCTCCACACAACCCCCTGCTCTGACATCTGTCTTCTTCATCTGGAAAGTTCCTTTGAAAACCATCTTAGCATGCCTGCCTTCAGACGTGGAGGCTGAACTGACTCGATCACGTCGCTAGATACACCGTGGTCCGTGGTCGAGATGTTGGCTCTCGAGCTGCCGTAACAGCTCTGCGGCACGGGGGGACCGCACGGTTAATTCACGGGCATGCGGCCCTTTCCGTGAATGTTGCAATTCCGGCACCATCGGACATCACCTGGTGTTGAGAGTTAAATTAAAAGAGAGACCTATTTGCCTGACCAGGCAGTGGCACGGTGGATAGAGCGTCGGACTGGGAAGCGGAGGACCCAGGTTCGAGACCCCGAGGTCGCCAGCTTGAGCGCGGGCTCATCTGGTTTGAGCAAAGCTCACCAGCTTGGACCCCAGGTCGCTGGTTTGAACAAGGGGTTACTCGGTCTGCTGTAGCCCCCCAGTCAAGGCACGTATGAGAAAGCAATCAATGAACAACTAAGGTGTCGCAACAAAAAACTGATGATTGATGTGTCTCATCTCTTTGTTCTTGTCTGTCTGTCTGTCCCTATCTGTCCCTCTCTCTGTCTCTGAAAAAAAAAAAAGAAAGACCTATAAGAATCACGTCCTGGATCCCATGTTTGACCTGGGCGGTCAGTGATGTGGATGTCACGGTAAGCCAAATTTGCAACGACGAGCCTCTGGAGACTGTGGGAGCGACACCTCTGACTGTCAAGTGAGAAGACGCCATGTAACGGGAGACGCTTCATAGACGGAATGAGTGATAGGGCATGCCCGCCTCTGCCGTCCCTCGCTGGCCCTGAGCGCAGGAACGGTTGAAGAGCCCAGTGCCTGCTAAGCTTCCTTCTCTTCTTAGCAAGATGCCTGAGGGGACAACGTGTTCACGATGACAGCCCCTTTGAAGAATGCTCAGCTCCTGTGTGGACCATAAATCCCAGACTGAGGGGCAGCCTACACTTGATCTCTGATTATGGTGTGTGATGCTGGTATGGTGATTCGAGCAGTCTGACAGCTTACTTATTTATTTAAGTGGGAAAAGGGGAGACACAGAGACAGACTCCTGCATGTGCCCCGACCGGGATCCATCTGGCAACCCCCGTCTGGGGCCGGTGCTTGAATCAACCAAGCTACTTTTAGCACCTAAGGCTGACACGTTTGGACCAGCTGAGCTATTCTCAGCACCCCGGGGCTGATGCTTAAACCAACTGAGCCACTGGCTGTGGGAGGGGACCAGGGAGAGGAGAGAGGAGGGAGGATCCACCCGGCATGCCCACCAGGGGGCGACGCTCTGCCCACCAGGGGGCGATGCTCTGAAGAGGGAGAGAAGCAGATGGTCACCTCTCTCCTGTGTGCCCTGACCATGAATCGAACCTGGGATGTCCACACGCCTGGCTGATGCTCTGTTCACTGAGCCACCGGCCAGGACCTGTAGTTTTCAATATCCTTTTCCACATCTTGGTTAACTTTATTCCTAAGTATTTTATTCTTTTTGATGCTCTTTTAATGGGGTGGCGGGTTGTTTTATTAATTTATTTTTTGGATCACTTATTGTGAGTGTGGACAAAGCAACGGGTTTTTTGCGTGTTGACCTTGTAACCCTTCAGCTTTGCTCCGTTCCTTTCTGGGTCCCAACCCTTTCTTCTGGGGGAACCTTCAGGGCTCTGTCCACACGGGGCCGGCACTTGGCATTTTTTCATCCCGCTTCTTTGTGTGACCGCCGTTGCCCTTGTGGTCCCCGAAGAGACACGATTTCTGCTCTGCGGAGCCCAACAAAGACATCACGGTAATATATTCATTATTTTAAAAACTGCAGCAACTGGCGGAATGTGATTAGCACCGGCCCAAGCTGTCGGGCAGGCAGGCTTGCAAGCTTCAGAGCCTCCCGCCGGGACATTTCAATAACAATGGGGACAGCCAGGAGCACCCACCCTGCCTGCCTGTCTGGTGTGTTCCCTGCTGCTTGGCAATGATGGGCTTTTATTCACGTCCTGGGATCAGAAACACAAAGAGTCCAGAAAGCCCCACAGGAGGGACCACGCAACAAGTGTGGGCGAGCCCATCATATCTGCCATGGGTCCCCAACAGCCGGATCTCTCTGCAGCAGCCACAAATGTTCAGCCTGAGGCGTGGACGGGGTGCGTGACCCCGCCCGTGTGGAGCCCCCCGGAAGCTGCTCCGCTCTCCCTCATGCAAGTTTTTATATATATATATATTTTTTTTTTCTGAAGCTGGAAACGGGGAGAGACAGTCAGACAGACTCCCGCATGCGCCCGACCGGGATCCACCCGGCACGCCCACCAGAGGTGACGCTCTGCCCACCAGGGGGCGATGCTCTGCCCCTCCGGGGCGTCACTCTGTCGTGACCAGAGCCACTCTAGTGCCTGGGGCAGAGGCCAAGGGGCCATCCCCAGCGCCCGGGCCATCTTTGCTCCAATGGAGCCTCGGCTACGGGAGGGGAAGAGAGAGACAGAGAGGAAGGAGGGGGGGAGGGGTGAGAAGCAGATGGGCGCCTCTCCTGTGTGCCCTGGCCGGGAATCGAACCCAGGACCTCTGCACGCCAGGCCGACGCTCTACCGCTGAGCCAACCGGCCAGGACCCTCATGCAAGTTTAAACTGGCATCGGAGCCCCGACAGGAACATTGCAAGGTGCTAACGTTTTTGAGAACTTCCGCTCGCTCCTGCTGCCGCGGGGCCAGGAGCGGGGAACAAAAGGTAATATTCCCGGTGTGGGAAGAAATATGACTCTGAATAATTCAAAGAGCGCGGTCGTAAACACGCAGGAAATGAAATTCAGAGCCGCCCTTCGTGTGGTCGTAATGTGAATAGAAGCTTCAGAGGGAATACGGAGGGGGGGGGGAAGGCAGGAGTCGGGGGGTCGCCACCTGAATCCTGCTGGGGGTGCTCTATTCGCTTTGGGGTATAGAACTTGAGAGGGCCGACGTTGAAAAGACATAAAAATGAGACTCAGAGACATGGAGAAGAGTGTGGGGGTTATGGGGTGGAGGGGAGGAGAGGGAGGGGGTTGGGGGAGGGGAGGGGCACAAAGAAAACCAGTTAGAAGGTGACGGAAGACAATCGGACTTTGGGTGATGGGAATGCAGCATAATCAAATGTCAAAATAACCTAGAGATGTTTTCTCTGAACATAGGTACCCTGATTGATCAATGTCACCCCATTAAAATTAATTTAAAAAAAAAGAGAGATTGGAAAAAAAAAAAGAATGGTTACCAAAAAGATGAATAAATAAATGAATGAATAAATGAATAAAAAAAGACTAGAGGGGGCTGTGAAGAAGGAAAGAGATCTGAAAGGTGCCAGCTTGAGCATTAGGTCACCTTCTTGTTCTTCTATGACAGGCAAGACCACTTCCACATTTCCCTTGTGCCGGGCGTCCCATGACTGCATTTCTCGCTGAGGGACTGAGGGGACACTGCTGCTGCCACCGTGAGCATCTCCAGGGGCCTCTCCCCAGACCCTGTCCACTGCCACCGACCTGAAGCCGCCAGCGCCGAGGTCACGGGGGCTGCACGTGGCTGGGGGCCACCCTGAAGGAACAGGGACGCTGGGGGGGTCCCACTTGTTGGGGGGGACGCTGCCTGCTGACCAGGCATCCCTGTGGTGGCCGTCACAGGAGTCAGACAGGAACTGTCCTCACGCTGGAGTCACTCCTTGAGTCTGGGCTTCTCTCTGCAGCCGGGCGTTCCTCACGGACGCTGTGTCCCTGGCACCTCAGATAGAACATTCCGTGCATGGTACTGAGTGAGACTCCCCTTAGACTGACCGGAGCACCGGCCCGTGACCACATCCGGAAGGACGACACAGTGAGGATGCAACTGGCCTGTGCATGCTCGGTGATGTCATCGTCACCTCGCGTGAATGTCAAATGAGATCACTGTCACCTCGGGGTGCCCCTGACATTTCCGCGGGTTATTTCACTGTCTCTAACGAGCAGGTGTGGGGCGGGCACCTGTCATACCTCCCACGGGGGCACGGGCAGAGTCAACCTGCCCTTTATCTTAAAAACGTCTCTGTGGCCCTGGCCAGTTGGCTCAGCGGTAGAGCGTCGGCCTAGTGTGCGGAGGACCCGGGTTCGATTCCCGGCCAGGGCACACAGGAGAAGCACCCATCTGCTTCTCCACCCCTCCGCCGCGCCTTCCTCTCTGTCTCTCTCTTCCCCTCCCGCAGCCAAGGCTCCATTGGAGCAAAGATGGCCCGGGCGCTGGGGATGGCTCCTTGGCCTCTGCCCCAGGCGCTAGAGTGGCTCTGGTTGCAACATGGCGATGCCCAGGATGGGCAGAGCATCGCCCCCTGGTGGGCAGAGCGTCGCCCCATGGTGGGCATGCCGGGTGGATCCCGGTCGGGCGCATGTGGGAGTCTGTCTGACTGTCTCTCCCTGTTTCCAGCTTCAGAAAAATGCAAAAAAAAAAACCACCACCAACAACAAAAAACACTTCTCTGTGGCGTGCAACAGAAATTTCAACCTCCGGCGTCCTGGCTTGGACGGGGTGGCGTGCTTGCTCCTGCGTTCCGGGACTGTCACTGTCACCGGGTTCTGCTCCTCCAGGACCAAGCCGCCTCTGGGAGCCTTCCCAGCTGCGCGGCCCCGGAAAGCGAGGCTGTGACACGGTCAAGGCCGAGGGAAGTGAAGGCCGGCTTGGCCCGTAAGGCGGTCTTGTCCAAGTTCAGGGCGGACACAGGACCTCCCTTCACCCCAATCTAAGCGTACGGCCTGAGGCTCAGACGCTGACTATCACGGCTCATGGGAAGGTCTGGGGTTGTCCTGGCGGGAACAGTCTGGACCCGTGAAAATATTAAGGAAGGAGAAATTCCAGACTTCTAAAGCTCCAGTTACGCCGTAATGAGACAATGGCTAATTTCGACAGATTTTGCTATGTGTATTAAGTGTGACCCATGACGTGCAGCATAATGTTAAATATACAACAGTTCAACAGACAGTGGCTATCTGCTCTCAAATATGATGTCTCAGAGTTAAAATAAACATCTAGGGGGGAAGAAGTGGCTTTAGTACTTACTCTCCCAGGACAGATAAGAAGGATAATAAAATGTGGGCTTTTTAGCTAGAGAGAGACAGACAGACAGACAGGAAGGAAGGGAGAGAGAAAAGAAGCATCAACTTGTTGTGGCATTTTAGTTGTTCATTGATTGCTTTCTCATACTTGCCTTGGCCAGGGGGCTACAGTCAAGCCAGTGACACCTTGCTCAAGCCAGCGACCTTGGGCTTAAGCTTGTGACCTTGGGCTCAAGCCAGTGACCTTTGGCCTCAAGCTAGTAACCACGGGGTCATGTCTATGATCCCATGCTGAAGACAGCAACCCTGCTTTCCAGCTGGTGAGCCTGTGCTCAAGCTGACAACCTCAGGGTTTCGAACCTGGGTCCTCAGCATCCCAGGCTGATGCTCTATCCACTGTGCCACTGCCTGGTGAGACAGAATAATATATATTGCAATATATGTATGTGTGTATATATATATAGTCTACCAGAAAGTTCTGTCCGTTTTTGGAATAAAACAAAATACAAATTTTTCTTACCGTCAATAAGCTTTATTAAATAATCTATTTCCACACCAATCCTATCTTCCGAATATGGTCTGAAATGGTTTGCTGAGCTGAATTAAGCCTTTCTGCGATCTCTGATGTTGTCAGAAAGGGATCTTGCTCCAACATGGTCTTAACAACGTCGTCATCGATCGAAGATGGTCGCCCAGAACGTGGCTTATCAGAAAGGTCGAAACCACCTGTTTTGAATTTTTCAAACCATCTTCTGCACGTCCTATCAGGAACTGTACCTCCACCAACCACTTTCAATAAATTTCTACATGCTTCTGTAGCATTTCTTCCTTGTTGAAATGCGTATACAATCCGGTGGCGTCAATGAACTTTATCAGTAGCCATGGGTACACTGTCGCTTCACCCATAAGACTAACGTGAATCAACTTTGTTTTAGTTCATTTGCTACGTCAGTATGTATACATTAAGTCAGGGGTCTCAAACTCGCGGCCCGCAGACTAATCCACAAACTACAGTTTCTGGTCGTTTTGTGACACTGAAAAGTGTTGCGTAACAGTTGCCTTTTGTAGACCTAGTGCGGCCCGCCGAACGGCTGTGATCTTGCTCTGCGGCCCACATGCTGAGTTGAGTTTGAGACCCCGGCATTAAGTGATAAAAATAGAGAGGCACACATGCGCCAAATAAACGTGTGCTTACGTGTTGAAACTTGTGATAGAAACGGACAGAACTTTCCGGTAGACCGTGTGTGAGTGTGTGAGTGTGTGTGTGTGTGTGTGTGTATGTGTGTGTATAATGTACAGGAAGCGCTTGGCTTCTTTTGGTCCTGCAGAGAGCACTAAACAGATGGGGCCACCGGGGGACAGAACAGAGAGCTCTGCTTCTTACTCAGGCCTGTCCCGTTTCCTGCAAACCGCTCAATCCTAACACCCACACTGCCTGAAGACAGAGACTAGGTCCCCAGGTCCGAGCTGACCCGCCCCCTGCTTCTCTGCAGCCCACTGAGTCCCCTTTCTGCGTCTATAAATATCTGGGGAGGGGGGAGGGGAAATGACAAAGAATGCTAGTGTGTGACACATGGAAACAGAAGCCCTAAGTGAGGAGACATTCGTCTCCACGGGGTGAAAACTGAGGACGTGTTGGATCTACCCTTCGAGGAGATGAGAGACGGAAGCCTAGGTTAGTGCTGCAGAGGGGACGCTGGCTTACTCCCAGGACTTACGTGCACGGGCACGTGTGTGTTTGCAACGGACCTAACTGGTCCCTGTGGTGTGGATGGGGGTAGTTAGCCGAGAAGGACACAGACGCTGCTTACGCAACACAGGGCTGACCATGAAGGGGGACACATGTCCTACGGGCGAGTGCTGCACGAGGTCACGGCACTTCCCGGCCATTGAACCGTTATCACCAATCAGCCCACCTCCAGTGATCAGAATGAGCAGCCTACTTACGGTGTTTCTCACCTGGATGTTTTCAGCCAGCCCCTTCGTTACCGTGGGGCAGTGAGCGATGGCCCGAGCAGCCCACAGTCACAGAAAGAACAACGTCAACTCCCAACATTCTCTTTTTCTTCGATTTCAACCCAGGCGTCTTGGCTGGTGAGCCAGGGTGCTCTCAGGAACGCCTCTGGTCATTCCTCTCGAGGAAGAGCGGACAGCTGTGGGCCCTCGCGTTTCCGGGGGCGACGGGTCGCTCACTCCTGAGAGAGAGGCTGCAGCCAGGCGTTGTTTACCCCGCCTTGGTTTCTGGCCACGCGTATGTGTTTCCGCTGGCACCATTCTTAATGAGGCCAGCCGCGGGCGGAAGGCCTGAGCTCCAAACCACGTTGCAGGGAAAGTAATTTGCGGGAGATAATGCCGTCCCCCAGATAAAACGGTCATTCTTATCAATCAGCTCCACTCACCGAGCCGTCACCAAATTGATTTGCATAGAAATCAGGTGTCACGGTCTATTTACAAACTTAATCAATCATCCGTATCTTTTCCTGATTCTCAGCTGTGTGGTGATCTGTGCGCCCTCCCCCCCTGGCGGGGGGCTTTCGGATTCTATTTGGAGTGGTTCCGCGGGCCCCTGTCAGTTCTGGAGTAGGTCACCCAGGCCTCATTTGCAACATGTCACAATGGGTTTGCCTTGTCATCATTCCGGTCCTTCCTGTCACTAGACGGCCCCTCACTCAGCTCCCCGGGAACACGGTGGCGCCCTGCCTCCTTCTCCGCGGGAGGCCTTGCAGACCGGAATGCCGAGAGCGTCCCCAACCACAGGTTTCCCATGCGAAACGTGGGAGATGTCACCATGGCTCCCGATGTCTCAGGTCCCGTGACGGAAGACTCCCGATCCAGAAAGACGTCCAGACTTTTATTTCGGACCTTTTACAGGTGCATCGAACCTTTACGGTTCCTTATAATAAACCCAGGTTTTAGGAGAAGAGCGAGATTCCGGAGTTTCAAACACACTGAGTCTATCCAAAGTCACACGTGTTCACCCCACTCACCGTGACAGGTTGAAACCAGTGACCAGGACGGTCGGCGTGGACTGACGTACTGGTCCCGGTGATAGAAAGGAATGCTAGCTCACTTGTGGGGGTGGGGGTGGGGGCGGAGAGAAAGAGAAGGTGACCAGTGGGATAATGGGGATCTCATACATCGAGGGGAGCACCAGCCAAAGGAAGGCCTCCCCGGGAGGCGGGAGCGCGGACCTGTTTCCTTTGGGGACAGCTCCCTGCAGGAATCACCTGCAGCCCTTTCTCTGCTCTGGCTAATATCCAAAGTCCCTCCGAAGGGACTCCACTTGCCTAGACTTCAATGATACGCTCACCCCTTCCTGATGCCGATGCAACCCCATCCCCCCAAAATGAGTCCTGATGGCGTCCTTGGGAGTGGAATGGGTGAATGGGTGTGTGATCCAGAAATAAACAAAAACCCAAAACAAAACAAAAAACAAACAAACCCCACCACCACTACAAAGTCCCCTAGAATTGCTTCTCACTATCCAGAAAAAAACCTGGTTTGTTAAGAATAACCTGAACATTGGCTGAACTCTACGTGTTCTTGCCTGGAATTTTGCAATTCCTTCTTACCTGAATCTCCACGCACAGTGATCTCATCTTGCTTTGCAGTCTGCCTTCTGTCTGGCAGACATGTTGCCCCTTCCTCTGCGGGGAAATAACCTGGCCTTCTCTCCCCCGGGGAGGGCTCTTCCCAGCCTTCCGAAGGAAGGCCTCGTCCTCTCCCGGACACAACGCATTTCAGGGGCCCCGGAAAGCGTTGCCCTGAGGCGCGACCTTCCTAGACAGTCATCTGCGGAAGGAAAAAAAAAAAAGAAGATGCATTTTTAGAAGATAAGGACACATAGAGGATTCAAAACTATAATTCACAGAGATAAACAGAGCTGAGATTGGAAGACAAAAAGCAAAGCTGTGCAGGCTACCTCTTACGCTCTGCAACTAAGAAAGAAAAGATGGAGTGAGACCACCGGAAAAACGGACAGTAACAGGGATCGGCAGCTGATGGATTCATCTGTGACTCCGGCAAAGGGACACGCAGAGCAAGTACAGCAGGACAAAGCCAGTTACCTGTCTGTGCACGACTATGGACATGTGCTGAGCAGGAGAAAGCAGAGACTGTTCCCCTCACACAGGGTCACAAACCAGCAAATACTCCCGATTCGCAGGTGCAGGGCTTGAGTTAGCTGGTGCCCCCTCCCGAAAGGTGCTCTCTCTGTGGACACCGAAAATCCTTCACGTTTTGATCGACCGCAACCATGTTATTTTATAGCAAGGTCTACAGTTTACGGATTTACTCCTCTAAACAGTTCATCTATCTGGGGACAGCATCCTGCTTACAAATAAACCATAAAGTTGATAAAAAGAGAAGGGGCGGGGGGGGGGGGGGGGACTCGGGCACGAGGGTGAGAGAAAGCAGGAAGGCTGACTTCTTTTTCTTCTTCGGCCGTGGGTATTTATGACCCAGGCTGTGTTTTACCGCACAGAACCGGGACCGTTGGTTGTACGTGCAATGACCTCTGGTTGTTTCTTCCACCGCATCCAACACCGAATTCAGCATGAACGTGGTTAATAGCCTTCCGTGCCCCAAGGTGACACGTCCTCACGTGACGTGCTGGCTCTGGGCTTGATGGACGCCTTGCATGTGACATCACAGGATGTAATGTAACACATTCGCATCGTTGAACGCCTGTATAGTCAACTCCCAGCTTTTAATCGAGGCCGGAGCACACGAGGACTCCACCAGCTTAGCTCTCATATTGCAACAATGAACACCACAGCCTGTCCTCAGAGTGGGGGGAGGGGACTGTTTGATACATTTTTGGATACATTCTTTGATTCCTTTTCCTAAGAAATTCACATGATCCTGCTCATGCTTGATGTTTTTTTTTTTTTTTACAAGGACAGAGACAGTCAGAGAGAGGGATAGATAGGGACAGACAGACAGGAATGGAGAGAAATGAGAAGCATCAGCCATCAGTTTTTCGTTGCGACACCTTAGTTGTTCATTGATTGCTTTCTCATATGTGCCTTGACCGTGGGCCTTCAGCAGACCGAGTAACCCCTTGCTCGAGCCAGCGACCTTGGGTCCAAGCTGGTGAGCTTTTTGCTCAAACTAGATGAGCCAGCGCTCAAGTGGGCGACCTCGGGGTCTCGAACCTGGGTCTTCCGCATCCCGGTCCGATGCTCTATCCACTGCACCACCACCTGGTCAGGAGCATGCTTGATGTTTTGAGTATACCTACCTATTCTCCACGTGTGCCTTTTGGAAGACCTTGACTTGCAAAACGTCCTTTCTACAAAGGGCTGTTATGTATAAACACCGTCCTAGATCTCTGAGGCCTGACACTAGTGGCATTTGGTGCCTAGCACCGATTTTATTTTTTTTTAATTGAGGATCTGACAAGTTAGGTCTAATTTTGATGCATGCGCACTAGATTTATTGATTTTAGAGAGACAGGAAGGGGACAGAGAGAGAGAAAGAGCCAGGAACAATGAGCTGTTCCTGCATTTGCCCTGATGGGAATCGAACCCTAGTACCGACTTTGATGGCCGCTAATGAGACCCCAGGGCGAAGAGATCCACGGCAGCTCCTGGGACGGACCCTGCCTGACGTGAAATCACTCGGGGCCTCGCCGCGGCAGACCTTCCCCTCCCGGACGGTGCCCGCCCGTCCCTGCGCAGATGCGCGCCTGCTTCTGCGCACCTACTTCTGTGCACCTGCTTCTGCAGCGTGAATTAGCTCGTATACGCCACTGCTCGCGGGAGGAGTGATATCGGCAGGCAGGCAAAGCTGCACCGGCTCATATAACTTTTATTGTGGAGATAAATGTTTCACACCGCAAGGTCACCGTGATGCAGTGCAGAGCAGGGCGCGGCGGGAAGCATGCTCTCTGGCTCGGCAGGAAGTAAACCACGGACTTGTTCAGTGACTCCTCCGTTCCTCATCCTCCCAGCCACCCCCCCCCCCAGTTTGGTGATAAATGGACACTCGCTCCCCTTTGCTGAACCCTGACCCTGTTCCCTCCTCTCTGGTGTGTTGCACCGCCCCCCCCCCCGCCGTGGTTCCGATCCGGCAGTCTTTGCTGGACCCCTGTGCTCCTCTCCACCCTGCTGGCGTCCCAGCTTGCTCCTCACTCATTCGGAATGACATGCACCGAGTCCCACACACACCACACTTGACTTCAAGGGCCTCCCCACCCATCCGGTAGACGCTAAACTCCAAACATGTACTTAAGCCAGGAGCCCCTCATGAGAACAGCCCTTCAAAGATGTCGCGATGTAAAAAGCAAAGAGAAGGAAAAAGAACCGGTTATTGGCCATGACGTGCAGGAGACTGAACACCCAGGGACGGATCGTGCCCTGCGCTGCCCTGGAGGGGACAGGTGAGCCGACCGCTGCGCAGGGGCGGCCGCCCACCCCCAGCCTCGGAGCCCCCCACGGGCACCCCCCCGCGACTCTCCAACACACGCTCCGGAAGCGCGGTGGTGTCTTCCTCCTTGGTGTCCCCGCAAGCCAGGCTGTCACTTTGTCTTCTTTTTCAAGCTGAAAAGTCGGTGCCAAATTTGGGTCACTCCTCTATATTGACAGGGAAAGAAAAGAGGGTGTTTGTGCTGAGGTACAAGTGACGAATTAAACTGTAAGGTGTTCAAAGCGTAGCAGGTGACGGTCTGATGCAGGTGCATGTTGTAAAAGGACTCCCCCACATCTGTCACCAAACATCGCTACCGTTTGTTTTGTGGCTGACAACACGTCAGCTCGGCTGTTAGCAAACTTCAAATCTCAATACGGGGGTGCCCACAGCGGTCACCAGGTCAGACGTTGGATTCTCAGACCTCATTCGTCTTATCACTAAATGTTTTTTGTTGTTGTTGTTGTTTTTGTTTTTTTTTTTTGTTTTTTTTTTGTATTTTTCTGAAGGTGGAAACAGGGAGAGACAGTCAGACAGACTCCGGCATGCGCCCGACCGGGATCCACCCGGCGCGCCCACCAGGGGCGACGCTCTGCCCACCAGGGGGCGATGCTCTGCCCCTCTGGGGTGTTGCTCTGCCACAACCAGAGTCACTCTAGCGCCTGGGGCAGAGGCCAGGGAGCCATCCCCAGCGCCCGGGCCATCTTTGCTCCAATGGAGCCTTGGCTGCGGGAGGGGAAGAGAGAGACAGAGAGGAAGGAGGGGGGGGTGGAGAAGCAAATGGGCGCTTCTCCTGTGTGCCCTGACCAGGAATCGAACCCGGGTCCCCTGCACACCAGGCCAACGCTCTACTGCTGAGCCAACCGGCCAGGGCTCACTAAATGTTTTCTATACTCTTTGACCAACCTTTCCCCATAACCCACCCTCCCCCTTGGCTCCCGCCAACAATCATCCTACTCTCCATTTCTATAAGTCTACTTCTTTTTTAAGATTTCACGTATGAGTGACACCATCCAGTCTCTCTGTCTCTCTCTGCCTGGCTTGTGTCACTTAGCACAATGCCATCAAGGTTCACCCGTGTTGGAAACGATGGGATTTCTTCCTTTTTACTGGCTGCGTAACATTCCACAACAGAAGCAGCCCCTTTTCTTGAACCACTGACAGACACTGAGGCTGAGCCCGGGTCTGGGCTATTGTGAACGGCATTGCTTGGAAACTGGAGGTGCAGATAGGTGTTGCAGGAGACGGTTTTCTTTGCTTTGGGTACATATGTCCAGAGACAAGATTGCTGGACCATTCGGCAGTCCTGTTGCAAACGTAGGGTAGGCGCATAAATGGAAGAGCACAGGGGTCAGATGGAGATTGTGAAACGGAAAGAATTGTTCATCACACTCGTCCAGATGGCAAGGCGGACGTTATTGAGGACTGCTGTGACAACTGTGGGTTTGGCAGGAGGGGAGCGGCCGGGGCCCCAACTCCAAATACAAGCAACACAGCCGCAGGGGACGGTGCAAAATGAGGAAGGTGATCGGGACTCAAGGCGGGTGGGTTCTGGCTAACCCAAATGGGCAGGATTTTTGTTAAAACTGAGGCCTTGGAGGACATGCCCAAGGATGGAGTCTAGTCGGATTCGGGAGGGCTGATTAGAGTTTGGCCACAAAAAGATTGTTCTTCGGCCCTGGCCGGTTGGCTCAGTGGTAGAGCGTCGGCCTGGTGTGCAGGAGTCCCAGGTTCGATTCCCGGCCAGGGCACACAGGAGAAGCGCCCATCTGCTTCTCCATCCCTCCCCCTTTCCTTCCTCTCTGTCTCTCTCTTCCCCTTCCACAGCCAAGGCTCCATTGGAGCAAGGATGGCCCGGGCGCTGGGGATGGCTGCTTGGCCTCTGCCTCAGGCGCTAGAGTGGCTCTGGTCACGACAGAGCGATGCCCCGGAGGGGCAGGGCATCGCCCCCTGGTGGGCAGAGCGTTGCCCCCTGGTGGGCATGCCGGGTGGATCCCAGTCGGGCGCGTGTGGGAGTCTGTCTGACTGTCTCTCCCCGTTTCCAGCTTCAGAAAGATACAAAAAAAAAAAAAAAAAAAGATTGTTCTTCAAAAGGTCCTACTTCTCCAAAGCACAGGTCAGCAAGGCACGTAATATATCCTGCTCACAGAAATTAGGGAGGGGATATTTCAGAAATGAATATGATGTGATAAAATAGTCCCTAAGTTTGGTGAGCAGTGTATGTCGTCATGAGCATAGCAACTCCTCCCGAATGCTCACTCCACCTGTGTGATGTCTACTGTGCTGTCTAGTCCTGAAGTGCTCATTACGACCGTTAAATGGGTACTTGTACGATTCCCCTTTATGACAGGAGAAACCGAATGGCCCAGATGGTGAGTCACCCGCCTAGGGTCATGTGTTGAGTACATGCACACCTGGAGGTGGGCAGACTGACATCATCCTTCACGCCCTTAACCACAGTCCTCTCTTACAGAATTGGCCACAAGGAAGAAGACAGTGAAAATTTCACTTTTAATGCCACAAGGCTTATAATAATAATAATAAAAAAGACGGGGGAGGGGAGGAATAATGGTTTCTTAAAACCACTCTATAGAGGAAAAGAGTATTAAGAAGAAAAGCAGCGTGACCAGGTGGTGGCACAATGGATCAAGCATCAGACTGGGACATGGAAGACCCAGGTTTGAAACCCCGAGGTTGCCGGCTTGAGCACGGGGTCATTCGGCTTGAGCGTGGGCTCACCGGCTTGAGCGTGGGATCATAGACATGACCCCATGGTCGTTGGCTTGAGCATAGGCTCACTGGCTCTGCTGCAGTCCCCCATCCCCGTCAATGGACATATGAGAAATCAATCAATGAACAACTAAGAAGCCTAAGGAGGCACAACGAAGAATTGATCCTTCTCCTCTCTCTGCCTTCCTGTCTGTCTTCCCAATCTGTGCTTCTCTGTCACACACAAAAAGGAAATTGTGTAAAAAAAAAAAATCATATAGACCAATATCACCACATTTAATTTAATTTCTAAAAAAATCCAAAAAAAACAAAATTGGCCCTCGCTAGTGGCTCAGTGGATAGAGTGTCGGCCTGGCATATGGATGTCCTGGGTTCGATTCGTGTTCAGGGCACACAGGAGAAGCAACCATCTGCTTCTCTACCATATCCTCCTTCTTTCCCTCTTCCCCTCCTGCAGCCAGTAGTTTGAATGGTCCAAGCATCAGCTCAGGTGCTAAAAATAGCTCAGTTGATTCAAGCATCGGCCCCAGATGGGGTTACTAGGTGGATCCCAGTTGGGGCTCATGCGGGAGTCTGCCTCACTATCTCCCTTCCTCTCAGCTAAAAAAAATAATAATAACATTGATAAAAAGATGCCTCTACGGAGTCTGTTGAATCCTACCACAAGACCAGGACGGCCAGCTGAGTGTCTCTACGGAGTCTGTTGAATCCTACAGACAAGACCAGGACGGCCAGCTGAGTGCCTCTCCCCTTACTGACCAGCCTCTCCCTTGGGAGGCTTCTAGGCTAGAATGGCGTGTTTTCACACAGAAGGGCTTCAAAACTGGAGAACCGTATTTCAAGGAAACTCTCTCCATTTTTAAACTAAACACACATAAAATACGGCCAGCTGTATTTGCCGAAGTATTTCACGTTGACAGGCCCAGGAAAGCGGGTGCTAGAATGGGCTGTTTGTCAAAACCGCTCAAACTGCACCCTAATCGACTTTTTTTCTCTTATTACCAGATAAAATATGTAGTGCTGTATATCTGAGGATGTAAAACAGGTATCATCTGTTTTTTTTTTTTTCCTCCATCAAACACACACAAAAAAGAATGCTGTTTTTCACCCCAAGTCCTTCTTCATTCTCTTTAGACATTTAACCGAGGCAAGAAGATCCTTCTGTGGCTCCAGCGCCCCGTGACTTCCATACAAAGCACGGATGATCTTGGGAAGCTACATCCGGCATCTTGAGATAAAAACAGGGGGGCGGGCATGCTCTGGGGGGGGGCCTTTGGGAAGATCATGTCCCTTAAACATCAAGAATGTTCCTCTTTAAACTTTCTGTTTTAGAAATGTAGCAAACCAGAAATAATATGAAGGTAACATGAACGTGGCCAATTCTACACTCATTAATTCTTTTTTTGTGTGTGTGTGTGTATTTTTCTGAAGCTGGAAATGGGGAGAGACAGTGAGACAGACTCCCGCATGCGCCCGACCGGGATCCACCCGGCACGCCCACCAGGGGCGAAGCTCTGCCCACCAGGGGGCGATGCTCTGCCCCTCCGGGGCGTCGCTCTGTCGCGACCAGAGCCACTGGAGCGCCTGGGGCAGAGGCCAAGGAGCCATCCCTAGCACCCGGGCCATCTTTGCTCCAATGGAGCCTTGGCTGCGGGAGGGGAAAAGAGAGACAGAGAGGAAGGAGAGGGGGAGGGGTGGAGAAGCAGATGGGCGCCTCTCCTGTGTGCCCTGGCCGGGAATCTAACCCGGGACTTCTGCACGCCAGGCCGATGCTTTACCACTGAGCCAACCGGCCAGGGCTCATTAATTCTTCATTAAAAAAAGAAATGAGAGTGTGGTAAGCCATTGGTAGATGTCCCCCTTCCTTTACACTTATTGGGGCGACGTCAAGAGCCCAGAACCTGTAACCTACCCGCCGTCAGGGAGTTGGGCCGTTAGGGCAGAACCTTCCTGAGAATTCTCCCATCCCAGTCCTCATTCTGTCCCCTTTGCCCCGCTGTTCGTACAGCCCCCTGCCCGCTACGTCCTAGGGTTTATCTTCTGATGTTTCCACTAAGGCTCTAAAGGGAAATTAATAACCGAATAGTAATAACGGAAAACATGGAATTCCGTTCGCGTCGACAGGGTGACGGGAAGGAGAAGGCGAGGTCCTTCGTTCTTCATCTGCCCACCCTGTGAGGTGGGTATTTTTATACCCAGCTGAGACGTCACGGAGCCACACTTCCACCAGGAGCTACCCGTCCCTGAATCCCTTCTTCTTGCTCTATTTATGCCCCCAAACCGAAGCACCAGTGAGATGAATTTCCAAGCCCTGGAACCATGTCCCTAATCCCCTTTGATGATGCTGCCACCGGACCTGGCAGGGACGCCTGGCGGCTCACACCGACCTCCCCGGACCTGCGCTTCCGGCAGCTGGGAGGGCCCCTTGGAAACCGTGTCCTATCCGCGTGCCCGGGCCGGCAGCTGCTGCTTTATGCTGCAACGTCCAGACTCCACTGACCACCTGCCGGGATGGCCTCCTGGCTTGGAGTTTTCTGCCTCCAAGCTTGGCGGACAGAAGCCGGTGGAAGGTGCCAAGTGCCTGTGAAGCCAGCAGCGGGCCAGCATTGGACACTGTAACCAGATATAAATTTGGAAATGCAAACCAGCAGAGATCAAATGCTATCAGAAAACACAAAGGGGACAGAGGAACAAAGACCTGACTGCTGGGCTCCGGGATGCCCACCCTCACCGACCAGCTGTTATTTCTGATTTAATGTGTGCTGTGCTCAACCACACACAAGCCTCCAAAGCGCCCAAGGGCTCCGGCAGTAGTTACTGAACAAACGCCATCCGTCCGTCTGTACCAGCTCAGAGCACAGCGAGAGAGACAGTCTTCCTTCACAACCAGGCAACCCAGAAAGCATTTCTGTCCCTCGTGTTCTGGCTATTTCTGTCCCGCTCCGATCAGCGCTGCACCGGTCAAATTAGGCATCGCAGTGTCTGCATTCTGCACTGTGATGCCCTGGGAGGGCCCCAGGGATGCTTGAAAAGGCCTTTTGTGCTCACACGTGGAGGTTTCCAGGATGGAAACCGCCCCAAACGCTGCCCCTTATGTGAGGGGATTAATTTGAGCTACAGCCAATCAGAACCAGCTGGCATGACCAAACTCATTTGACCTCCTTCTAATGGCCTCAAAATAGGGTATACACATGTCCCCTTTTGCGAACAGAATTTTCACTGGTGAAGGAAATTTCCGCTTGCTCGGACGTCTTCGTACCAGGTAGGGAGCTAGTCCGGGAGACGTTTCTTATCACCTGAGAGGCGCTCACCTGCACAACAAACCAGCCCAGATGTAGCACACCTTCCCTGCCCTCCCCGCCCCGTCCGGTGGAGCGCCTCCTCCCACCAGAAGCCTAGGATGGTGTGTAGCCCTCAGTCACCAGCCACGTGTGCCTTTGTGAACCCCACGGCACTAAAGCTGGGGTTCCCCCCCTTGTCGATCTCTCTTTCGTCAGTTTTACTCATAGTCCGACTGGACCCTCGGAGGGGGGTTAGGAAACAGCTTTAGTTCTCACACGTGTTCACGTGGCTGCTTGCAGAGGAGAGGAAAAAGGATCATGTACATGTGTGCACACTTGTGTCTGTGTGCACGCCTGTGTGCATGCGTGCAAGGTGTATGTTTGTGTGCATGGAGGTGTGTGCAGGCAGGCAGGAGATTGCGTGTGTGTGTGTGTGGGGGGGGCACGTCCACACTCGACGCTGTCCCCAAACTCTCTGCTTCACTCCGACGCCCCTCTGCTGTGGTTAGATCCCGTCTGGGCTGACAGCTGTCGGCCCTGCTAACGGGCACCTGCTCCGTGGGCCGGTTCTGGTGGAGGGGCTTAGCCAGCGTGCCCGCGTTAACCGCGCGGAGCCCGCGTTCCTCCTCCCAGGGAGGCAGCCAGCCAGACGAACCCGCCACAGAGCCGCCGCCTAGCACGGGGCGGTGCTATCACACGGGGTGCGCCGGCGTGGGCGGCGTCCAATCATGCAAGACTCGTCAGTGAACGGCTTCGGGGAGCAATGCCATATTCCCGAGGGGCCACGCCTCTGCTCTCTAATTTGACGGCGGAAACCCCGTCGGTCTCCATCTCAGAACAGCACACGCCGCGCTCTCACATGGGGCGGGCCGGCGTGGGCCACGTCCAATCACGCAAGACTCGTCAGTGAACGGCTTCGGGGAGCAATGCCGTATTCCCGAGGGGCCACGCCTCTGCTCTCTAATTTGACGGCGGAAACCCCGTCGGTCTCCATCTCAGAATAGCACCGGCCATGCTATCACACGGGGTGGGCCGGCGTGGGCCGCGTCCAATCACGCAAGACCCGTCAGTGAACGGCTTCGGGGAGCAATGCCGTATTCCCGAGGGGCCACGCCTCTGCTCTCTAATTTGACAGCGGAAACCCCGTCGGTCTCCATCTCAGAATAGCACCGGCCGTGCTCTCACATGGGGCAGGCCAGCGTGGGCTGCGTCCAATCACGCAAGACCCATCAGTGAATGGCTTCAGGGAGCAATGCCGTATTCTCGAGGGGCCACGCTTCTGCTAATTTGACGGCGGAAACCCCGTCGGTCTCCATCTCAGAACAGCACGCACTCATGGTACAGCGTCCGGGAATTCACACCGCAAACACAGCCCACTGCTTCCCAGTGAGAAACCAACATTGTTACGCTGACAAAGGGAAGACGGCATACAAATAATTGATACAAGACATACACGCTCTTTTGAGAATTGACGCCAAGAAAAATATTAGCGAGACATCAGCCGCGGGACTTGTGGGCAACTCTACAGAAGTATTGTTTCGCGTTGAAAATACTGATTTTTCATTATGCTCAAATTAAGGGTTCATTTTCCCCTACATTCTTTTTCCTTGTCTTTTGTTTTTGTAATTACAGTTGACATTCACTATTAGATTAGTCTCAGGTGCACAGAACAGTGGTTGGACATTTACATAACTTACAATAGTGGTGCCCCATATAAATCCCGTACGCACCTGTACCATACAGTCATCACAGTGTCAGTGGCTTCTGTCCCTGGGCTGGACTTCACATCCCTCTGACTCGTTAGTGGCTGCCATCTGTTTTGGGTTTTTTATTTTATTTTATTTTCCTGAAGTGAGAAGCAGGGAGGCAGAGAGACAGACTCCCGTGTGCACCCGACTGGGATCCACCTGGCATGCCCACCAGGGGGCAATACTCTGCCCCTCTGGGGCGTCGCTCTGCCGCAATCAGAGCCATTCTAGCGCCTGAGGCAGAGGCCACAGAGCCATCCCCAGCGCCCGGGGCCAACTTTGCTCCAGTGGAGCCTTGGCTGCGGGAGGGGAAGAGAGAGACAGAGAGGAAGGAGAGGGGGAGGGGTGGAGAAGCAGATGGGCGCTTCTCCTGTGTGCCCTGGCCGGGAATCAAATCCGGGACTTCCACACATTGGACGACGCTCTATCGCTGAGCCAACCGGCCAGAGCCTGCCATCTTTTTGAGATTCATCTCTATGTCTGCATGGACCGAACGCTCACCTCATCTGCTCCAACACAACCCCACCCCACGTGCAAGCATAGCAACATCTTCCCCGCTTTAGCTGTCTCTGCCGGTCACGCGCCCAGGGCCGTGCTCAGGACAGATTCGCCATCATTCGCCTACGCTTTGTGAGGAATGGCTTTACAGATAATTTTCATACACTACCCGGGAAAGAAGAGATGTTTTATCACTGCAATCTTGGGTAGCTGGCACGTGTGACTTGTGTATGTGTGTGTGTGTGTGTGTGTGTGTGTGTGTGTGTGTGTGTGTGTTAAAGAGAGAGAGAAAAATGAGGGGAGTCAGGAGGTAATTTTTAAAAAGCTAAAAGCAGAAAGAAGAGACAGTGCCCCCAGCAAACACAGAAGCACCCACTGCCGTTTATGCTCTGGCCTTCTTTGACGGAGGAACAGCCCCCACCCTGGTCATGACACAGCCAGCAACACCTTGGGGCGCCTTGGCCACATATGTCCAGCATCATCCCATAGCTCCCTTAAAATGCCTCTTTCTGGATTTGACCTGCTGGAGCAGTTCACATGTTATAGCCCCATCTGCTCAATGTGTTGTCTACAGAAAGAGAGGTTTTCCACCCTGCCCTGAGCCACACACACACACACACACACACACACACACACACACACACGTGTGTGCAGAATAAAGGCAGGGTCTCCATGCGACCGAGCAAACACCGTGCACAAGTCAGCTTAGAAAGAGCCCTCCCCACGTTGGAGCACAGGTTTGTTGTTCCCTTTCCTGTATATTGTCAGCACTCCCTCCGGTCAGCAAGGTGGGGGCTGGCCGCACCACTGTCCACCAGCGCTCTTCGTGCGGGGGCATCCTCCTTCCCCAGGATGTCTGGACACATTTTTTTTGTTTGTTTGTTTTTGGGTTTTTTTTGTATTTTTTTCTGAAGCTGGAAACGAGGAGAGACAGTCAGACAGACTCCCGCATGCGCCCGACCGGGATCCACCCGGCACGCCCACCAGGGGGTGATGCTCTGCCCCTCTGGGGCGTCGCTCTGCGGTGACCAGAGCCACTCTAGCGCCTGGGGCAGAGGCCAAGGAGCCATCCCCAGCACCCGGGCCATCTTTACTCCAATGGAGCCTTGGCTGCGGGAGGGGAAGAGAGAGCCAGAGAGGAAGGAGGGGGGGTGGAGAAGCAGATAGGCGCTTCTCCTATGTGCCCTGGCCTGGAATCGAACCCAAGTCCCCCGCAGGCCAGGCCAACACTCTACCACTGAGCCAACTGGCCAGGGCCCGTCTGGACACATTTTTGATGGTGACTTCAGGAGGAGGGTGCACCTGCCCTCCAGCGAGCAGAGGTCCGGGAGGTCGCTCCACACCCTGCCACACCTCCTGCAGGACAGCCTCCAAACGGCAGGCAGGGGGCAGCCCCCACGTCTGAACCCCGAGGCGGAGGGAGGCTGCCCTAAGCTTCCATATGGGAGACGTCCCAACACCACTGAGCACAGGGCCAGCACTGTGGTCCCTGGGACAGACACAGTCCCTGGGCCCCTGAAAACTGCCAGCCGGTTCGTTAGGGGGACATCAGATATTTATCAGCGGGAGGACATCCCTTCTGTCACCCCCTGGCCCCAATTACCGTGTCCATAAACTGCTGACCCTGAGACATGACCTAAGGGAAACCCACACAGAAATGGCCGGTGGCAACATTCCTCAGCGGCTGATGGAAATACGGGCACACTGGCCTCCCCTCCCTGAAGAAATATTCATACATACTTTCAGGGAATCCACAGAGGTGACCTTGGGGAATACAATTATATGCAGTGACTTCTACGGATTCCTTTCCCTTTAACGTTGATTTTTAATTGCCTTACAATTCCTGTCAATGGAGAGGTCTGAGTACAGCGATGTGTTTTTATTTCTTCCTTTTTATTGAGTGTATTAGGGCTGACACTGGTGATCCAGGTTTTAGGTGCACAGTTCCACAACACATCTCCGTCCACCGTATTGTGTGTTCAAGCCCCAAGTCAAGTGTCTGTCCCTCACCGTGTACCCCCCACCCCCTCATCTGCTGTCCCCCACACGCCTCCCCCTGCTCTATCCGCACACTGCTGCCTGTGCCCACGACTTTTTCCTCCTGTTTTTTTTCCTCAATCCCTGCACTGCCTCTTAGGGCCCCCACCCCCGGCTGCAGTCCGCCTACTCTCTGTCTGTGAATCTGTCTCTATTTTCCTTGTCAGCTCATTTTAGAAGAGCGTTCTGCTCGGGGAAATAAGCCAGTCAGACAAAGACAAACACCGTATGGTTTCGCTCGTCTGTGTAGTCTAAGCACATCACGCAGGCATCCACGCTCCGTTCTGGACGCTGTAAGAACCGGGGTGAACAGAGTCCCCCTGGCACTGTACCTCCCACGTCGAGGCTCAGAGAGGGACCCCCTGGCTGCACGGCCACAGCCCAGCGGTCCAGACGGCACTCAAAACGGGTCGGGGAGCATTAGCCCTTTGTTGAAGACAAGCCCGCTATAAACGCCAGCCTCCCACATTGGAACGTTCGGAACCAGGGGAAAGGAACACACAGCGTAGCAAGCACGTCCCTAACTGCCCCCCATCAGCATTACACACCCATCCATGTACAAACGATTATCCATCACAGCATAGCGCAGTGCCAACAAGCATACAATCTGCCCAAGGGTCCCGTTAGAGCACAGGTCTGATTGGGGATGTCTGGGGCGGGGAGGAGGGGCGGGAGATTCTGTGCCTCAGTCTCCCAGGTGACGCTGATGCCGCTGGTCTGTGGACAACCCCGGCCACCCTGGCACTGGGGACACTGACATGAACACATCGTCTTCTGGCTCAAGGGCTGCCTCCACTGGACCAGGAGAAAGAACCCAGGGAGGTTTTCCTCAACCGTTTGTGCAGCCTCCGACGGGCTGGGCACTCAGCGAGGTCTGTCTATGCACAGAACCGTGATGCGAGTGTGAGTCTCCCTCATTCACAACGAGGGAGATAGTCCAGGTGCCCGTGGAGAGCCAGCGACCAGCAACGCGGACTGGGGGCATTGCAGGGTCGCCCCTCTTCTCCGACGATGCCTTCTCCATCAGTAAGCCTTCTCGGCCTCCAGACTCTGACGTTTGGAGTTCTGGCTTTTTGAAGGAGCGGGCATCCAAACTGGCGTTGCTGAGAGAAAGGCACTATGTTTAAAAAAAAACAAAACATCAGCCTGGCGTGCAGGAGTCCCGGGTTCGATTCCCAGCCAGGGCACACAGGAGAAACAGCCATCTGCTTCTCCACCCCTCCCCCTGTCCTTCCTCTCTGTCTCTCTCTTCCCCTCCCGCAGTCAAGGCTCCATTGGAGCAAAGATGGCTCCATGGCCTCAGCCTCAGGTGCTGGGAAGAGCTGGGTTGCAGAGCAACGCCCGAGATGGGCAGAGCATCGCCCCCTGGTGGGCATGCCGGGTGGATCCCGGTCGTGCGCATGCGGGAGTCTGTCTGACTGCCTCCCCGTTTCCAACTTCAGAAAAATAAAAAAATAAAAAAATAATTTTTTTTTAACATTCACGATGTTGGCCGTGACTTTCAGACACCTTAGATGCGTTTGCCGTGTACAGGAGTAATGGCTACAATTACACGGGCGTGTTGCTGACTGCCCGCTTTCTTGAACGTCATCGTAAACAGTTTAGCTTCATATACCTCAAACACCCAGTGGCCACACGCCATGAGAACCTGTCGGGCATTTACCATGCGTGGACATGCACATAGGATAGCGTCACGCATATAGGACAGCGTCACGCACATAGGACAGCGTCACGCACATAGGACGGCGTCACGCACATAGGATAGCGTCACGCACAAAGGACAGCGTCATGCACGTAGGATAGCGTTGCACACGTAGGATAGCGTCACGCACGTAGGATAGCGTCATGCACGTAGGATAGCGTCACGCACATAGGACAGCGTCACGCACATAGGACAGCGTCACGCACATAGGACAGCGTCATGCACATATGCACACACCGACACGAGTGCATACCATAAATACATAAACCAACATATCAACTGTCTCTGGACTCAAGCGCCCCTGAAAACTCTTGACCCTTGGCATTGAGACATTCCATTTTAGCGCCCCAATTAGCACCGAGGCCGTCCGTGCCAGCCCGAGCAATGTGGCTGGACCACTCACAGCGCGAAGTGTTATTGCCCTTCGAGGATCGGCGCACTCGGCAAGCCCCGGCGCACACAGTGCTCCAGGGCGCAGACACACCGCGCTAATCCACTCCTGGACCCGCGGCTCTGCTCCCCGCCACCTTGGCATTGACAGCCGAGTGTCATTGTGTTCTGAACAAATGCGCCTCCGCTTCGGTCGCTGAGCACAAACACGGGATCATCCGGGAGACGCCAACACAGGGCTGAGGACTTAAAAGGCGAACAATGAGCTTGCAGAACCTTTCAAAGCAGGACACAAAGGCGACACACTCTCGGATAGATGTGTGGAAACATTTCCTCCCCCGGCTCCATCATGTCTAAATCCTACCAGCTGTTTTTCCTCCTGGGACAGAATGCAAACAGTGTGAGAATCAACATGGGTGTGTGTTTTTTCTCCTTTCAAATGGATGCTACAAAAAATAACAACAAATAAACAAACAAACAAAAAAAACCCCACTATGGCTTTGATTATGTCAGCAAACATGAGTCACCTTCAAAGTCAAATCATCTTTTTTAAATGACCAAATAATTGCTGGCCAACAAGTTGAGGGACAAAGCTGTGGAAATGACAGAGCGTGACGTCTGAGGTGTTTTCAGCAACGCGAGGCGCCATCTGTGATGGAACAGTCAGGGGGAAGTGACACACTATCTGCGTGTGTGTTACATGTGGGTCCTTCTATGAAAATTAGACAATGGGTAGACAGACGATGGTCAGACATACAGAAAAAAGCACATACTCAGACAACGTACAATAAGGACGTGGTAATACAGAATAAGAGGTCATGACAGGTACCAAAATCATCAGACTCAGTGATGGACGGAGGAATCTCTCTAAACGCCCACATACGTCTTACAAGACAGCTCACGGGAGCTGTGAGCCTCAGTACGTTGATTGCTCGAGTTACAATTCACGGCTTTTCCCTAAAGATGAAATCTGGGTGGCCACATGCCTGCCTCTCTGCCTGCCCATCCTACGGTCCTACGTTCTCTCCTCCAACGGGTTCAAACCAACACTCTGAAGGGACATGTGTCAGGGATTTAATAGCTTTTTATTCTACTTCTTGAGTCTCATGCTGTTTAATATCCAAAGCTATTTTGGTTTCAAAAATGAGGACTAAACAAATTGTAGCCTTTAGGCTGCAGGGAATAGCGACATATCATTACTTGTAAGTGCATGATATACTCATCCAAGGACATACCTGTATGTGCATTTACACACGTGTGGGCATATGTATACAGATGTACATAGATGTCTACATAATCCCACTCTATATATTATCTCATATATATATTGTGTGTTTATATATACACATACATATACAGTGTGTCCGTAAAGTCATGGTGCACTTTTGACCGGTCACAGGAAAGCAACAAAAGACAATAGAAATGTGAAATCTGCACCAAATAAAAGGAAAATCCTCCCAGTTTCTGTAGGATGATGTGGCAGCATGTGCGCATGCGCAGATGATGACATAACACTGTGTATACAGCGGAGCAGCCCACGGCCATGCCAGTAGAGATGTGGACGGTACAGAGGAAAGTTCAGTGTGTTCTGTGGCTTGCTAAATTTGAATCTGTGACCAAAGTGCAACGTGAATATCGGCGCGTTTATAACGAAGCGCCAGCACATAGGAATCACATGACTCGGTGGGATAAGCAGTTGAAGGAAACCGGCAGTTTGGTGGAGAAACCCCGTTCTGGGAGGCCATCAGTCAGTGATGAGTCTGTAGAGGCCATACAGGATAGCTACCTAAGGAGCCCTAAAAAAATGTGTGCGTGAGCCCACATGGAACTGCACTTAATAGGTATGAAACTAGGAGAGTTTTCCTTTGATTTGGTGCAGATTTCACATTTCTGTCGTCTTTTGTCGCTTTCCTGTGACCGGTCAAAAGTGCACCATGACTTTACGGACACACTGTGTGTGTGTGTGTGTGTGTGTGTGTGTGTGTGTGTGTGTGTGTGTATATATATGATTACAATGATAAATATTACCAACTTAGTTACCAAGGCGAGACCGGTGTAGGTGCGAACCCCCCTGGCTTAGGGCTGTGCCTCCGTTCTGTTCCCCGGACAACGTGCAATGCCTTGCTGGCAACCCTGCCAACTCCCCCTCCAGCCTCCTACCTGCACACGCGGACACCCACTGCCAGCCTGTGAGATCTTCGGAAAAGGGCTTTAACGCGACTCTGCCCCCGCGTCCCGTTCTGCAGGAAGCGAGCAGCCCTTGCGAAGCCGGCTGGGCTTGTCTGGCGGACAGGCGACTCTCAGCGCCGAGGCCGGTCAGCCTTAAGCCGTTTGTTTCTGCTCCGTCCAGCGGCAGGGAGCCGGTCCGGTGGCCCCAGCCCAGCGAGGGCAAGCTTTCTCGTGTTAAGCCGGCCCTCGCCGACGTCCAGAGGTGGCCCGTGAAGGGACACTTAGTTTTCACCCTGGGGACAGAGTGGGGGTCGGACGGGCACACTGCCGCCCGGGGGCCACACGCAGTCACTCCCTGGTCTGTGCGCCCCTGACCTCAGCCGCGGTCACTCCCGTCCGCAGGGTCTGCGGCTGCCTTTGCCGTGGACAGGCGCAGCACGGGGGCTTCCCGGGAGGCCAACCACCTGCGCTGTTTGCTCTCGGTCCTTCACAGGGAAAGTCGCTGAGCCTTGGACGTGAATCTCGGTGCCGCCCGCGTATCAGATGTCCATCCTCGGCTCAAGGCTTCCGTCCTGTCCACCCACCCGGGACAGCGGCTGATGTGTGCTCCGTGATGGCAATCATCGCTGTGCCGCCAGTGAGATTCACGAATCCCGGGCGTCAAGAACCGCAATTCCAGTGCCATGCGCACTTTTCCTGGATGTGGACTTTTCCCGGACTCCTGCTCCCTGTGACAGATCCTAACAGACTGAACTGGGGTTGGGTTGCGTTTTTCAGGGATTTGACATGGTGATGGGGCCAACTTGGACTTGGTGAACATGTTAAGGACACTACTCTTTTATGGATTCTTGCTGTATTGGCCAAGAGTTTGCTTAAAGGCTTGTAATCACTGTAAAAAAAAAAAAAAATAAGGCTGGATAAAGAAGATGGGGCACAGATACACCATGGTATACTAGTCAGCTAGAAGGAATGATGACATCGGATCACTTACAGCAGATTGGTGGAATCTTGATAACATTATGCGGAGTGAAATACGCGAATCAGAAAAAAACAAGAACTGCAGGATTCCATACATTGGTGGGACATAAAAGTGAGACTAAGAGACATGGACAGGAGTGTGGTGGTTATGGGGGGTGGGGGGAGGGACGGAGGGAGGGGGGGAGGGGTACAAAGAAAACTGGATAGAGGGTGACGGAGGACGATCTCTCTTTGGGTGATGGGTATGCAACAGAACTAAATGACAAAATAACCTGGAAATGTTTTCTTTGAATATATGTACCCTGATTTATTGATGTCACCCTATTTAAATAAAAATTTATTCAAAAAAAAAAAAAGAACCGCAGACAGAGGGAATCAGACAGGACAGGCAAAAGGGAGGACGCAGAGCTAACGACACCCTCGCTTCACAATCCATTCCCCGGCTGAGTCAACAACGCCGTTTCCCCTGGGAAGGGAGGAGGCCAGAACGGGGACACGTCCCTCTCCCAAGAACCAGCTCCCGTTTCCTTCCCCACGTCATTACATCTCGGCCATTGCACTGCGCGTTCACTGTGGCCCACTGACTTCCCGACGACCCTCTGGTAGAATTCCCGTGACCGGGGCGTCTCCAGAACCACCTCCCGTTGGTCAAGTCGCTCCCTGCAGTGTGGTGCAGCCTTGTCATCATCGCCTCTCATTCCTCCTTCCCAAACGGGCACCGGCTGTCCGCACGGTCGTCCTTCCCTGGCGGACCACGGAGAGCCCACTGGGGCTGGTGTGACGGTCAAGCTTCCCCACGCTGCCTCCTCACCAGTGTCACTCTCTCCGTCACCAGCTGCCTCTCTCTCTGAGAGGGGTGCCCCGTCACAGGAAGGGTGCCCACAGGCGTGGCGTGACGTCAAGGCTCACACCGCCATCTGAAAGAGTGAGCGAGTGTGCGGCGAGCGTGACACGGGGACGGGGTCTTCATTGCAGTGAATCGGCCGGCTCTGCCCGGGGGGACCCAGAACGGAATGACAAAACTCGGATGAGCAGTAGGGCTCAGGGACACCCCTGGTCCAGGACTGGGGCGCCTGTGGCCAGAGGTTCAAAAGGTCCGGCAGGCGGCTGCCGCCTCTCCGACAATGCCCGTCCTGGCATCCAGTGACTCCATTTCTTTGCCAAACCTCCTAACTCCTGCCGTGAAAGGTGGCCCATGTTAATAGCCATAACGTGGTATCACAGGCGGATCCATGCATTACTCAGACATTGCTCGGGGCGCTATCATAGGTCCGTGAACCAGAAAGCAGGCAGGACAGTGGCCAGGGGAGAAAAGGGCACTCCTGGGCAGGAGCAGTAATAAAAAAGCCGAGCCCCGGAGGAAAACTGGGACAAGGAAAACACCCCCTGGGGGAAGAGGTCCCAGCCTGCGGGGAATGAAGCCCGCCCCGGGGTGCCAGGTATCAGATCTCACTCGACAGCCACGCCCATTGACTGTTCCGTCTTGTTCCAAAATATGATCAGAATCTTTTCTGGGTTTTGTTGCTGTTGTTTTTTTTTTTTTTTTCCCCCTCCAGGACAAGCAAAGATTCCATCATCATCAAAAATCAAACGTGAGGGTTAGTTTTATGTCCCTTCTATGTATGGACTCATCTTAGTTTTTTTTTCTGATTTACTTATTTCACTCCGTATAATGTTGTCAAGGGCCATCCATGTTATTGTAAATGCGCAAAGAAAACCAGATAGAAGGTGACAGAAGACAATTTGACTTTGGGGGAGGGGCATACAGCACAATCAAATGTCAAAATAATCTAGAGATGTTTTCTCTCAACATATGTACCCTGATTTATCAATGTCACTGCATTAAATTTAATAAATAAATATAAAAAAAATATCAAACCTGAGGGTTAGTTACATGGGAACTATGTTCCTTCCTGCTCAGTTTTTCTGAAAATAAAGTCTACATTAAAAAAAAAAAAATTAGTTCAAAAAGTTGGAAGCAATGGGAAGCACCATATCCTGTGACAACTCATTTGTTCTTCTTAATCCGTTCACCTTTTCAACCATTTCCCCCCAAACCCTCTTCCACCTGGGAACAGAATGTTTTCTCTATCAGTTTGTTTCTGTTCTCCTTGTTTATTTTGTTTTTTAGATCCAATTGTTGATAGATATGTATATATTGCCTCCTTTATATATATATATATACACACACACACACACTATTCACAAAAATGAGGGGATCAGGGAACAGGCAGATACTGCAGTCCTGTTAGCCTTCTGTCTAGTACATTTTCACACCAACGAAATAAAAATTGCTTTTGCATCTCATTTGCATAATCGAACAATTTTTCTTTGACTTGTCGTTGGCTTGTTGGATGTTCTTGTTTAATAAGAAAAAAAAATCAAATGCTTCTTTGTTTTATTGCTTCATATTCATTTTGAAATATCCCCTAATTTTTGTGAACGGTATCTATTTAAACTCTTCTTCTTGAAGAAGACTCTTTCACATGTCAGGGAATACCGGTCTGGTGGTGTGGTGAACGCGTTGAGCGTCTTCTTTGGTAGTCGTCACGGGGATGTGACATGCAGGCTTGGAAACATAGTCAATACTGTTCTAATAACTACGCAGGATGTCAGGTGGGTGCGAATTCTATCGGGGTGACCGCTTAGTGAGCTAGGTAATGTCTAATCACTGGGTATGCATCTGAGACTACCAGAATAAGAGATGCCCAGTGTACTTGAAAATTTAAAAAATGATTTTGAAAAAGCACCATACATGTTTGGTTGGTGAAATATGCTAGTTCTTTAAGGTCAGGACCCTCCCCACACGGTTTCCTCCCTTAGCTCTGGGGCCACCACTGCACAGGTCACTGCAGACATCAGGACAAGATTCCAGAATTGTGGATATTGCAGTCCGCGTAACACGTGTTTACCTTGCGTCTCAGTATTCTGGCTGGAGGAAGCGGGTCTTGGAGTGCCAAGTGCCAGGGCAGGGGGCAGAGTGCCCACCCAGGGTCATTTGAAACGGTCAAGATGTCAAAGGCCACCGGACCAGTAGAGTGCCCTGTTGAAGAGGGAGTTTGATCTTATCCGAGTCATCCATCTCTCCTTTTTAGATCTTCTATTTGTTGCCTAAAAATAAAGGGCAGCCACAGACCAGGATATTTCCTAAATCCTGCTGGTACCAGGTTCGATTTGGGCTCGGTGCCAGCAGAGAGGAAGTCAGAGGGGCAGAGAGGGAACACTTACCCCAAGCCAGCAAGGCTCCTGGTGTGACATAGGTAAGCGTCTCCTAGCTCCTGCCCGTCCTGGGAAACCTCTCCAAACCATCCTCATGAATAACCGCCCTGAAAATGTCACTCCTGGCCCCTGAAAGTGAGTGTGCAAAATACAGTTTCACCAGGCATCTTGTCACGCCCCAGGCATCTTTAGGAATGGCCTTCGTCACGTTAGACAGCGATACTCCCTGGTGTCTGTGGGTCCCCTTCCTGCCTCTCTTATCTGACCCCGCCAAGGTCACTCCAAAACTGGAAGTCCAGCCTTGTTTAAACAGAGGCAGTTCAATAAAATTAAATAAAGCTCTGTCCTGAAGTGGATGGGGAAGAAGATTTTACGAAGATATATTTTGTGGCTTAACCAATGTTCTCATTCCAATATTTGGACTGCATTGTGATACATGGTGTAGTTTATTAACTAAATATTGTTGGAGGGAAGGAAGGGAGGAGGGAGGGAGGGAGGGAGGGAGGGAGGGAAGGAAGGAAGGAAGGAAGGAGGGAAGGAGGGAAGGAAGGGAGGGAAAGATGGAAGGAGGGAAAGATGGAGGGAGGGAGGGAAGGAAGGAAGGAAGGAAAGAAGGGAGGGAAAGACGGAGGGGAGAAAGGGAGGGAGGGAGGGAGGGAGGGAGGGAGGGAGGGAGGAAGGAAGAAGGAAGGAAGGAAGGAAGGAGTGAAGGAGGGAAGGAGGGAAGGAAGGAAGGAAGAAGGAAGGAAGAAGGAAGGAAAGAAGGAAGGAGTGAAGGAGGGAAGGAAGGAAGGAAGGAAGGAAGGAAGGAAGGAAGGAAGGAAGGAAAGGGAAGGGAAGGAGGGAGGGAGGGAGGGAGGAAGGGAGGAAGGAAGGAAGGAAGGAAAAAGTGATGGAGAAAGAAATAAAGATGAAAAAATTTCTAGTGACTACTGAGTATGGTGATATAAAAGATATCGCAACCAACAACACTTCATAAATGTATTTAAGAGATAACCACGGATAAGAAAAGGTGATGCGTTTATAAGGATATTTCACTTAACAATGTTTGAAAACTAACTACAGTTCATTGAAGTGCCTTTGACAATTGCAGAAAACTTTGGCTTTGCCCACAAGTTTTTTTTTTTTTTTAAATAAAATCTCACTCAATTTCTCAAAATTTAAAACTCCTTTTTCCTTGCCACGATAAAGAAGGAGAAGGAGAAGAATCTTGTCCTGTTCTTCACTGTGCAGGTGAACGGGGCTCCCGTGTCACAGGGGAGCCTGTTACCTGTGTGTATCTCAGCCCGCAGCGGTTACTGCTGGTCCGTCCACCAGGTGCTCGGGCCGTTCTACCCCGGGGGAGCGAGAGTTCTCATCTCCTCCCTGACTTCTCTCCTAGGGCACACTGATGAATAGTGCTGCTCTGATTTCTTATATCTTCCAAGGACTTGACGAACCCCAAGCTGCTGCTTTTTATAATCCAGCAAATGCTGCAAGTTTAACCAACATCTGCCCCTTTTTCCCCCAAGGGTTTGCTGCTTATATATTTCATCTAGAAAATTATACTGAATGGGGTGACATTGATCTATAGAGCACATAGGTTTCAGGTAAACATCTCGATAGCATATTACTCTGTTGGCTGTGTTGTGTGCCCATCACCATCAAACTACTTTTCTTAATTATCCAAATCTCTGTTGTCGATGGGACCCGGAGGATGATTCCCCCCCCCCCCCCAGGTTGCTGAAATAACTATTTCATCTGATTTCAGAATAACAGGGTTTTTTTTTGTTTGTTTGTTTTGTTTTTTTATGTATTTTTCTGAAGCTGGAAACGGGGAGAGACATTCAGACTCCCGCATGTGCCCGACCGGGATCCACCTGGCACGCCCACCAGGGGTGATGCTCTGCCCACCAGGGGGCGATGCTCTGCCCCTCCGGGGCATTGCTCTGCCATGACCAGAGCCACTCTAGTGTCTGGGGCAGAGGCCAAGGAGCCATCCCCAGCGCCCGGGCCATCTTTGCTCCAATGGAGCCTTGGCTGCAGGAGGGGAAGAGAGAGACAGAGAGGAAGGAGGGGGGAGTGGAGAAGCAAATGGGCGCTTCTCCTATGTGCCCTGGCCGGGAATCGAACCCAGGGCCCCCGCACACCAGGCCGACGCTCTACCGCTGAGCCAACCGGCCAGGGCCAGAATAACAGGGGTTTTGACTCTCACTGGTAATTTTCCTTAAAACTGTAGACGGGAGAGATTGGAAGACTTGATATCTTGATATGTAGACATTGATGTATGAACAGAGTTCATTCTAATGTATATTTTCTGCTAATATATAATATATACAGATATAGTTATGATACATGCTATATACTAATATAAATTATTACATATACTATTATATATATAATGTGTATATATAGATGCTGAATATTTATGGAAAAACGATATATACAAGACAACCTTTAAGTAAAATAAGTCATTGAAGTTTACATTCAAAAATGAGTTCTTTCCCAAAGATTGGATAAGCCAAATATAGTTTAAAAACTGTTTTCAAAATAGTGACCTTGCTAGCACAAAATGCCCACAAGACAAAGTGTGCTGTCTCATTGGAATGTGCTTTTGTCACAATTTTTTTTATTAAAAATATCATGGAAGGATTTTAAAACCAGAGTACTATAAATATTGTTTATTTCTTCATGTATATTCTCTAACGCCCACATTTAATATCTCGGCAGAAATAGACGTGTGTGGTCTATGGGGGATGTTTACACACACAGATAGACATACAGAAACTGCTTTAATTTCGATATAAAAATTATTTGAAAGCGGATAATAGCCTGCCTCAAAGCGAAGAATACCACGGGGGAGATTTTTTTGGAAAGGAGACGAATTTGGCCAACCTTCTCTTCCTGATGTTCCGAATTTATGAACACAATTATTCACCTCACGTCGTTCCATCCACATTTCCTGGGAATAGGCTTTGGCAGATGAGCCATGGTGTTCACACAGGCTTCCTGCTGGCTCGTGGTGTCTGTCGAGTGAGAGCCCAGGAGAAGCTCAACAGCAGCTCTTGGTTGCTCTTTGGCCAGAACAGGAAGAGAAAGGTGGCAGGGACTCGTAGCTCAGAAACCGACCGAGAAGAACAGGAAGTGGCCGGCGGGCAGCTCGGTTCAACGACGCTTTCTGAAGGGAGCTGGACGAGCGGAGGACAGATGGCAAAATCGTTCTGGTGTCGGGGGTCCCGACCCCCTAAGTCTCTGCAGCCTGTCTACTCAGTGAAGGACGCTGTACAGGTATATTTAGGTTAAAAGAGAAAATATTTTTTTCTTTTTTTTGTATTTTTCTGAAGCTGGAAACGGGGAGAGACAGACAGACTCCCGCATGCGCCCAACCAGGATCCACCCGGCACGCCCACCAGGGGGCGACGCTCTGCCCATCAGGGGGCGATGCTCTGCCCCTCTGGGGCGTCACTCTGCTGCGACCAGAGCCACTCCAGCGCCTGGGGCAGAGGCCAAGGAGCCATCCCCAGCGCCCGGGCCATCTTTGCTCCAATGGAGCTTTGGCTGCGGGAGGGGAAGAGAGAGACAGAGAGGAAAGAGGGGAGGGGGTGGAGAAGCAAATGGGTGCTTCTCCTGTGTGCCCTGGCCAGGAATCGAACCCGGGTCCCCCGCACGCCAGGCTGACACTCTACCGCTGAGCCAACCGGCCAGGGCCTATTTTTTTCTTTTTTAAAAAAATTTTATTTAGAAAATTAAATATAACAGGGTGACATTGGTCAATAAGAGTACATTTTCTAAATAACAAACAAAAAAAGACCTGGTTGATTTAGTTACTCAGTAGATTATAGACTCAACCATAACTCTAACACAAACTTTAGAAATTTAACTTTAAACAATTAACCAAATACTCTCTATCCATCAGTTCAACTCATTTTTTTCCTGTATTTTTCTGAAGCCAGAAACGGGGAGAGACAGTCAGACAGACTTCCACATGCACCCGACCGGGATCCACCTGGCACGCCCACCAGGGGCGATGCTCTGCCCACCAGGGGGCGATGCTCTGCCCCTCCGGGGCGTCGCTCTGTTGTGACCAGCGACCAGCGCCACTCTAGCGCCTGGGGCAGAAGCCAAGGAGCCATCCCCAGCGCCCGGGCCATCTTTGCTCCAATGGAGCCTCGGCTGCGGGAAGGGAAGAGAGAGACAGAGAGGAAGGAGAAGGGGAGGGATGAGAAGCAGATGGGCGCTTCTCCTGTGTGCCCTGGCCAGGAATTGAACCCGGGACTTCTGCACGCCAGGCCGACGCTCTACCACTGAGCCAACCGGCCAGGGCCAGTTCAACTCGTTCTTAACCACTTGATATGTAAGTGTACTTTCTAAAATGATTTCCAAAGCATATGTAACACTGGACTGTTTTTCTTTATTCACTAGATCACTTTCACTCAGATTAAAGTACAAAAGCGAAAAGCCAAGTAGGTAATTGTGTACGACAAAATCTGAAACATAATGACTGTGAGAGGTACTACGGCATCTTCATATTTTATATCTTTAATAAGCTAAAAATAAAATCAGAACTTCTCTAGTAACTCCCGAGTTGTAGGTTTTATTTTTCTCCTTGAAGCTGAAAATAAGTAGTCTCAAAAACTAAATTTAAAATAAAACCACACAAGGTTATTTTTGAACTGAGAACTAGACCTCATTTAGGTAAAGCAGACCTATTTTTCACTTCTATCATAATTATTTTGAATTTTTTTTATGAGAAATATTCTTCATGGGGGGAAAATGTAGTGCATAACTGTTTTATTTTTATTTCATTTTTTTTTTTAATTTTAAAGACATCAAATTGATTGTGGAACCAAGGCAAGGCCATGAACATGAGCAGAGAGCGGAGAACAGAGAAAGATCCACTGAGCAGCAATGCCCTGACTAGGGGCAGCTTCCGAGGCCACCTTTTCCAGCCGAATCTCAGAAAAAACAGTACGTCTGGTCTGGGTATTCGGGGACCATTCAAGGGAAATCAATGAGTTTTATGGGAAGCTGCAGATCCAATGATTAAACATTGCGCAACGGACGCCCTGGCCAGTCCGAAGCCCCGAGGGACCGCGGTGGTCCCCTCTGGTTCTTGCTCCCCTGCTGGGTCCCTGCCCCGGACAGCCGTGCCCGGCACACACACGCACAAGGTGAACGGACAGACTTAATCCCCACAGCTGAGTCATATACTGCAGAACGCCACAGACGGCGTGGCGCTCCCAGGGAAACTCTCACCCCTAACTCCCAACGCCTTTCACGTGGCCATCGATGACGTGCAGGCCGTCGGTCGGCATTCCCGGCGGGAGGAGCCCCTTGTCACCCCCCCCCCACGCAACGGCTCACTGGACAACAAGTACTGACTGGACACGGGGGCCGACACAGGTCAGCTTCGGTCGTGGGAAAGGTCGGACGTCTTTCCCCGGAAGTCACAGGAGAAAGATCACTGGGCTCACGCGGGGAGAAAGGACAACTTCCCGCACACCGCGCGGAGCTGACCACCACTGTCCTGACGTCCCTGCACAGAGACACGGGGGGTCTGCGGCCACGGGAGGCATGTTCTGCGTAAGGGCTTTGGACCCAGGTCTTTTCACAGTGGGTCCAGCGGTTCCACGGACCTTCCTGGCTCGTCCCACCGGTTCCCAAGTGTGTCACTGGGATGTGTCCGCTGACACCCGGCAGAGCCGTCAGGCATCCCTCTGACCTGGGTAGGAAGGGCCGATGGAACAGGAACGGCCACGGGGAGGCCACTCAGGAGGTCGGGATTGTGCTCAGACGCAGTAATACCCTCCGGAGAAAATGCAGACGTTAGGTCTCCCACTCAAGACTTAGAGCAGGGGTCGGGAACCTTTGTGGCTGAGAGAGCCACGAACGCCACCTATTTTAAAATGTAACTCCGTGAGAGCCATACAATGACCCGTGTACATTAGGCATTATCCAATAAAAATGTGGTGTTGGGCCCTGGCCAGTTGGCTCAGCGGTAGAGCGTCGGCCTGGCGTGCGGGGAACCCGGGTTCGATTCCCGGCCAGGGCACATAAGAGAAGCGCCCATTTGCTTCTCCCCCCCCCCCCCTCTCCTTCCTCTCTGTCTCTCTCTTCCCCTCCCGCAGCCAAGGCTCCATTGGAGCAAAGATGGCCCGGGCGCTGGGGATGGCTCCTTGGCCTCTGCCCCAGGCGCTAGAGTGGCTCTGGTCTCGGCAGAGCTACACCCCGGAGGGGCAGAGCATCGCCCCCTGGTGGGCAGAGCATCGCCCCTGGTGGGCGTGCCGGGTGGTTCCCGGTTGGGCGCATGCGGGAGTCTGTCTGACTGTCTCTCTCCGTTTCCAGCTTCAGAAAAATTAAAAAAAAAAAAAATGTGGTGTTGTCCCGGAGGACAGCTGTGATTGGCTCCAGCCACCCGCAACCATAAACGTGAGCAGTAGGAAATGAATGGATTGTCATACATGAGAATGTTTGATATTTTTAACGTTATTATTTTTTTTATTAAAGATTTGTCTGCGAGCCAGATGCAGCCATCAAAAGAGCCACATCTGGCTCACGAGCCATAGGTTCCAGACCCCTGACTTAGAGGATGCTGGAGCAGAGGGTGTCTTTACATCCTTGTTCAAATCACCTGCCTCATCTGTACGAACCCCAAACGTGCCACAGAACTCACTGGGGGCACCACAGACACACCCACACAAGAGCCCCAATCGAACCCCTATATTCAGTGGAGCCGGTCAAACTGGGGCTCTATGCATCACAACTTGAAAATTACTTTACCTTCAGGGACAATCAAAAGCATTTCAGCTCCCCATGTTGGCTCAATAGGTCTGTCAGCTTGGTCACCTTGACATTCTGCATAGCATCACAGCGGCCCATTGTCTCCATGACATCAACTCCTGCCTTTAATGTGGGGAGTTCCCATCACGCCCTATGAAGGCTCAGACACACCAGAGGTGTGAGAGTAACTCACTTGTCACCCCGACGTTTCAGGGTCCAGGGGTCCGGGCTGTGCCTGCCACCCCAACATTTCAGGGGTCCAGGGGTCCAGGCTGTGCCAGGACCTCTCACCTAAAGGACAAACTTGTGTTGTGGACTTCCCAGAGCTTGCTGGCACATGAGAGAGAGAGAGAGATAAATAAAGGGAGAGAGAGAGAGAGAGAGAGAGAGAGAGAGAGAGAGAAAAGTCACCGTTGAATCTCAAGTCTTGTTCTAAAGACCTGGATAACGACTCCATTTACTGAGATAAGAAACTTTGAGTGGGGAGCACATTGGGGGGAACCACACAAATCGTTCACTTTAGACATAATATAGAATTTCAGGTTCGTGCTGAAGTACTAGGATGTGTGTGTCTGCTCTTCTTCCCCGACCAGACCCCTCGAGAGGGAAGGCAGGCGTGTTAGCCGATTCCTGGAGCGCCCCACAACAAGCCTGTCACAGACAGAGCCTTTAGCCGGGTTCCCACCCGCAGAGGGATTGGCTTAAAACCTTCAGCCACTGCACACGGAGCGGAAGCAAACAGCTCTCCAGCCAGGTTGCTCGGATTGCAGACTGACCCCTCCTCGTCAGAAGCCCTGTCCCTCCTTGAGGAGACCGTGAGCGATGCCTCACTCAGCATTCCACAGAAGAGTCTCTGGGAGTGCTTGGAGGTCCTCGGTGTGGGGACCCACACATTGTGGCTGCTTACTTTCTCTTATTTATAAAGTGACTCTTCTTCGCCGGCCACACGGGCACTAGACAAATCTATAATGAAAACAGCAAAATGCTGTTTTCCCTAAACCCAGTTCCTGGAGCTAAACCTTCACAACTTGGAGCACGTTCCAGTCTAACCAGGATTCATCTGGTTGACCGGCTTCAGAGAAGGACTCTGGCCCGCCTCCTTTGGTGGCATCACACCCGCCGTCCTGGAGATGAGGCTGAGGACCCGGCAGGCGACTCCGGGCTGAGCCACCAAACGTAGCAGCTGTGACATTCTAAACTCTGAGCGAAGCGTTCGAAGCAGGAAGTCCATCGCTGTTGTCCGGGAATGTCACGGGCACAGGTCGGTGGACTTCCAGAAAGCCCTCCAAGCATGAACATGAGGGAAGGCCAGGTCAGTTCAATTAACACAGACCTGGCGCCTCTTATTTCAAACCACGTGCTAGGGTCGAAGGGTGACAGAATGAATGACACATGGTTCTTCTGTGCCAGCACCTGGGGGTGGACAAGGACAGCCCTCCAGGGACGTGTGAGGGCAACAGGAAAGCCCAGCCTCCATAGACCTGCAAGGTCCATACACGTCCCCACTGAGCCCAGCGAGTCACTTCCACTGTTTCCTGTCAATCGCCACTGCCAGGTGCTCCGCACCCAATGAGATCGACTCTCTGGGGGAATGAAGACACCCAGATCGGGGATTCTCTCTGTGTGTCTTGTCTGGAAAGAAACCTCCCTCCATTGCCTAGGAAAACCCAGGGTGTGTTTTTCCAACACGCAAACCCTCTCTCACGGTTTAGGGTCATTATCCTGTCAGTGGGGCGCACCTGGGCTTTCCAACAAAGCCAGCGGGGAGACATCGTTTCCGCCAACTTTGCGATTCTATTCCGACGGCTTTCCAGGGACAACACCTTCCTGCCGTCCCGCGACCAAAGCACGCGCAATTAAACCCGCGCCTGAGGGCCCCCCAAATCTCAGGCCCCTTTACTGAAACTACACAAATTAATTGGAGAGGTGTTCATTTGCGAAGGCATTTTTTCCCCCCATGCCCACTATAAAATGGGTCCTCTCTACGTCAAAGCCCAAAACCTTCTTCTTAGTTTTTTGTTCTGAGATGGATCACCGGGTGTCAGAATTTGTCGGGCTTGCCGGAGTCTGTAGAACCGGCGTGGCCACCTTCCCTACATGACAGGAAGATTCTCTAACACCTCTCTGTGTGCACCAGGATTCTCAAAGCTGAGGCGCATTAAGAGCTACAAAGTAACACATCAACCCGGAGGCTTTGGCAGTCTGAGCAGCCTTCTCCAATCTGTGCTGAAAACAACGCTGTCCGTGCTACGGAGTCGGCTTCCCACCCACCTTGGACAGGAGCCAGTGCCTGTCTTTGCCAAAGAAAAGACACTCAATTCTGCACATCTGCGTTTTCCCTGCTTCCCAGTACTTGCAACAGTTGCCAAACGTTGCCTCACATCCCACCCCGTTAGTTAGACCACAGTTGAGGAGAAACATATAGATTGGTGGGTCATAGCCTTGACATCGGATGCCCTTATGCCATTCGGTCCAGGGCTTGGCAACATTTTAACATTTCAACTCTTCATCATGACACTCAACTCCTGTTGAGTGGACAGCACCGTGCACGGGCCTGATGCTCGCTGCTGGGATTCCGCCCTCCTCCATTCTTCCTTTCCGGGATTCAACACGCACTGATTGAACACCTCCTAGTGTTAGGAACCAATTTGAGTCTCCAACAGTGACTACAACACATTTCATAAAATATTTCCTCCGACAGACTTCCTGGACATTCCTATAAACAAAGAATAGTGAGAGATGTCCCACCTGCTGTGTGCGTCACATGGATAAGGACTGTCGTGGTTACCATATTAAAAACGATCGTTAATAGCTACGAGGATCTTGGCCACCCAAGTCATGCCAATGAGCTTTTGATCTGAGCAACATCACATACGAAGATATTTTATGTTATTTTTTTTATAAGTCATCATGAAAATAACCTGAGATTGGCCCTACCGATGCTTCCTTCATAGAGCTGACAAATCAGGTTTGATAGCAACTGACCGATATCACCGCCTCGGTAAATTTATAGCAATTGACTGGATATCACCGCACCGTCCAGAGACCTGCTGGACCATGGGCTGACCTGCACACCCTCGAGCTAAGTGTAAACAGCCAGGAAAACAGGTTACCGTCTAGTGTAGGCGTGGCCCACAGATTTTTGCCCCCGGGCCAGATTAGAAAGACAACTTTTTTCACGGGCCCGACGAAATATTATAAAATTAAAAAAAAAATGTTAAATACAAAAACGATTCGTTTAAGTAAACAAAATTTTATTATGTAATTTGTTTATGAATCAATGTAATTTAGTACAACAAATTAACAAAGAAACTAATGTGACGTGTTGAGGCACTTTGCATTGCCTATTATTTTTTTTTAATATCTGGCTCTATACCTGCAGTAGCTATTCTTAACACAGCCTCCAAATGTAAGTCATTCCATCTTGATCTTGTTGTACTTTTATTTAGATTCATTAAAGAAAAATTTGTTCACAAATATAAGTTGAGCTGAAGATGACTAAATATTCCTTGGCAAGTTTTAAAAATGTCCGTATTTTCCATTATTCAATTGCTTAAAAAAATTGCACAGGTGAGTACAAAAGTTGTAAATCTTTATAATGAAAATTTTTTAAAAGATAAAGAAGTGTAGAGCGTCGGCGTAGCGTGCGGAGGACCCGGGTTCGATTCCCGGCCAGGGCACACAGGAGAAGCGCGCATTTGCTTCTCCACCCCTCCGCCGCGCTTTCCTCTCTGTCTCTCTCTTCCCCTCCCGCAGCCAAGGCTCCATTGGAGCAAAGATGGCCCGGGCGCTGGGGATGGCTCTGTGGCCTCTGCCTCAGGCGCTAGAGTGGCTCTGGTCGCAACATGGCGACACCCAGGATGGGCAGATCATCGCCCCCTGGTGGGCAGAGCGTCGCCCCTGGTGGGTGTGCCGGGTGGATCCTGGTCGGGCGCATGCGGGAGTCTGTCTGACTGTCTCTCCCTGTTTCCAGCTTCAGAAAAATGAAAAAAAAAAAAAAAAAAAAAGATAAAGAAGTATCGTGAATCCATTCGACCAGTTAGTGGAAGTTAGCCCTAGATTAGTCACACGCGGAATTCTTTTCTGCGTATCACTATCTCCTTAAATATCTCGATTTCCAATCATCAAAGACGCTTCCGCTTCTGAATAGCTGAGATTTTAACTTTCATTGTTGTACAATGGTTAGATATCGTAGTTTAGGTATAACGATTCAAAAGCACCACTTATTTCATTTCCACAGTGCGTCGTGCAGAGAATATTAAAAATTTATCGTGGGCCGCATAAACTCATGATGCGGGCCGGGTCCGGCCCACGGGCCGTATGTCAGCCGTGCCTGGGCTAGTGTGTGGTTCTGTTTTCATGAGAAGTCCAGAGAAGGCGGACTTACAGACACAGAATGTAGCTTAGCGGTTGCTGGGGACCTGGTATGGGACACTGACCACACACACTCACCCGGGGACAAGCGATTTTCTGGGCGGGTGATGGACGTGTACTCCCAGCGGATGTGGTGATAGTCTACAGAACTCTGTACATTATTAAAATTCACTGAACACATAGGTTCTATTGTCTATAAATGACACCTCATTAAAACTGATTTTTTTTTTTTTTAAAGGAAGGAAAGAAATGGCCCTAGAGCAGTGGTTCTCAACCTTTCTAATGCCCTGACCCCGCAATACAGTTCCTCATGTTGTGGTGACCCCAAACCAAAAAATAATTTTGGTGGCTACTTCATAACTGTAATTTTGCTACAGTTATGATTCGGAATGTATTCTCATTGCTTTAGGCGCCGCCCCCTGTGTTTTGGTCATTCGACCCTCGCTGGGGTCGCAACCCACAGGTTGCCCTAGACCCAGGAACAATGACACGCCTCATCTTTAAGGGCCGTTCATCCACTTCCGCACGCCGTCTCGTGGTCATCCTTACGGCGGTTTGAGAAGCCTCCAGGTCTGTGTCTCCCTCTTGCTCTCACCTGCCTGCTGCCCTCAAATGCTCTGACACCAGATGCGTGTGTGTGTGAGGGGTTTCCTCCACCAAGTAACTCGGCGACAGCAGCTGGGTGTCGTCCTGCCATTCAATTCAATACTCACGCTGTCTATCAGACCTCACAAGTGCCCTCCCAGAGGACAGCGCCCCACCTCAGAGGCCACTCCCAGGGCCAGGCTGTCCCCTGTCCTTCTGACCCCCCCAGCTGCACCTGAGAGGTCCCCACAACCCGCTCCTCGCTGCCCCTCACCTAACCAGAGCCCCTCACAGAACTCCGGGAAGCGGCTCATCTTCTGCTCCCTGACTGATCGCAGAGTGGCGGCATAAAGCGTGTGCCCAGATGTTGGGGAATTGTGGGGCGAAAAGTGTGGGAAAGGGTGGGCGGTGTCCGTGCCCCCTCCTGGGCCCCACTTGCTGGGACCCCCCACCCCCAGTGTGCACCAACCTGGAAACTCCCCCCAGTCCGTCCTTCCGGGATTCTACGGAGGCTTCATCCCTTAGACACGATCCATCATTACGTCCACTGTCCACTTCCGGCCGCTCTCCCCTCTCTGGAGAACGAGGGTTGGGGACAGGGGACTGAAAGTGTCCAGCGTCCCATCAGGGGTTGGTCTTTCTGGTCAGCGGTCCCCTGCCCAGGAGCCCACCAGCATCCCCTCGTGAGGACAAAACACCAGCCTTCCCCAGGAGATCCTGAGGGCTCTAGCAGCTCCGCGCCAGGGAGCAGGGGCCACAGACCGCCACCTGCACTTTCTGAGGCTTCACACTCCTACCCCGGGGACCTGCACGCCCTCCGCACCCCTACCCCGGGGACCTGAGGACCCTCCGCGCCCCTACCCCGGGGACCTGCACGCCCTCCGCACCCCTACCCCGGGGACCTGCACGCCCTCCGCACCCCTACCCCGGGGACCTGAGGACCCTCTGCACCCCTACCCCGGGGACCTGCACGCCCTCTGCACCCCTACCCCGGGGACCTGCACGCCCTCCGCAGCCCTACCCCGGGGACCTGCACGCCCTCCGCACCCCTACCCCGGGGACCTGGGGACCCTCCGCACCCCTACCCCGGGGACCTGCACGCCCTCCGCACCCCTACCCCGGGGACCTGCGGACCCTCTGCACTCCTACCCCGGGGACCTGCACGCCCTCCGCACCCCTACCCCGGGGACCTGGGGACCCTCCGCACCCCTACCCCGGGGACCTGCACGCCCTCCGCACCCCTACCCCGGGGACCTGCGGACCCTCCGCACTCCTACCCCGGGGACCTGCACGCCCTCCGCACTCCTACCCCGGGGACCTGCACGCCCTCTGCACTCCTACCCCGGGGACCTGGGGACCCTCCGCACCCCTACCCCGGGGACCTGCACGCCCTCCGCACCCCTACCCCGGGGACCTGAGGACCCTCCGCACTCCTACCCCGGGGACCTGCACGCCCTCCGCACCCCTACCCCGGGGACCTGCACACCCTCCGCACCCCTACCCCGGGGACCTGCACGCCCTCTGCACCCCTACCCCGGGGACCTGCACGCCCTCCGCACTCCTACCCCGGGGACCTGAGGACCCTCTGCACCCCTACCCCGGGGGCCTGCACGCCCTCCGCACCCCTACCCCGGGGACCTGCACGCCCTCTGCACCCCTACCCCGGGGACCTGCACGCCCTCCGCACCCCTACCCCGGGGACCTGCACGCCCTCTGCACCCCTACCCCGGGGACCTGCACGCCCTCCGCACCCCTACCCCCGGGGACCTGCACGCCCTCCGCACCCCTACCCCGGGGACCTGCACGCCCTCTGTACCCCTACCCCGGGGACCTGCACGCCCTCCGCACCCCTACCCCGGGGACCTGAGGACCCTCCGCACCCCTACCCCGGGGACCTGCACGCCCTCTGCACCCCTACCCCGGGGACCTGCACACCCTCTGTACCCCTACCCCGGGGACCTGCACGCCCTCCGCACCCCTACCCCGGGGACCTGCACGCCCTCCGCACCCCTACCCCGGGGACCTGCACGCCCTCCGCACCCCTACCCCGGGGACCTGCACGCCCTCTGCACCCCTACCCCGGGGACCTGCACGCCCTCCGCACCCCTACCCCGGGGACCTGAGGACCCTCTGCACCCCTACCCCGGGGACCTGCACGCCCTCCGCACCCCTACCCCGGGGACCTGAGGACCCTCTGCACCCCTACCCCGGGGACCTGCACGCCCTCTGCACCCCTACCCCGGGGACCTGCACGCCCTCCGCACCCCTACCCCGGGGACCTGCACGCCCTCTGCACTCCTACCCCGGGGACCTGGGGACCCTCCGCACTCCTACCCCGGGGACCTGCACGCCCTCCACACCCCTACCCCGGGGACCTGCACGCCCTCCGCACCCCTACCCCGGGGACCTGCACGCCCTCCGCACCCCTACCCCGGGGACCTGCACGCCCTCTGCACCCCTACCCCGGGGACCTGCACGCCCTCCGCACCCCTACCCCGGGGACCTGCACGCCCTCCGCACTCCTACCCCGGGGACCTGAGGACCCTCTGCACCCCTACCCCGGGGGCCTGCACGCCCTCTGCACCCCTACCCCGGGGACCTGCACGCCCTCCGCACCCCTACCCCGGGGACCTGAGGACCCTCTGCACCCCTACCCCGGGGACCTGCACGCCCTCCGCACCCCTACCCCGGGGACCTGAGGACCCTCTGCACCCCTACCCCGGGGACCTGCACGCCCTCCGCACCCCTACCCCGGGGACCTGAGGACCCTCTGCACTCCTACCCCGGGGACCTGAGGACCCTCTGCACCCCTACCCCGGGGACCTGAGGACCCTCCGCACCCCTACCCTGGGGACCTGAGGACCCTCTGCACCCCTACCCCGGGGACCTGAGGACCCTCTGCACCCCTACCCCGGGGACCTGAGGACCCTCCGCACCCCTACCCCGGGGACCCGCACGCCCTCCGCACCCCTACCCCGGGGACCTGAGGACCCTCCGCACCCCTACCCCGGGGACCTGAGGACCCTCCGCACCCCTACCCCGGGGACCCGCACGCCCTCCGCACCCCTACCCCGGGGACCTGAGGACCCTCCGCACCCCTACCCCGGGGGCCTGCACGCCCTCCGCACCCCTACCCCGGGGACCTGCACGCCCTCCGCACTCCTACCCCGGGGACCTGCACGCCCTCTGCACTCCTACCCCGGGGACCTGCACACCCTCTGCACCCCTACCCCGGGGACCTGCACACCCTCTGCACCCCTACCTCGGGGACCTGCGGACCCTGTTCACGGCCCCCGGACCCGACCTGTTCCACTGAAATCAAGCTGCCCTTCAGGGTACAGAACAATTCCAGGGGCCCCGGTTTCAGCCGAGTTCACCACGCCGCGCCCCGCTCTCCCCAGCTTGTCCCCCGGAACAAGGGAACAAGCCGGTGCGCCCGCGTCTCGGGCGGGCAGCACTTCTCAAGCCCCTGAGGTGTGCGGAGCACAGCTGTCACGCCTCCTCCTGAAACCCTGGAGGACGTAACCCCTGGTCTTGCTCTTCAAGTGCAGAAAGGGTGGCTCAGGGGACACACAACGATCTGGTCCAAGGTCACAGGGACACTGAGCCACGGGGGCAGGACAGGAACCCGGCGCTCTGCCGTTTCAGGAAGTCTCGTGCTAATGCGTCCCGTCTAGGGTCACACGGTGTTGTGCTCTCTCTGCCTCCTCACTAACACCCCACAACCTGAGACAATCATTATTCCCTCCCAGCTCCAGGCTCCCACACCACGCCGGCCCGCATCCGGAAACGGCAGAGCGCCCACCAGCTGGACAAAGCCAGATGAGTACGACCGCGATGCCCGCGTTCCTGGCTCACTCACGCCAACCGCCACCGAGCCACGCAGAATCCCAGAGGACCTGGTACACAGAATTGTCTTTAAATAAAAGATATCTCCAATTTCATTTTTCATCACACCGATGAATGAGGCCAAACATACTTCACTTATTACAGCTTGGTTTCTTTGTGTTTTTGTTTTTTTTTTATCTCTCTCTCTCTCTCTTCAAAATTCCACTTCAATCTTTTTCTAAAAATAACATTTTCCCTGCTCAAGGGCATGTCGGACAAGCTAAGAGAAGCAACAGCAGGCTGATGGTCACGGAGGGCAGAGAGAGCCCCCAGACAGAGGCCGGGACCTGTAGGAAGAAAACCAGGCAACACGTTTTCTGTTCCAACCCTGGCAGAATGCGGGAGCGTGTTTTATGACCCTGCAGCCGGGCAGCGAGACAAGGAGGCCGTATCTATGAAATGAGCTCATAAGTCTGCATTCAGCTTCGAGGCTATCAAGAGTGGTGCAGCAATTAATTCTCACTGGAGCCTGACCAGGCGGTGGCGCAGCGGATAGAGCATCGGGCAGGGATGCAGAGGACGCAGGTTCGAAACCCCGAGGTCGCCAGCTTGAGCGCGGGCTCACCAGCTTGAGCGTGAGGTTGCTGGTTTAAGCGTGGAATCATAGACGTGATCCCATGGTCGCTGGCTTGAAACCCAAGGCTGCTGGCTTGAGCCCAAGGTCGCTGGCTTGAGCGTGGGGTCGCTTGGTCTGCTGTAGCCCCCCGCCCTGGTCAAGGCACATATCAGAAAGCAATCAAACAACTAAGGTGCTGCAACTACAAGTTGATGCTTCTCATCTCTCTCCCTTTCTGTCTGTCTGTCCCTATCTGTCCCTCTCTCTGTGAAACTGTCACAGACACACAAAAAATCTCAGTGGCAAGGATCACAGAAATTGTGTTATTTTCATCAGTAGTTCTCAAGTGGGACACGCATACACACACGCACACACACCACTTATAGGGGACAACTCACAGTTCGTGAAGACATAGTTTTGTGGCTGTTTTGACTGCTGGGGTGAGCTGCTTCCAGCCTTCCAGGGGTGGGGACCGGACACTCTCCTGAGCACCCCCCCGAAGACACAAGACAGCCCCCACACAGTGCAGTCCCCCGACACCCCCAATGGCAAGCGTGCTCGGATTGAAGAAAACCCGGTCCATCCGGAAGCCACAGAGATCTTCTGTGTTTCTGAAAAACAACCTTCTGCACAATCTTGTTTCCTTAGTCTCCCTTGATATGGGGTCGTCAGAACTCTGGAGACAGACTCCTGGAGCGTCCACGCGGGAGTCTTGTTCCGACTCCTCTCTGGGGGAAAGACGGCTTTGCGTATCGTGGCTGAGTAACTGCCACGTCCCAGGCTAGGGACGGCGTCACCCTCCTGAACGTCCCCCGTCCCCGTGTCCACAGCAAGGTGGTCACCCTGGGTCGTGACAATGTCCAAACTGAAAAATGTCCCCAAGACGAAATGGACAGATTTTTTTTTTTTTTTTTTTTTTTGTATTTTTCTGAAGCTGGAAACGGGAAGAGACAGTCAGACAGACTCCCGCATGCGCCCGACCGGGATCCACCCGGCACGCCCACCAGGGGCAACGCTCTGCCCACCAGGGGGCGATGCTCTGCCCCTCTGGGGCGTCACTCTGCCGCGACCAGAGCCACTCTAGCGCCTGGGGCAGAGGCCAAGGAGCCATCCCCAGCGCCCGGGCCATCTTTGCTCCAATGGAGCCTTGGCTGCTGGAGGGGAAGAGAGAGACAGAGAGGAAGGAGGGGGGGAGGGGTGGAGAAGCAGATGGGCGCTTCTCCTGTGTGCCCTGGCCGGGAATCGAACCCGGGTCTCCCGCACGCCAGGCCGACGCTCTACCGCTGAGCCAACCGGCCAGGGCCGAAATGGACAGATTTTTAAAAACTGCTGCTGCGAAGGTGGGTCCTGGACAAGGACGTTCGTTGGCTGCGAGACGGACACGAGACTCCCTTCGGGGGCTGCCGCTGGGAAGGTGCTCAGTGTGGGCGCTCTGGTGTTCAGGCCCCGACGGTGGTGCAGCGAGCTGGCTCAGGGGCCGCGGCTCACACACAAGGACTCAGAGATACAGCCGCTCCGGGCGGTTCTGCCCATTAATTTCCTGACGGCAGGGCGGCATCAATTACATATTGATTTATCGGAGAGGTTTCAGGTGCCTGCAGCTTCTTCCCGGCCTCCCTCGCTCCTGAGAGCCATTCGCGTCTTACCGGGCAAAACGTACTTTTCCAGCTGATAAACTTCTTATTTATCTCTTAATCCTCACACAAAGGGACACTCTTACAAAACCGTCACCCGGGGTTCTGCGGGCTCGCCACCGGGGCGTTGTGAAGGACAGACAGCCACGGGGAGACGCCCTCTTTCTCCTACAACCCAGGTTTCTCCTAATCCGACGCCCTCCTGGGTCCTGCCTTTGGCCGGGGTGGGGGTGGGGGGCGGGAGTGGGGACAGGAGGTGTGTGCTGTCTGTTCAACCAGGGGTCCTCCAACTTTTTATAAAAACCGCCCACTTTGGCAGTGCTGGGCAACCAGGTCCCTACCGCGCAACCAAACAGCGCCGCGATTGGCCCATCATGAAAGCTGGACCGCCCACTAGTGGGCGGTAGGAACCAGGTTGACCAGCTCTGCCAAAGTGGGCGGTTTTTATAAAAAGTTTGACGACCCCTGATAGGCGATGCCCACTCCCGTGGAGGATGTTTATGAGTTAATCTGGAACAAACTGAGAACAACTGCTGGGAGGCAAAATCTCCACGGATTGAGCCCTGGCCGGTTGGCTCAGTGGTAGAGCATCAGCCTGGCGTGTAGGGGACCCAGGTTCGATTCCCGGCCAGGGCACACAGGAGAAGCACCCATCTGCTTCTCCACCCCTCCCCCTCTCCTTCCTCTCTGTCTCTTCTGTCTCTCTCTTCCCCTCCCGCAGCCGAGGCTACATTGAAGCAAAGATGGCCCGGGCGCTGGGGATGGCTCCTTGGCCTCTGCCCCAGGCGCTAGAGTGGCTCTGGTCGCGGCAGAGCGACGCCCCGGAGGGGCAGAGCATCGCCCCCTGGTGGGCAGAGCATCGCCCCTGGTGGGCGTGCCGGGTGGATCCCGGTCGGGCGCATGCGAGAGTCTGTCTGACTGTCTCTCCCCGTTTCCAGCTTCAGAAAAATACAAAAAAAAAAAAAAAAAAAAAAAATCTCCACGGATTGAGAAAATGCTCCAGAGAATGTTACTTAACCGCTGATTTTAAACATCGCTGTCAACGGGGAAGATGTCGGGGGTGGAGCCACAATGAAATCCACCTGTGGTCGGTTGGGGGGGGGGACAGAAAGTGGGGATGCCTCTGGGGTTAGAGAACGGGTCATCTGGAGAGAGACCTCCGTTTACATTGGGGGTGCAGGAGAGGTGACGAGGGGCATCTGCAGCAGGAGAGACAGTGTTTGGGCAACCAGGTCACAGTGAGGGGTCTGTGCTCTCCTGCTCTGCTGGGAGGCTGTGACCTGAGGGGTCTGGAATGAAAGGGGGTTCCTCTAACTTTGCAAAGGCATGTGAGCATGGATGCGGAAGATAACGATGGACCCTTGCCCAGGAAGACACCAGCCGAAGACAAGGACTGCCCGCCGTGAGCTGAGATTAGTTAGGAAGCTGTCATTTCAGACCCTCCTCTGTGGTTACTTCAGGTCCCTGGGTGGGTGTGTACGGCCGCCATGCAGACCTCCCCTGACCTGGCCAGGGTCAGCACGGGGCCCCTGTTTCCATCCACAAAGCCCATGACCCCGATGCAACCACCAAGAGAAAACACCAAGTTGACAGCGACGCGAGCCGTACCTGAAGTCTGTCCTCACCTCCCGACTCGCACGGGCTGGAAATCTCACTCTCGAAACCGTCCCTGGTCAGGGAGGGTCTCCCTGGGAAAACGCAGCAAGAGGGGCGTTCTCAGGCCTCTCTCATCGACCTTCCGAGTCGTGGCGGAGCGTCTGAGCGGACGATCAACAGAGCACGCCCATGAGAGCAGCTGGGGCTGGTTCCGAAACGGAGTCTCAGTCCCCAGCGGAGAGGAATTAAGTCAGGGGCCTCAGGTGGTTGTGGAAGGAGATTAGAACACGGGGTTTCGCTCCCTCCTGCCCCTCCTCTCCCCTGCCCCCTCCCCTGCCCTCCCCTGCCCTCCCCTGCCCTCCTTCTTGTCCTCTCCTCCTTTGGCCCTTCTGGGCCACACCTAATCTCCTCTCTCCTCTGTCCCCCCCACAGCATGATGCTAACATCTGGGAACCATCAGAAACCTCTCTCCCTCTCAGCTTCTTCCTCAGTCCGCTCCTGCCCGTTGGCCACCACAGAAGCCGCCGCCCACCCTCCCTTCTTTCCCACGCCCCCGTGGCCGTTTGCATAATGTTTCAGCATTAATTATGTCCCTGTTTGTGGAGGGTGTGAAGCTCCCAGGGAAAAGGCGCTCTCTCCACAGCCTTAGTGTGAGCGTCCTCCCGCATTGCACGGCCGTGACCGAAGGCACCGGGACCCAAGAGGAGAGGCCACCCGTCACACAGCTGAAACGCTGGCCTTCCAGGGGACCGTGTGTTGTCGCCGAGTGGGGCCGCGGTGTGAGCCCCACAGAAGAGCCATTTGCAAAAGCGAGCTGTTCTGTCCTATGCCGATCTTAACAACTTGCCGGCGGCTATTACTTCCAACACCCTGGAAAGACACCACGGTTTCCATTGACACCGTTTTAACAACGGCCAGGCGAGCACGCCCAGTGTTCCACTACACGCCGTTTCCTTGGTAGTGAGCAAAAACCGTGCATCACAGCTGACGTAGTGACGGATTGGCAGCTTCCCGGCGGCCAGCTCTTTCCTGAGCCGTTGTGTGGCCCGCCCAAGGACCAGAAGGAGGTCACCAGGATCGGATCAACACACCTGGAGTCCTGGCCCCACCCCCCCCCTTCAGCAACACTGAGCATGACCCCGCTTTTGATCACGGCCAGTCAAACAGGCTCACACAAGCCTCTTGCTTAATCTCCAGTCTTCAACCTGGACGACAGATGAATTGTTCTACATACACCAGCTCTTAGGACTTTCTTATCTCTGGCTTTCCTATGCGGATCCTTGCCGGGTTTTGGAATGCGCAACAATCTTTTTTGCCCCTTTGTGTGAGAACCGACTGTTGGAAGGAAAACATCTAAGACATCGTGGCGGATACACTTTTTTCAAACTTCCCTACATTTCCACCTGCCCTCTACGCTGCTCAGACATTTAGTGGTTGCAAGATGCAGACTACGGTATTCAAAGGCGTTAAAAACAAGGCAGAAGACCCCAAAACAGTCACTTGCACTAAAGCCTGATGTGACCAAACTGGCCTGTCCGGAAACAGGATCTTAAACTGGGCACTGGGGAACCGTGGGCTTGGCACATGTGAAGTCATCTGCCTGGCAGACGCCTGTCGTCCCCTAAAGTCGAGGGGGCTGCTGTGACACCCACCCGCTCTTCTGTCTGACAGAACCTCCTCTCTCCCACCTGCTTCTGCCTGTGGAAGTCCCCTATTTCGAGCCCGGCTCCTCAGTGCTTTCTGTCTGCCCGATTCGAGTCAATGTCCGCTCAAGTAAACTCTTAAAATTTTTGATATGCCGGACTGACCTGTGGTGGCGCAGTGGATAAAGCGTCGACCTGGAAATGCTGAGGTTGCCGGTTCGAAACCCTGGGCTTGCCCGGTCAAGGCACATACGGGAGTTGATGCTTCCTGCTCCTCCCCCCTTCTCTCTCTCTCTCTCTCTCCTCTAAAATGAATAAATAAATAAAATAATTTAAACCTATAAATAAATTTTTTTTTGATATGCTTCAGCTTATCTCTTAACAAGGGACATCCAGCTACAATTTACATAGATACACTGGCTTTGTGGTTTCTGGGCTTCACCGGGATGATGAAAAGGATCTTTCCTACATGGGAAGAAAAAAAGAAACAGTTGCTATATTCTCCTGTTGTTCTTTTTAAAGGTGCTCACCCAGCCCCCAACCTCCTCCCCTGCTGATAGCTGTCAGTGTGTTCTCTGAATCTAGGAGTCTCTTTCTGGGGGTTTTTGTTGTTGTTGTTTTTATTGTGTTCATTACATTCCATATACAAGAGAAATCACATGGTGCTTGTCTGTCTCTGATTGGACAAGGGGAGGGATTATACAAAGGCAGCAATGTCTCTGATTGGACAAGGGGAGGGATTATGCAAAGGAAGCAATGTCTCTGATTGGACAAGGGGAGGGATTATGCAAAGGAAGCAACACCAACCTTGCAGACACAGTCTACCGTGTGGTGATTATGGGGAGGATCCGGGTGGGGGAGGCAGGAGAGGGACAAGGCGGGACAGATGTGATGGACGGAGACGTGACAGGGGGCGGTGAACACACAACACAGTGTACAGATGACGTGTTGTGGACTCGTACACCTGACGCCTATGTAATGTTATTTACCAATGTCACCCCAATAAACCCAGTTAAAAAACAGATGTTTATATTACATACAATTTATTTCGGTGCAAACTGTGAGGAAAGAATCAGTTGTGCTATATATTTGTATTTTTCTGAAGCTGGAAACGGGGAGAAACAGTCAGACAGACTCCCGCATGCGCCCCACTGGGATCCACCCGGCAGGCCCACCAGGGGGCGATGCTCTGCCCACCAGGGGGCGATGCTCTGCCCCTCCGGGGCGTCGTTCCACCGTGACCAGAGCTACTCTAGCGCCTGGGGCAGAGGCCAAGGAGCCATCCCTAGCGCCCGGGCCATCTTTGCTCCAATGGAGCCTTGGCTGCGGGAGGGGAAGAGAGAGACAGAGAGGAAGGAGAGGGGGAGGGGTGGAGAGGCAGATGGGCGCCTCTCCTGTGTGCCCTGACCGGGAATCGAACCCGGGACTTCTGCACGCCAGACCGACGCTCTACCGCTGAGCCAACCGGCCAGGGCCTGTGCTATATTTTTAATAGCTTTACAGCAGCATCACCACCAATGATAAATTATCTCTGTTTCTCAAATATCACGTTATCATCGACTAAATTCTCATGACTGACTTTCTCCTAATGGCCTTGTTCTCTCTCTCGCTCAATTACTAGGCCAATAGCAAGTCATTTAAATACGGTTTCATAATGCATGTTGGACACCTAATAACACCGCCTTTAAAGTTGCGTTTTCTTCCTTGCATGAGCTGGAATAGAGGCTCTGCCGATAATCGCAAACATTCAAGTGCACCTGGGCCTACAGGACAAATTAAGTGCCAACGTGGCCTTGGTGGAAAGCTACGAATATAAAGCAAAGCAATGCGTGTCCCAGAAAAGGTGTCGTCATGCTGAAGGCCCAGCTCTGCAGGGTGAATGGACGGAGTAGGTCAGGGGTGTCACACGGTATCTTTACAGACGGGTGCTGTCAAAAACCATCATTTCTGTCAGGGTCTCTGAAGGCTGTCTTTAAATGCGGAGCCCTGCTCCCCCCCCCCCCCACTGTGCTCTCAGACATCACAGTGCGTGCAGGGCTCACGTCTTATCCTGACCGCAAACACGGCTGGACGGAAACGGGGTGTCAGTCAGGACGTCCTCTGGCCGCAAGTTACAGAAAACCAGCTTGTGCAGCCTCCACAGTTGAGTCGCTTCCTTTTTGTGACCACTGGAGGGCTGGCGGGGGCACCTCGGAGACGTGTCCGTGACCCAGGCGCCGTCTGTCTGTGGTTCCCTGTGGTCTCTCTGTGTCTGGTCCTCACGCGGCTGCCAAGCTGACAGGTGTTGTGCCCAATGTCCAAGCAGAAAGAAAAGGCCAACGCTAGAAAACACCTGTTTCACCGGCCGCTCTTGCCGCTCTGCACAGACGTTTGGCAATCGAATTGCCAAGGAGACCAAACACGGGGCTAGGATCAGCGCCGTACGGCGGTGTGGCACTGTAAAAACCGCTCCTACTTAATTCAGACGATACTCTGAACTCATTAAAAGAAACCCATGAAAACATAGCCTGAGGAAATGCTTACATTCAAAACTGAAAAAAAAAAAAAAAATAGGCTGTTCTCAAGATGACAGTTTCTCAACTCTTTAAGAAATCAGATTATCCGGAAGATAACTAACCACACGGGTTCTTGACATTGTCACGGTTGTTGAAACGTTACCATTTGTAAAGCTTATTGCGAAGGAAAACAGGGCGGAGCCAGTGGCAACTCAAGGTCAGACTACTCAACCGGAGCTGGAAATTAGGAACTGGAAAATGCATAAATGGATTGGTCTCTATATTCAGAGAGAAGACACTGAAAACAAGGGAAGCAGGTGCAGAAAAAGGAAGGAAGGAAGAAAGGAAGGAAAGAAGGGAGGGAGGGAGGGGGAAGGAAGAAAGGAAGGAAGGAAGGAAGGAAGGGAGGGAGGGAGGGAGGGAGGGAGGGGGGAGGAGTGGGAGGGGGGGAAGGAAGGAAGGAAGGAAGGAAGGAAGGAAGGAAGGAAGGAAGGAAGGAAGGAAGGAAGGAAAGAAGGGAGGGAGGGAGGGGGGAGGAGTGGAAGGGGGGAAGGAAGGAAGGAAGGAAGGAAGGAAGGAAGGAAGGAAGGAAGGAAGGGAGGGAGGGGGGAGGAGTGGGAGGGGGGAAGGAAGGAAGGAAGGACGGAAGGAAAGAAGGAAGGAAGGAAGGAAGGAAGGAAGGAAGGAAGGAAGGAAGGAAGGAAGGAGGGAAGGAAGGAAGGGAAAAAATTAAGGAAACTAGTGATTTCACAATAAGAACTAAACATAAAGTGACAGAAAATGATTTGACTTTGGGTGATGGGCACACAACATAATCAACAGTTCAAATGCTATAGAAATGTTTACCTGAAACCTATGTACACTTATAGATCATTTAACTTTCTACATAAAATTTAAAAATTTTTAAGTGATAATATGATTAGAAGAACTAGAAACCTCGAACCAGAGTGGGGAGAATTCTTCTGTGAGTTCTTGGTCATTGTCGCTGTATTGAAATCTTCCCCTGTCCCTAAAGTCAGGGGAAGAAGCTGTGCTTGGTCTGCTGGTCTTGGACTTTGCCTTGGAATCTAGTCCTGAGAGCTGGAAAAGATCTGGGGAAGGGAGCAGGGGGTGGCTAAGAGTCCAGTGCTGCTGCTCAGCACACACAGCCTGAACGGACTAGTCCGAGTCCACCAGCATAGGCGCAAGCTGACAGGGACATGCCGCAGTCTCTACACTCAGACAAGGGCCAGCCAGGATGGACGCAGACCTGCCCGCCGGGTCCCGGTTCACCATGACGACGCGCCTTCCCTTACACCCGGAAAGACGGACGCTGAGGACAGACTGACAGAGGGGGAAGTTCACCAAACAGGGGAAGGTAAACTATGGGCGGAAACCATCACCTAGAAAACCAGGGATCAACTGCAAGACAAACAAACAAAAACCGCTTCTACTGAGCCCTAAAAATATTCACCCGTGACAATTCTATTAAAGGAACTAAAATGGGCCCTGGCCGGTTGGCTCAGTGGTAGAGCGTCGGCCTGGCGTGCAGAAGTCCCGGGTTCAATTCCCGGCCAGGGCACACAGGAGAAGCGCCCATCTGCTTCTCCACCCCTCCCCCTCTCCTTCCTCTCTGTCTCTCTCTTCCCCTCCCGCAGTGAGGCTCCATTGGAGCAAGGATGGCCCGGGCGCTGGGGATGGCTCCTTGGCCTCTGCCCCAGGCGCTAGAGTGGCTCTGGTCGCAGCAGAGCGATGCCCCGGAGGGGCAGAGCATCGCCCCCTGGTGGGCAGAGCGTCACCCCCTGGTGGGCGTGCCGGGTGGATCCCGGTCCGGTGCATACGGGAGTCTGTCTGGCTGTCTCTCCCCGTTTCCAGCTTCAGAAAAATACAAAAAAAAAAAAAAAAAAAAAGGAACTAAAATGATGTCTTAAAATAAACAGGAGGTAAAAAGGGAGCAGAGTGAATGGCTTACAAGGACAGATCTGTCTGGACTTTGAACCGTGATAACAGTGACCTTGCACGGGTGTCCTCAGCAGATGTGCAGCTTGGCAGGGCCCCCCCCACCCCGGCGTTCCCTGCTCTGGTGAGCTTCACGCCATCCTTGCTCTGGGATTTATTCTGTGTCAGCCAAAGTGCTGTTTTTATGGGCTGGCCCAGGGAGAGCGGCCCATCATAGATTCTGAGCTACCCACGGACAAGCCCCGGTGAACTATTAAACTCAGACAGGATTGAGCCATACCCGGGGCTTCTTAAATGACCTCACTCTTCAAATGTCCCCCCAGGCGCGGAATAGAACCCACTGGCGGAAGATGGAGTGTGGCCGTTTCCGAGGGATGAGCAGACCCCCTCCGAGATCAGTCAGGGAGACCCATCACGAGAGACTCATTGGTTAAAAACCTCCGCCCCGGATGCAGGCAGAGTTTCTTTTAAAAAAATCAAGTTGCACAAAAATTCTTGCTTTCTAGACGAGTGCAGCCTAAAAGCAAATACTGTGGTTTGTGGTTATTGCAAGCCCGACGCTTACAGCTTCTAGGAACTCACTCAATTGGAAAAGGGCACTTAGTGTTGGAATCCATCCCGTTTTCCAGTAGCCACGAATTGTCCTCGACCGATTAAAAATTAATAGGTGGTAGGCTTGAGCTTTATGGAACACCATCTCTCAAAAGAGGGCTGAACTCCTAGAAATCAGTTCTTAAGTATTCCTGACCACATTCCAGCAAGAGGGGTAAAAAATGGCCACTGCCTGACTGGAAATTTAAAGTTGCGTCTTGAATTAAATCCAAGAGTCTAGATCACGACCACACCTCCATTTGATCAATAAACGATGTTTAGGCCCTGGCCGGTTGGCTCAGCGGTAGAGCGTCAGCCTGGCGTGCGGGGAACAGGGTTCGATTCCCGGCGAGGGCACATAGGAGAAGCACCCATTTGCTTCTCCCCCCCCTCCTTCCTCTCTGTCTCTCTCTTCCCCTCCCACAGCCAAGGCTCCATTGGAGCAAAGATGGCCCGGGCGCTGGGGATGGCTCCTTCGCCTCTGCCCCAGGCCCTGGAGTGGCTCTAGTCTCGGCAGAGCGATGCCCCGGAGGGGCAGAGCATCGCCCCCTGGTGGGCAGAGCGTCGCCCCTGGTGGGCAGAGCATCGCCTCCTGGTGGGCAGAGCATCGCCTCCTGGTGGGCGTGCCGGGTGGATCAAGGTCGGGCGCATGCGGGAGTCTGTCTGACTGTCTCTCCCCTTTTCCAGGTTCAGAGAAATACACACACACAAAAAATTAACGATGTTTATTAAATGTTCACGGTCGTGGTTTGAGTTCCCAAGGACACACACTAATTGCAGGATTTTAGAGAAGGAACAGAGGGCCACTTCTGCCCAGCTGGACGTGTCATGCCACGAAAGCGAGCTCCTCATCCGTTTCCGCATTTCCGCAGGGCCTTCCAAACTCCCAGCGGAGATGCCCCAGCGAGTTAGGGGCCGCGGCCAAGCACTGCTGCCTCCTCACGCCGCCAGCACGTTTTTACACGAGGAGGTAACAGAGCACACGCCTCGGGGTTCTCTGTGGAAATTCTGGCACATCCCTGCCGGCCTGACCTGCACCTTTTAATAATGAGGGTGACGAGGCGTGGACGCCCGGGGCCAAAAATGTCACAGTCTTCTTTCTTTGACTCTCTATGTGCAAATGTGCTCCCAACCAGTCAAATAGTTTGTAATTTTCCAAAGGGAATCCCTAGAAAACCACGGTCACCTGGTTAACCCTGACCCTAACTCTAATCCTAACCCTGACCCCTAACCCTAACCCTGACCCTGACCCTAATTCTAACCCTGACCCCTAATCCTAACCCTGACCCTGACCCTAACCCTAACCCTGACCCTGACCCTAACCCTAACCCTGACCCCTAACCCTAACCCTAACCCTAACCCTGACCCTAACCCTAACCCTGACCCTAACCCTAACCCTAACCCTAACCCTGACCCTGACCCTGACCCTGACCCTAATCCTAACCCTAACCCTAACCCTATCCTATCCTTAACCCCTGACCCTGACCCTGACCTTGACTCTAACTTCCCTCCCTGATCCTGGCCCGTCCACCATAACCCAACCTCTCATTCAATTCACTTCCTGGTCCCACCCCTCCTCCTGTCCCTTCCTGCCCTGTCCCCTCTTCCCTGTCACTTTCTATGCCCTCTCCATCTTTCATGTCACCCGCTGGCTCCTCTTCTCACTTGTCAATTCACCGCCACTCCCTCTTATGTCACTTCCTGCCCCTGCCTACTGCTTCTGTGTCACTTCCTGACTTCTCTCCTTTGATGTCTCTTCCTAGCTTTCCCCCCTTATGTCAATTTATGGCCCCCTCCTTCTATGTCATTTCCTGTCCCCTCTTCTTTGATGTCACTTCCTGTCCCTGTCCCCTCCTTCTATGTCATTTCCTGTCCTCTCTTCTTTGATGTCACTTCCTGTCCCTGTCCCCTCCTTCTATGTCATTTCCTGTCCCCTATTCTTTGATGTCACTTCTTGTCCCTGCCTACTGCTTCTATGTCACTTCCTGTCCTCTCTCCTTTGATGTCACTTCCTGGCTCCCCTCTTATGTCAATTCATGGCCCCCTCTTTCTAAGTCACTTTCTGTCCCTCTTCCCTTTAACGCCACTTCCTGGCCCCTCCTCTTGAACCACCTGTCCCAGCACACTGCATACTGAGCTCTGCCCCAACTAAGATGAAGGACGCGGCCAAGCAGAGGGAGCAGCTGCTGCAATGGCCTCCTCAGAGCCTCAGCTGATCTGTTGGAGAACTCTGGGACCGCAATGGCCACTCAGGGTGACGCACCCTAGGACAGAGGGGGGAAGTCAGCTCTCACAGCCCTGCCAGGACCAGCTGTGAAGGCAGGCTGCCTCTGAGGCGGGGAAATCTTGGGAGAGGCGGTTCTGTTTAGCTGGGGACACTTCCGCAAGAGAGACTCACCCCAGAAATGGGGAATTAGGTGCCTCGGTCCTGGAGGGGGCTCTGGGCAGGATGCCACAGCCTCTGCCCCCCGACCTTCTCTAACGAGCTGTGTTTGTCACTGGAAGGGGTATGAGGGTCACCAGAAGGCTGTCTGTAACCTTGGAAAGCTTAAAGTTCCATTAGAGAGATGAGACGTCCGTGCACTTCCTATTAGTACTCATAGACTCTCCCCAGCAGGCTGAGGTCACAGGCTTTGGTTACAATTGCTGTAACATCTCTAACTATTGGATGGAAACAGAGCAGCACACTGATCATTTCAGAGGACAGGTCCGTATACTGTGACCCAGGGGCCACCTGTTTCAGTGAATCAACCATGACTGTGCACACTCACGCTCACCCCATTTTCCCACTGAGCTGACCGTCTAACCAGGACCACGAGTGACAGAGTAGGTGCGGATCCTGAAGAATCAGCGGAGGAAGCAGGGAGGATCCTGACCACGCCACCCACGAAGACTCCACACAGGAAGTTCACAGGCTTGTTCCGAGCCAGAGTGAGGCAAAGGGCCTCTTTCTTATTCTGCAAGAACTATATAGTCAAAGGAACTGATTAGGGATAAAGAGGATCAATATAACCCGTTCAATCACTACACACTAGATTTTTTCATGTAGACCTCAGTGCACTAAAAAATACGGTACCGCTAATCACAGGACACTCAACACGTGATGTCCTGTCCTCTTAAAAACCTGTCAGTCACCTTGCATGCGTCTCAATGGCTTGGGGACTGACAACATGCAAACAATCAAACAAGGATTAGACTTGCTTGCGGGACAAGAGCCAGGAGCCACGACAGCCCCACCAGGTTTGCCGGCTCTCGTCACGATATCGTGTGTTTCAGAAGACACTTGGGGATGAAGGTATGATGAGCCACTGCAGCCATGTAAGTGGCATCTAAGCTGTTATCATCCTGACAGCTCATTACTCCTGTTATTTGGAGAAGAGGGAGATCAACACATTAGCCAGCACCCTCTTAGACACAAGCCCAGAGGACCCAAGTGGCAGTTCTGCGCAAACAGGGTTTTCCACAGGTGACACTAAACACATTAGAGATGGACCCAGACTGGAGGCGGAGTGGCAGAAGCGGCCATTTGTATTCCGACCGTGTCTCCAAAGCCACTTGCCCAAATGACACTTGAGTGTCTCCGTTTAGATCTCTTGAATTACAATTTCTGTCCTTATTGCATATTTCATCTGGTCCACCTCCAAATGGACCTTCTGGCTTGGTTATGAACTATGATGGAGTGTATTCTGTTTAAAAATCATTACCTTCGTCGTCTCTGCTCCTTTGATTTGGCATGAGGGAGGTCTGATCTAGTTTCCCTGCTCATTGGAAGAATTTTACTCACGGTAAAAATCAGTTTTATTTTTCAACCGAAGCCGTGGATTGCAAAACAGAAGTCTGGAGCGCACAGGTCTGGGGGTTTTGTTCCCGGCACACAGGTATTAAATCAAATTTGACAACAATGGAACTTTGCCCGAGCTGAACCGACCGTAGAAATGTAGTGTTTGCTTGAGATGATGGAACGAGAGAAATGAATCTATTGGGTGTCTCCTGAATTTAGCTTGAGAATATTGGGCCACCTGTGATTGAAATAACCACCCATTCGCAGTGATGTCTACATGTCATGACATCAAGCCAGTGGTGCAACCTATTGTCATTATTCAATTTAGCCTAATGGCCACATTTTGAAATGTTTTCTGATTATGTAAAATCACCTTCTCACGGGCCCATAAACATTAACATAGATAAATTGGACTACACCAAAATTAAAAATTCTGTGCATCAAAGAACATAATCAACAGACCCGCAAGTAATAAGTGAAAATATTTGCAAATTGTCTACCTGATAAGGAGTTAATATCCAAAATACTATATAAAGAGCTCCTGCAACTCAATAACAACAAAACCCCAAATAGCTTAATTGAAAAGTGAGCAAAGGTGTCGGATACATGTTTCTCCATAGATGATACGCAAACGGCCAGCGATCATATAAAAAGACGCTCAACATTACTGATCATTAGGGAAGTAGAAATCAAATCTACAATGAAATATCACCCAATATCCATTAGGATGGCTACTATCCAAAAAAATAATAATAATCCAGAAAATAAGAAGTGTTGACAAGGAGTTGGAGAAATTGGGACCACTGTAGGCTGTGGGTGGGAATGGAAAACGATACGGCCACTGTGAAAAAACATCAGGGGACTCTACACCTGCATAAAAAAGAATACATGAAAAGTGGCAGTGCTTGTGGGTGTGTACCCAAAATAACAGAGAGCAATGTCTTCATGAGATATTTCTCCAGCCCTGCTCATCACCACTGGCAGCAGTCAAGACGGAGAAGCAGCCCAAGTGACTGCTGACAGAATGGATGAACAGAATGTGTTATATACACTCTAGGGAACATCACAGGTTTTAAAGAGGAAGGAAATTCTGACATGTGGTGAAACACGGATGAGCCCCGAGGACATTATGCTAAGTGAAATAAGTCGGACAAATGCAACACCGTATGGCTGCACTGAACGGAGGCATCGAGAGCCACCAGCCCCTCAAGAGAGAAAGGAGAATGGAGGTTTCTGGGGGGTCGAGGGGAGGGGATGGGGGCTTGTTTTTCTTTCTTTTTGGTATTTTTCTGAAGTGAGAAGCAGGGAGGCAGAGAGACAGACTCCCGCATGCGCCCGACCGGGATCCACCCAACATGCTCACCAGGGGGCGATACTCTGCCCATCTGGGGTGTTGCTCCATTGCAACCAGAGCCATTCTAGCGCCTGAGGCAGAGACCACAGAGCCATCCTCAGCGCCTGGGTCAACTTTGCTCCAATGGAGCCTTGGCTGCGGGAGGGGAAGAGAGAGACAGAGAGGAAGGAGAGGGGGAGGGGTGGAGAAGCAGATGGGTGCTTCTCCTTTGTGCCCTGGCCGGAAATCGAACCTGGGACTCCTGCACGCCAGGCCGACGCTCTACCACTGAGCCAATTGACCAGGGCTTCTTTTTATAATGAATACAATATTTCAGGTTTACAAAGTAGAAAATGTTCTAGAGATTAGTCACACAGCCATGTGACTTAGTCAACCCTACCGAACTGCAGAATTAAAAATGCATAAGCTGGCAAAATTTACGCTCTATAATTTACCACAATTAAAAAATTTTTAATTTAAAAATAGCTTTTCAACCTCCAGGGGTTTGCCCTTTTCCGTTTGCTTTGGATCCAGAATTTCTAAGTCAGAGGGAGAAAGTAGTGTGTGTTTACCAGGAAATGTAAATTGGGCCATTTTTATTAAGCAAGATAATCAAAAGTTCAAACAGCTGCCCTATTTTTCAGAAAGGTTTCCAAGCCAAACGGAATTGTTGGGAATCAATGTGACAGGTCTAAAGCCACCTTGATCTGTCCTGCTTCTGAACACCACGCGTGAAGTGTATCTAACATTTAGCTACAGAACACCAACGTGCCCGTTGTAAACTCTGGGTGTTCACCAACATGCCTTCCGTTAAAACCAGCAATAAAGACTTGTGTTTCCTAACTGAAGACAGCAATGGAGAATTGGCAGGGGTCTGAAAGATGGGGCATGATCTGTTTCAGTCTTGAGTGCATCTTTCGGTTTCAGAAAGCTAACATTTTTAAAGAGACTTCCCAAGAGAACAGATTATGTGGTGTTGCCAATAGGTGTTGCCAAAGCACATTTAGATATGCTACAGAATTTCAAAAGAAAGGTATCTTGTTTACTGTCCCAAGAAGATACAAGATGAACCCTAGGACACATAATAATAACAACAATAATGGTAGTAGAAATAGTAATAAAAACTAGGTGGTTATGTCATAACATGTAAAAGTCACAGCACAAAATATAACCACAACTGTACCTCGCCCAGCATACCTTTTCTAGGACGTGGTTGCAGAAAGAACCACGGGTTCTTGGACCTGGGACTGTTCTAGATGCTTCCTGTCTAATTAAAAGCAGACCAAGTAGCCATTTCTCTCTTCTTATAGCATTTAAAGTAGCTTGTTCAAAACACCAAGAACAGAGTAGCATTTCTATGAGAGTCTGCAATATTTATTGAGTGGCATTTATGGGTGGGGTCTGTGGACCCCAGATATGGCGTGAAGAAGGGGTGTCAAAGCTGGAAACCTGCAATATTTATTGAGTGGCATTTACGGGTGGGGTCTGTGGACCCCAGATATGGTGTGAAGAAGGGATGTCAAGGCTGGAAACCTGGTCCCACAAAGATGATGCAATGAGTCCATGGAAACCATGGAAACTGGAACCAAGCAGGTCAAGCCTCATAGCCAGAGTGATGGAGTCAACAACAGCAAGCCAACAGAAAAGAATGCATCCTTTCTCTTCTCCTCCGGCCTTCCAGCAGCTTCTCATGTCCCCACTGGTGGCCCGGACCAGGCAGCCAGCTGATAAAAGAGCAAGGTATTTTGTGAGTCGCCACCCCAGTGACACAATGCAGAATACAGACTGTCAATTGAGAGCTGAGTGGCAGGAAGCCACCTTGAATCCCTTCAGCGTCCTTCCTGCACACGACAGACTCAACACCCTGAAGCCACTGGAAAATTGCTTGCTCGCTGACTACACAAGTTCCTAGCTTGGTTTTATTACTGAAATCCAAGGATAAACATCCATGTGGAGAAACGGCCACTCAGCCAGTCCAGAAAGACCTCCCGGATTCAGCAACGAGAAAGAGCATCTCAGGTGGGTCCTCTGTCCTGAGTGACGGTCTCCTTGCATTTGCTCAAGGGTTGGTCATCCATGGAGTCTTTAAAATAAAAAGAAGAAGTTTAGTATCTCTCAGGGACCTGGGGCTGTTCTAGATGCTTCCTGTCTAATTAAAAGCGGACCAAGTAGCCATTTCTCTCTTCTTATAGCATTTAAAGTAGCTTGTTCAAAACACCAAGAACGGAGTAGCATTTCTACGAGAGTCTGCAATATTTATTGAGTGGCATTTGATCAGGCCGACGTTCAACAAGTGTTGGCTGCTGTGGATATTAAAGATCGCTTGTGTTCAGAATCCGGTCTGCAAGGCAGCTGAGAGAGTAGTCATTCCAACTCACTAGCCTGGGAACAACAAGTTGTGTCATGTCCTCTGCAAGGAGAAATGATTTGGTGCCTGTTCAGAAACCACGATTTTGGAAATACATGTTTTCTCATTTCGTGTTGTTTGATTTTAACACGGCATGCGTTCTTGTGATGGTTAAATTTTGTGCCAACTTGGCTCGATTGGGGTGCCTAGTTAATTGGTCCAGTGTTAGTCTATCAGGCGTCCCCAAACTACGGCCCGCAAGCCACAATGCGGCCCCCTGAGGCCATTTATCCAGCCCCCACTGCACTTCTGGAAGGGGCACCTCTTTCATTGGTGGTCAGTGAGAGGACCACTGTATTCTGCAGCCCTCCAATGGTCTGAGGGACAGTGAACTGGCCCCCTGTGTAAAAAGTTTGGAGACCCCTGGTAGATGTTGCTAAGAAGGGACTTTGTAGATGTGCTAATGTCTACCATCCGTTCAATTTACATAAACAAGATTATCCTCTATGTTATGGGTGGGCCTCGTCCAATCAGTTGAAGGCAATAATGGCCCTCCAAAACTGAGGTTTTCCCGGAGAAGAAGAAATTCTGCCTTATGACTACAACAGAGAAATTCTGCCTGAGCTTCTAGCCTGCCACCATGCCCTCCAGCTTCCAGAAATCACAATTTTGGAAATGCATGTTTTCTCATTTTGTGTTGTTTGATTTTAACACAGCATGTGTTCTCGTGATGGTTAAATTTTGTGCCAACTTGGCTCGATTGGGGTGCCTAGTTATTTGGTCCAACGTTAGTCTAGTTGTTGCTAAGAAGGGACTTTGTAGATGTGCTAATGTCTACCATCCGTTCCATTTACATAAACAAGATTATCCTCTATGTTATGGGTGGGCCTCGTCCAATCAGTTGAAGGCAATAATGGCCCCCAAAACTGAGGTTTCCCCAGAGAAGAAGAAATTCTGCCTTATGACTACAACAGAGAAATTCTGCCCGAGCTTCTAGCCTGCCACCATGGCCTACAGCTTTCAGAATCAAGACTGCACCATCAATTTCTACCCAAATTTCCAACTCGAAGGTCCGTACTTAGAGACGGGATTCCGACTCAGAAGCAGCAAGACTGCCACACCGACTCTTGTCTGAGACGTCAGCCGGCATCCTACCCTGTGGATCTGAACTTGCCAGACCTGCAAACATATCAACCAGTTCCTTCAAATAAATCTCATACGTATGCATATCTGTGTGTATGTATACTTAAAGTAGTATGTATATCTATGTACATGTATCTATGTATGTGTGTGTATAAACACATGTATGTATGTATATATACACATATATGTGGAAATAAATATTTCCACATATATGAATTATTAAATATATATTGGAAAAGCACAATTTATTGATATATATATGTGTGTGTGTGTGCCTGTGTGTGTGTGTGTGTGTATATATATATATATATATATATATATATATAGTATTTTTCTGAAGCTGGAAATGGGGAGGCAGTCAGACAGACTCCCACATGCGCCCGACTGGGATCCACCTGGCATGCCCACCAGGGGGCGATGCTCTGCCCATCTGGGGCATTGCTCTGTTGCAACCAGAGCCACTCTAGCACCTGGGGCAGAGGCCAAGGAGCCATCCCCAGCGCCTGGGCCATCTTTGGTCCAATGGAGCCTTGGCTGCAGGAGGGGAAGAGAGAGACAGAGAGGAAGGACGGGGGAGGGGTGGAGAAGCAGATGGGCGCTTCTCCTGTGTGCCCTGGCTGGGAATCGAACCCGGGACTCCTGCACGCCAGGCCGACGCTCTATCACTGAGCCAACCGGCCAGGGCCTATATATTTTTTTGCCTAAGGAAGAAAGAAAGCAAGCTTCAGGAAGAGAGACCTGAGCTACCGAGAGAACAGTGACACTGTGTGATGTCACACCCCACCAAGAGGAGAGAGGATGCTACGCTTCTCCCTGATGACGACTCTTCTTTTTCGAGGACTGAGCCAGGCTTGCAGGCAGAGGCTGCCTGGATCCAGTGGGTTCAGTGGAGCTGAACTCCCCTGGACGTCGCTCTTCTCTCCACTGCCTTGGATGGCATCTCGTGGGCGCACGCTATGGGGCACCCGGGTCGTGCCCTGCTGCGGCACCCCTGCTGGAGGCTGGCTGCACTGTGCTCACTCCTGACTGTGTCCCGGCTGGTAAGAGATCAAACCTACACCTGAGGACCCACAGCCAGCCTTCCCCAAGCCCCCTTCCCTCCCCCGCCCAGCAGGACACATACAGAACCATAAAGTGCCCTAGAACGACAGCTCGGTTTAACAACGCAGCCGCCCACACCTGCGGAGTGCCTCTGGAAACGCAAGGTGGGACAAACACACTTCTTTCACCGACTCTTACTTCAGAGGTAGAATCAACAGATCTTAAAACAATACAGTTCCTTTCCTTTTCGTTCAGGGAAATTGGTTTCGGTCCCCCGGCTGGGTAATAATGAAAATCAATGCCTATAAAAGAGGTGTCACAGTATCCTGGGAGGTCGGAAAATGGAATCTCGTTGCTGTATGGCATCCTTGTGTGGTTTCGGCGTCTTCCGGTGGGTGTCTGTGGACATGGGTGGACCGTGTCAGAGGTCTCCCGGTGGGTGTCTGTGGACACAGGTGGACCGTGTCAGAGGTCTCCCGGTGGGTGTCTGTGGACACAGGTGGGTATCTGTGGACACAGGAGGACCGTGTCAGAGGTCTCCCGGTGGGTGTCTGTGGACACGGGTGGACCGTGTCAGAGGTCTCCCGGTGGGTGTCTGTGGACACAGGTGGGTATCTGTGGACACAGGAGGACCGTGTCAGAGGTCTCCCGGTGGGTGTCTGTGGACACGGGTGGACCGTGTCAGAGGTCTCCCGGTGGGTGTCTGTGGACACAGGTGGACCGTGTCAGAGGTCTCCCGGTGGGTGTCTGTGGACACAGGTGGACCGTGTCAGAGGTCTCCCGGTGGGTGTCTGTGGACACAGGTGGGTGTCTGTGGACACAGATGGACCGTGTCAGAGGTCTCCCGGTGGGTGTCTGTGAACACAGGTGGACCGTGTCAGAGGCCTCCCGGTGGGTGTCTGTGGACACAGGTGGACCGTGTCAGAGCTGAGCCCAGGCCCCATGCCACCTGCCTGTGTTTTCTCTCACTTCTTGCCCGGGAGCCCCCAGATTTCCCGCTGAGCTCCCCGGTCGCTGTGGCAGGCACTTCCTGGTGCGTACGTCCCTGGCCTGGACACCAGGAACAGCGAGGGAGGGGCAGCCATCTCCTTATGTACCTCGCAGACGAACGGTTCAGATCAGAGCTCTCCCGTGACCCCGGGCAGGTGAAATATTTTGTCCAAACACACCCGGCTGCCGGGAAGAATAGCAGCCAGTCATGTGAAGGCATATTTCCCAGCTCATTTTAGCCTTTTTTTTTTTTTTTTTTGCACGGTGAGATCTGCGACATTGGATTACAGGGTTCCGTGAGCGCAGGAAACCACCCCCCACACCCACCGCAAACATCTCAGAATTCATCCCTGTCAACACAGAGGTAATGCCAGCTTTTATGGAAATAGGCAACCAGGCTCCAAAGCCATCATTTCCACGGCCGTCTCTATGTTTAGAGGAAATTATCCTCTGAAGGGAGGTTCAAATCACAGGGTGGGCAGTGAACACACCTGTTGGCAGGTTCTATTGGAAACAACCGTCAATAAACCGACGGTTTTATTCCGCAGTCCCTTTATGTGTGAAGAGACAGAAGACGAAAAGTACAAAATCAGGTCGTTTCAGAGCATCGTTATAATTTGCCTGAGAGCTTTGTGCGTTTCTGTGACCGCTCCCTCCTCCTCCCTTCTTCCTTCTCTGCTTCTCCTCGGAGGTTTGCATAAGATGATCGAAGGCTGTGACGCTAACGACACAGTGGGCTCCCCCCTTTGGCCACCGTCTCGGTTTACTGCCCACAGACACCCCGTTTCATAAGGTCGTTATGTAACTCCCCTCCTCTCTGCAGTGGCAGGAATAGGACGGTGCGTTACCATTTTAACTTGCGCTCTCATTAGCACAAATCAGCCTCATTCTTGCCCACACACCTGCCGGCAGCACCCTCTCACCAATCTTAGACGGAGGTGGCTTGTCCTCTGCCGTGACTTTCTGTGCAGCAATTCTCTACGTAATTTGGATACAGATCTTCACTCCCTTGTATATGTTGCAATTACACATTCCCCAGCCGGTGATTTGATACCTAATGTGTTTATGATGTCTTTTTAATAAAGATGGTTTTCATTTTGAGGCAGTCACATTTGTTTCCTTTAGGGAAGAAATCTCTGCATTCCTCTCCACATAATGGGGCTCAGTAATTTAATATTCCTATCTAATTAGTCCCCCCCTTCCCTCGGTCTCACTTGTAACCGTCATGTGCCTCGTTTGATTGAGTTACGAGCCTCTCGGGGTTCAGCCTTTAACTCTTTGCCCAACAACCGAAGAAAAAGGGTCCTCCTCTTCCTCATACGACCCACCGCCTCCCTCTCATGCTTCCCATGGTGGGAATTTCTGAGATTTACTCAAATATACACTCCACTCTTCTCTTTACCGTGTTCATCATCTTACTGTCGTGAGTGGATTAAAAAAACAGACATGTGAAGAGTCCATTCACTGCCGTTCGATGTGAAGACCACACACACTCTGAACTCAAGAGGGCTCTCCTCAGGAAGGGCCTCTTGTCCGCACTGAGGAGAGGTGGGCGCTGTCCAGGGGACCCCGCTGGCTATGAAAGGTACTCTCATGCTCTGATTGGCCAAAGACAAGGACCTGGAGGCTATTACGCTCTGTGAAATGAGACAGACAGAGAAAGACAAGCATCGTTTGATTTCACGTCCAAGTGGAATCTTAAAAACAAGTTAAACAGGCATACAAAACAAAATCAGACTCACAGATACAGAGAACATTTTGACTGTTTCTGGAGGGTAAGAGTTTGGGGGAATATGTGAAAAAGGTGACAGGGTTAAGTACAAATTGTCAGTTATAAAAAGAGTCAAGGGGTTGTGAATTATGTTAGATTCAGGGAGTACTGGGGCTGCAAAGAGTGTAACTATTGAAGGAACAGTAAGTGCTGATATGGCTCTTGTGAGGCTGGGAACAAAGAAGGTCAGAGACCCTTATCAGAAGTTTAGGTTTGAAATTTGCCACTAAGCTAAAACCGGCCCCTGTTGCTATGCCGGCCCCTGTTGCTATGCCGGCCCCTGTTGCTATGCTGCGTGTGACCTCCCTAGCCAATAGCTAAACTGCCACATCTGCTTCTGTCTATGCTTGCTCACGTAGGATATATAAGGACCTGGCTGTAAGCTCCAGGTGCAACTTCCGTTTGCAGCTCCTTGTGGGCATGGTGTCTCCAGACATCTTGGGAGTTCACCCCTGCACAGGTTAAACTGGCCAATAAAGTAACATCTTAACTCCTGAAAGTCTCTGACATTTGTTCTCATACCCAGTGGATGCTACAAATTACAGCATAGGAAACATCGTGGACAGTGTTACAATAACTTGGCACTGTCTCAGAGTCGACAGTGTTACAATAACTTGGCACTGTCTCAGAGTCGATCCTGTTACAATAACTTGGCACTGTCTCAGAGTCGATCATGTTGCAATAACTTGGCACTATCTCAGAGTCGATCGTGTTACAATAACGTGGCACAGTCTCAGAGTTGACAGTGTTACAATAACTTGGCACAGTCTCAGAGTCGATCCTGTTACAATAACTTGGCACTGTCTCAGAGTCGACAGTGTTACAATAACTTGGCACTGTCTCAGAGTCAATCGTGTTACAATAACTTGGCACAGTCTCAGAGTGGACAGTGTTACAATAACTTGGCACTGTCTCAGAGTCGATCGTGTTACGATAACTTGGCACTGTCTCAGAGTCGACAGTGTTACAATAACTTGGCACTGTCTCAGAGTCGATAGTGTTACAATAACTTGGCACAGTCTCAGAGTCAACAGTGTTACAGTAACTTGGCACTGTCTCAGAGTCGACAGTGTTACAATAACTTGGCACTGTCTCAGAGTCGATCGTGTTACAATAACTTGGCACTGTCTCAGAGTCGATCGTGTTACAATAACTTGGCACAGTCTCAGAGTCGATCGTGTTACAATAACTTGGCACTGTCTCAGAGTCGATCCTGTTACAATAACTTGGCACAGTCTCAGAGTGGACAGTGTTACAATAACTTGGCACTGTCTCAGAGTAATCGTGTTACAATAACTGGGCACAGTCTCAGAGTCGACCGTGTTGCAATAACTTGGCACTGTCTCAGAGTCGATCGTGTTACAATAACTTGGCACTGTCACAGAGTGGACAGTGTTACAATAACTTGGCACTGTCTCAGCGTCGACCGTGTTACAATAACTTGGCACAGTCTCAGAGTCGATCGTGTTACAATAACTTGGCACTGTCTCAGAGTCGACCGTGTTGCAATAACTTGGCACTGTCTCAGAGTCGATCCTGTTACAATAACTTGGCACTGTCTCAGAGTGGACAGTGTTACAATAACTTGGCACTGTCTCAGAGTCGACCGTGTTGCAATAACTTGGCACTGTCTCAGAGTCGATCCTGTTACAATAACTTGGCACTGTCTCAGAGTCGACAGTGTTACAATAACTTGGCACTGTCTCAGAGTCGACCGTGTTACAATAACTTGGCACTGTCTCAGAGTCGACAGTGTTACAATAACTTGGCACTGTCTCAGAGTCGACAGTGTTACAATAACTTGGCACAGTCTCAGAGTGGACAGTGTTACAATAACTTGGCACTGTCTCAGAGTCGATCGTGTTACAATAACTTGGCACTGTCTCAGAGTCGATCCTGTTACAATAACTTGGCACTGTCTCAGAGTCGATCCTGTTGCAATAACTTGACACTATCTCAGAGTCGATCGTGTTACAATAACGTGACACAGTCTCAGAGTTGACAGTGTTACAATAACTTGGCACAGTCTCAGAGTCGATCCTGTTACAATAACTTGGCACTGTCTCAGAGTCGACAGTGTTACAATAACTTGGCACTGTCTCAGAGTCAATCGTGTTACAATAACTTGGCACAGTCTCAGAGTGGACAGTGTTACAATAACTTGGCACTGTCTCAGAGTCGATCGTGTTACGATAACTTGGCACTGTCTCAGAGTCGACAGTGTTACAATAACTTGGCACTGTCTCAGAGTCGATCGTGTTACAATAACTTGGCACAGTCTCAGAGTCAACAGTGTTACAATAACTTGGCACTGTCTCAGAGTCGATCGTGTTACAATAACTTGGCACTGTCTCAGAGTCAATCGTATTACAATAACTTGGCACAGTCTCAGAGTCGATCGTGTTACAATAACTTGGCACTGTCTCAGAGTCGATCCTGTTACAATAACTTGGCACACTCTCAGAGTGGACAGTGTTACAATAACTTGGCACTGTCTCAGAGTCAATCGTGTTACAATAACTTGGCACAGTCTCAGAGTCAACAGTGTTGCAATAACTTGGCACTGTCTCAGAGTCGACCGTGTTGCAATAACTTGGCACTGTCTCAGAGTTGATTGTGTTACAATAACTTGGCACTGTCTCAGAGTGGACAGTGTTACAATAACTTGGCACTGTCTCAGAGTCGACAGTGTTGCAATAACTTGGCACTGTCTCAGAGTCGACAGTGTTACAATAACTTGGCACTGTCTCAGAGTCGATCGTGTTACAATAACTTGGCACTGTCTCAGAGTGGACAGTGTTACAATAACTTGGCACTGTCTCAGAGTCGATCGTGTTACAATAACTTGGCACTGTCTCAGAGTCGATCCTGTTACAATAACTTGGCACAGTCTCAGAGTCAACAGTGTTGCAATAACTTGGCACTGTCTCAGAGTCGATCCTGTTGCAATAACTTGGCACTGTCTCAGAGTCGATCCTGTTACAATAACTTGGCACTGTCTCAGAGTCGATCCTGTTACAATAACTTGGCACAGTCTCAAAGTCGATCCTGTTACAATAACTTGGCACTGTCTCAGAGTCGATCGTGTTACAATAACTTGGCACTGTCTCAGAGTCGACAGTGTTACAATAACTTGGCACTGTCTCAGAGTCGATCCTGTTACAGTAACTTGGCACTGTCTCAGAGTCGATCATGTTACAATAACTTGGCACTGTCTCAGAGTTGACAGTGTTACAATAACTTGGCACAGTCTCAGAGTTGATCCTGTTACAATAACTTGGCACTGTCTCAGAGTCGATCGTGTTACAATAACTTGGCACAGTCTCAGAGTCGACAGTGTTGCAATAACTTGGCACAGTCTCAGAGTCGACCGTGTTACAATAACTTGGCACTGTCTCAGAGTCGATCGTGTTACAATAACTTGGCACTGTCTCAGAGTCGATCGTGTTACAATAACTTGGCACTGTCTCAGAGTCGATCCTGTTACAATAACTTGGCACTGTCTCAGAGTCGATCCTGTTACAATAACTTGGCACTGTCTCAGAGTCGATCCTGTTACAATAACTTGGCACTGTCTCAGAGTCGACAGTGTTACAATAATTTGGCACTGTCTCAGAGTCGACAGTGTTACAATAACTTGGCACTGTCTCAGAGTCGACAGTGTTACAATAATTTGGCACTGTCTCAGAGTCGACAGTGTTACAATAATTTGGCACTGTGTCAGAGTCGACAGTGTTACAATAACTTGGCACTGTCTCAGAGTGGACAGTGTTACAATAACTTGGCACAGTCTCAGAGTCGATCGTGTTACAATAACTTGGCACTGTCTCAGAGTCGATCCTGTTACAATAACTTGGCACTGTCTCAGAGTCGACAGTGTTACAATAATTTGGCACTGTCTCAGAGTCGACAGTGTTACAATAATTTGGCACTGTGTCAGAGTCGACAGTGTTACAATAACTTGGCACTGTCTCAGAGTCGACAGTGTTACAATAACTTGGCACAGTCTCAGAGTGGACAGTGTTACAATAACTTGGCACTGTCTCAGAGTCGATCCTGTTACAATAACTTGGCACTGTCTCAGAGTCGATCCTGTTGCAATAACTTGGCACTGTCTCAGAGTCGATCCTGTTACAATAACTTGGCACTGTCTCAGAGTCGATCCTGTTACAATAACTTGGCACTGTCTCAGAGTCGATCATGTTGCAATAACTTGGCACTATCTCAGAGTCGATCGTGTTACAATAACTTGGCACTGTCTCAGAGTCGATCCTGTTACAATAACTTGGCACTGTCTCAGAGTCGATCCTGTTACAATAACTTGGCACAGTCTCAGAGTCGATTGTGTTACAATAACTTGGCACAGTCTCAGAGCCGATCGTGTTACAATAACTTGGCACTGTCTCAGAGTGGACAGTGTTACAATAACTTGGCACAGTCTCAGACAGGCAGCTGGTTTCTGGGGCTGGTTACTTTGTAAGGTATCTATAGATGAAGCAGCAACTAAGTCTAATCACCATGACGTACACCTGAAAATAAGGCACTATTATATGTCTACTGTAATTAAAAAATATTTTAATTAAAATTTTATGTTCATAAAATATAATGACATAAACCAATGCTCGGTGATATGGAATGTAAACGTAACATTGTGTTTGCTATTTCTATAAGTGTATTTACATCTTGCTATATTTTTTAATGATGAGATGATTTATGACTGTACAATGTATACAATGACTTACATAATCACTCCCCTCTGGTCGGGCCAATTAAAAATCAGCCTATTCTTTATTTCAGTAAATGTAAAAGTGTGTAGTTTAACAACCTGTCTCATAGTTAATGTAGGTTATTTTATAAAATCAGATTCCTGGAAACTCCCCAAACCCTGCTGCATAACAATTTCTGCTATTTTTAAAGTATTTTTTAAAATGACAGTTGACATACAGTATTATATAAGTTTCAGGTGTACAACCCAGTGATGAGACATTATATAACTTACTAAGCGATCATCCTGATAAAGTCCCGTGCCCATCAGACACCATACACAGTTATTAGAATATTATTAACTATTTTTCTAGACTGGACTTCACATCCTGTGATGATTCTGTAGCTACCAATCTGTGCTACTCAGTCCCTTCACCTTTTCACCCACCCCTAACCCCTCTCCCACCTGGCCACTCTCAACACGTTTTCTGTATCTATGAGTTTGTTTCTGTTCCACTTGTTCGTTTATTTATTTACTTATTTTTATTTTTCTGAAGTGAAATGCAGGGAGGCAGAAAGACAGACTCCTGCATGCGCCCGACCAGGATTCACCCTACATGCCCACCAGGGGGCGATGCTCTGCCCATCTGGGGCATTGCTCCGTTGCAACCAGAGCCATTCTAGCACCTGAGGCGGAGGCCATGGAGCCATCCTCAGTGCCCAGGAAAACTTTGCTCCAATGGAGACTTGGCTGCAGGAGGGGAAGAGAGAGACAGAGAGGAAGGAGAGGGAAAGGGGTGGAGAAGCAGATGGGTGCTTCTCCCGTGTGCCCTAGCCGGAAATCGAACCTGGGACTTCCACACGCTGAGCTGAGGCTCTACCGTTGAGCCAACCGGCCAGGGCCTATTTATTATTTTTTTATATATATTCAGTTGTTCACAGACATGTATTTATTGCCATTTTATTGTTTATTTATCTTTGATTTTTCTTCTCCTTACAGAAGACCCTTTAACATTTCCCAGAATACTGGTGATGAACTCCTTGAGGTTTTTCTCCCCAAACCTGCCCCGTGCGTGTGTCACTCATGGAGGTGGTAGGGTTGTAATGCAGTGTGGTCTGAAGCCGTCCACTGGGTGCACTGGCTCTGGGACCTCCCAGGAGGTTAAAGGGCAGCCACCATCTGTATGTATCCGGCCTGGGGACACCTGACACACACTGCAGATGGCCGCTACTGGTGCTGGGCTTGGAGGTGCCCAGGGGAGGCCAAGCTGTGAACCGCATCCCGCTACTCATAGTGTCGTCCTGGGGCCACTCAGTAAAAGGGACGGGGTGCAGGGCCTGCAGAGACCAGAAGCTGCTTGTCTGAGAGACTTTAGGAAAGTCCGAAGCACAAGCCATGACAAGCCATATGTACAGCAGAGGTGTGGCTGCCGTGGGCCCACGGTTGGGTGGGGCCGGGTCACAGGGGGCCTCCACGGCATGGTGAACAGTGTGGCCCCGGTGATGGAGACCCAGGTCTGGTGCCCACCTGCCGGCCCTGTGTGGTTGGGGGTCTCGGAGAAGGCCAATGGCCTCTGCCAGCCCTGCTGCCTGTCAGAAAGCTGTCTCCCCAACGCTCACCCCAATGCCAGCCAACCCAGTTTCTCCCCGTGAGTGCCGTGCCCGGTTCCTTCTGAGCTGCTGCCGCAGCGCTCCCAGGGAGCAGGTGAGGTGAGTCCACGCACCGTCACAGAAGGGCGGCGGGGACTCCAGCAGCCTCTGTCTCGCCCAGCTGAGTCCCTGCTGGTTTTTACAGCCAGAAGTTACAAGGACCTCTCTTTCCTCGCACTGGAACCCTGGGCTGGGGGGGCAGGAGGGGCTGGTGTGGGGCTGGGACCCCTCCCTCCTCACAGGAAACCTCTGTGCCTGAGACATCCCTCCTGATGTTAAACCACCGCACCTGGGTGTGGGACCAGCCCCTCCTCATCAGTGTCCCTCCTCCCAGTCAGGGTCTGGTTTCTTCTTCAATCTCTTACTGGTCAGACTGCCGCCCGGCCCGGTTCCCGGTGGTTCCGAACGACGGTCGTTCTGAAGTTTGGCTGTGTTTTTGGATGTGGCAGTGGGCGTCCGGCGGACACCTACCTACATCACCGTCTTGACCGGAAGCACAAAAAATCCGCGATACGGAGGGTTAGAAAGCAACATTTCCAGATCCGTCTAGTTGACTTACATGTTCCTCCAACTTTTTTTTAATTAATTAATTAATTTATTTATTTTTATTTATTTACAGAGACAGAGAGTGAGACAGAGAGAGGGATAGACAGGGACAGACAGACAAGAACGGAGAGAGATGAGAAGCATCAATCATTAGTTTTTCATTGCACGTTGCAACACCTTAGTTGTTCATTGATTGCTTTCTCATATGTGCCTTGACTGCGGGCCTTCAGCAGACCGAGTAACCCCTTGCTGGAGCCAGCGACCTTGGATTCAAGCTGGTGGGCTTTTCCTCAAACCAGATGAGCCTGCACTCAAGCTGGTGACCTCGGCGTCTTGAACCCGGGTCCTCTACTTCCCAGTCCTACGCTCTATCCACTGTGCCACCGCCTGCTCAGGCAATGTTCCTCCAACTTTTAAAATCCTGGCTTAATTGTGTACCTGACACTTTCATCACATCTGCCCAGCGATGCGACAGGGGCGTTGGTAGAAGGAGTTGACGATCAGATGTAGGGAACGGTCACAGAGAGGCCACCCAGGTGTGTGGATTTCACTCGACGTATTCCTACTCCTGACCCCTCCGCTGAGCTCCCGTTCCAAATTCAACTTTGAGTGTGAATGCTCTTAAATGTGGCCCTGTCCCCGGACAAACAAAGTGCTGGCAACAGAGGACACGTGTCCCGTGACGGCCGGTGTCGAAACAGGAGGTGGCCCTCTGTAGGGACGTGCAGCGTGTTTTGTGAGAGGCGGGGTGGGCTTCTCGCTGGGGGTGAAGTTGGAACCAGCGGCACAACCGCAGGAGCAGCGATTGTGAGGCGGTGACGCGCGTTCCGTAAGGGGGAACAACGGGAGAAGAGGCGTGACCACTGCGCAGCGGGGTCACGGGACAAGCCAGGGTCAACAGGAAGACTGGCCGTGTGAGAGAGAAGCCACGTTTGAGATTAATGTGTTTAAACTGCTATGGGGGGCGAGGAAGGAGGGACAGATATGAGGTGATGGAAAAATGAGTCGACTTGGGTGACGGGCACACAACACAGTCGACAGTTCACATGCTCTAGAGATGTTCACCTGAACCCTATGTCCTCTTATTGATCAATGTCAGCCCGTTAAATCTAATTTCAAAATAAAATATAGTCTTAGAATTGCCATGGGCGCCTTTGATTTTCCCCTGCGAGAGAGACCTTTCTGAGACACAGTACGGAGCCACCTGCGGTGTCATCCAGACTATTCCGGCAGGACAGAGCCCTGTCTTGACCATGGAAATGTCGAGGCATAAAATGAGACAGGCGTGGCCCTGGCTGGCTGGCTCACTCAGTGGTAGAGAGTCAGCCTGGCATGTGGATGTCCTCAGTTAAATTCCCATTGATGGCACACAGGAGAAGTGCCCATCTGCTTCTCCACCCCTCCCCCTCTCGTTTCTCTCCCTCTCTCTTCCTCTCTCTTCTCCTCCCACTGTCATGGCTTGATTGAAGCAAGTTGGCCCCGGGCACTGAGGATGGCTCCATGGTCTCACCTCAGACACTTACGAGAGCTCTGTTGCTGAGCAGCAGTGCAATGCCCCAGATAGACAGAGCATCGCCCCCTAGTGGGCATGCTGAATGGATCCCAATCGGGGTGCATGCAGAAGTCTGTCTCTGCCTCCCTTCATCTCACTGAATAAAATAAAATGATACAAGCATGACCTGGTGGCTTCATGTGCAAAGACAGACAAGCACAAAATAAGTACGGAGAGACCCTTGAAGCTATGTGGAGGTTGGCAGCCCTGTCCCGGAAACGGTTGCCATGGTGTGCTACGTGGCTAATTTCCTCAGTTAAAATGACACGAGAATAAAATGATTTCCCCCATGTTTCCAAGTTCCTTCATCCCTTCAGTCAAGCCTGCCCCCATCTGCTGCTCAAGCCACAGCTAGCCCCTGCCCTGAGCTCCACCCCATTCAAAGCCACGCACATCCCATTCCTGACGGCCCATTCACGCATCATTTTCTAAGCCATCGCTCTTCCGCACGCCTCCGTCAGGGGTATTCCGTTTATTATGGACGACGGCGTTGGCCTGAGAGAAAGAAGAATGAAAACCGTCCCAATCAAACCCGGTAGATTGTATCCTTGGTGATGATATTGATGCAAGTATGCAGATGGGCAGCGTTTGAAGGGAACACGGTTAGAGAAATCTAGAGATTTAATTCACCCCGACTCCTCTTGCTCGTAAATTAGCATAAACATCAGAGTCCTCTTGTACTAAAACAGATCATACTTCTTACCTACCGTGCGCACCTCACTGCCAGTCCTGAGGATGGGAATTTGGTTGGACAGCAGTGGCTAAAACTCCAGGGGACCAGAGTGGAGAGGAAACGGGCATTTGAAAATGAATTATATAAACGTTGGAGCTTTCTATTCTAATGACGTGCATGCTATGGCTTCCAGGAAGGATAAACGTTAGTTGGCATATTAAGCTGAACGGAAAATCGTTTTCCTCTTAGAAAAAAATGCTATGAGTACACAAGTATTTTTCCCTGAGGACATACTCGCCCTAAATCTTCAGGCAGCGGCGGCAAAGACATACTCAGGAGACAGAATATTTCTCTGCTGGTCCTGAAGAGCCAGGTCTTTGACCCCAGGGCCCAGCTTCCTATTAGGATATTTCAGGAAGAAAGGGTCCCCTCCCCGGCGGCGTAGCAGAAAACTAATCACCAAGAGCTTGGTGTATGCAGAGCTGCCAATGAGGGGCCCAGGGACAGGAAATTCCCCAGCACAGCAAGTGACAGGCAGAGAGCAACAGCACAACATCAGTCAGGACATCAGAATGGGACACACAGGGTGTCTGAGACGTATCAGGGCATCAGCAGGGACACAGCGGGGACGAAACGAGGGGCCGATCGTCCCAGAGGCACTTCCGTGTGAAGCCTGATAACACTGCAGTCTGCCCCTGCGTTCTCCACGGACAGGATTTTTCCAGGGCGGCATGGAGGGAGACGCGTGAGCATTTCCAGCTGGCGTGGGCCGTGAGCGTGCTCCACGCTGCTTCAGAAAGCGGCTCATCAGATCAGGAGCTGTCGGGTAAAGGTGGCTGGGTACGTTCTCGGCTGTCCCCGGTCCTGAAGGGCCTGAGCCTGCACCTGTCAGCTCTGATTGATAAAGTACAAGGCAGGTCTGAACTGTCCTTGTCAGTCACCGGCCGAGCACGGGGCACATCCATGTAGCTGGACGCGGTATCTGGACTCATCTGTCCTTTGCAAAGGGTGCTCTTGGCTTAGAGAGTCAAAGCTCCTGTACGTAAGAGAATTTAAGCATTATAGACCCAACCTGAATGGGTTGCTAAGGGCTCTTTCTGCTGACACTCAAATCAGTAAAAGGACCTGCAGTGTTTTGTTTTGTTTTTTGGCACTTTGTAAAAGAATAAAATATCTAGTTGTTTTTTTGTGTGTGTGTGTTTTTTTTAAGAAAAGAAAGAATCGATCATTGTAAACCGTGGTGTCAGGAATTAGAAAAAGATTCATTGTGGGTGGTCCTTGCTCGGGGTGAATGAACAAACCCAGCGAGGGAGGTTTAAGCAATTAATAAAACAACCCACCGTAAGATGTACATTAGTGTTCAAAGGTCGGTCCGTTATAATGAAGGGGTGTATTCATTAGGAAAAGGGAACATCAGGGAAATCCCACCACTGACCCTGGTCGTGTTAGCCTTTCCACTGGCCCAAATAAGAAAGAAAAAAAGAGAAAGAAAAAAGGAACTATAAAGGGTGGGTGCTCCAGCCGTAATGGGTGAGAACGGCTCTTCATAAACACGGAGAACTAATCGTACTGCTGTTCAGCTCTTGAACTGCTTGTAGAAGGCAACACACAGAGGCTCCGGGAAGGACACACACACCGTGCCTGGCTTCCCATCACGCAGAAACCACGGCGCGGCCACAATCCACGCAAGCTGAAGAGGGCAGTGAGAGACCAGGCACATTGTTCTTTATTCTACGTTTAAAAAAAAAATAAAATCTGGCCCTGGCCGGTTGGCTCAGTGGTAGAGCGTCGGCCTGGTATGCAGGAGTCCCGGGTTCGAATCCCGGCCAGGGCACACAAGAGAAGCGCCCATCTGCTTCTCCACCCCTCCCCCTCTCCTTCCTCTCTGTCTCTCTCTTCCCCTCTCGCAGCCAAGGCTCCATTGGAGCAAAGTTGGCCCGGGCGCTAAGGATGGCTTCATGGCCTCTGCCTCAGGCACTAGAATGGCTCCAGTTACAATGGAGCAACGGCCCAGATGGACAGAGCGTCACCCCCTGGTGGGCATGCCGGGTGGATCCCGGTCGGGTGCGTGCGGGAGTCTGTCTGACTGCCTCCCTGTTTCCAGCTTCAGAAAAATACAAATAATAATAATAATAATAATAATAAAATAAAATCTACAGGTTTTATTTCTAATTCTTCATCACAAGACGTGGATGACCTAGACGACAGCGCCTCAGAGGTCAGCACTCCCATCAGCGGGATCTGAACACACGCTCCTCTGTGTCCAGCGCCTTGGGTTCAACACCACACGTGTGCGTGTCGAGCTCCTTCGGTTCAATGCCATACGTGTGCGTGTCGAGCTCCTTCAGTTCAACGCCATACGTGTGCGTGTCGAGCTCCCTCGGTTCAACGCCATATGTGTGCGTGTCGAGCTCCTTCAGTTCAACACCATACGTGTGCGTGTCGAGCTCCTTTGGTTCAACACCATACGTGTGCGTGTCGAGCTCCTTCATTCAACGCCATACGTGTGCGTGTCGAGCTCCCTCGGTTCAACGTCATACGTGTGCGTGTCGAGCTCCCTCGGTTCAACGCCATACGTGTGCGTGTCGAGCTCCTTCGGTTGAATGCCATACGTGTGCGTGTCGAGCTCCTTCATTCAACGCCATACGTGTGCGTGTCGAGCTCCCTCGGTTCAACGCCATACGTGTGCGTGTCGAGCTCCTTGGGTTCAACACCATACGTGTGCGTGTCAAGCTCCTTCGGTTCAATGCCATACGTGTGCATGTCGAGCTCCTTCATTCAACGCCATACGTGTGCTTGTCGAGCTCCCTCGGTTCAACGCCATACGTGTGCGTGTCGAGCTCCTTCGGTTCAACGCCATACGTGTGCATGTCGAGCTCCTTCGGTTCAATGCCATACGTGTGCGTGTCGAGCTCCTTCATTCAACGCCATACGTGTGCTTGTCGAGCTCCCTCGGTTCAACGCCATACGTGTGCGTGTCGAGCTCCTTCGGTTCAACGCCATACGTGTGCATGTCGAGCTCCTTGGGTTCAACACCATACGTGTGCGTGTCGAGCTCCTTCGGTTCAACACCATACGTGTGCGTGTCGAGCTCCTTGGGTTCAACACCATACGTGTGCGTGTCGAGCTCCTTGGGTTCAACACCATATGTGTGCGTGTCGAGCGCCTTGGGTTCAACGCCATACGTGTGCGTGTCGAGCTCCTTCATTCAACGCCATTCGTGTGCGTGTCGAGCTCCCTCGGTTCAACGCCATACGTGTGCGTGTCGAGCTCCTTCAGTTCAACGCCATACGTGTGCGTGTCGAGCTCCCTCGGTTCAACGCCATACGTGTGCGTGTCGAGCTCCTTGGGTTCAACACCATACGTGTGCGTGTCGAGCTCCTTCGGTTCAATGCCATACGTGTGCATGTCGAGCTCCTTGGGTTCAACGCCATACGTGTGCGTGTCGAGCTCCTTGGGTTCAACACCATACGTGTGCGTGTCGAGCTCCTTCGGTTCAACGCCATACATGTGCGTGTCGAGCTCCTTCGGTTCAACGCCATACGTGTGCGTGTCGAGCTCCTTGGGTTCAACACCATACGTGTGCGTGTCGAGCTCCTTCGGTTCAACGCCATACGTGTGCGTGTCGAGCTCCTTGGGTTCAACACCATACGTGTGCGTGTCGAGCTCCTTGGGTTCAACACCATATGTGTGCGTGTCGAGCTCCTTGGGTTCAACGCCATATGTGTGCGTGTCGAGCTCCTTCAGTTCAACACCATACGTGTGCATGTCGAGCTCCTTGGGTTCAACACCATACGTGTGCGTGTCGAGCTCCTTCGGTTCAACGCCATACGTGTGCGGCACTCGTCCAGGTTCCTGCACGAAGCCCTCATCCACTTTTCACGCTCATATCATATTCTGCTTTACACCCAGAGAACAGTTCTATTTTTTTTTTAATTGTTAGGTTTTTTAAATTAATTAATTAATTTTTTTATTTATTCATTTTAGAAAGGAAAGAGAGAGGGAGAGAGAGAGAGGAGAAAGACAGAGAGAGAAGTGGGGGAGGACCAGGAAGCATCGACTCCCATATGTGCCTTGACCAGGCAAGCCCAGGGTTTTGAACCGGCAACCTCAGCATTTCCAGGTCGACGCTTTACCCACTGCGCCACCACAGGTCAGGCGAGAACAGTTCTATTTTAACGATGGACGTTTGGCTTCTGGTGCCATGATGAACAAAAGGTTCTGTGTCTGCGCTGTTCTGCTGGGAATGTGACCCCGTGTGTCATGGCTGCGTACCTAGGAGCAGAAGTTCTGTCTTACGGAGTAGAAATGTTTCCCGTTTAAGTGGATGCTACCACAGGGTTTTGTTTTGTTTTTTTAACAATTTACGGTCCCACCAGCTAGGCACAAAAGTTGTCTGTATTCGCAACAGCGCTTGGCATCTTCTTGCTTTTCCCCCAATTATTATCTCACTTTACTCCCAGGCCTTTGGCCACTTGACAAATATTTATGTATTTGCAAGTTTAAACTTTTTTTATTTTTATTTTTTGTATTTTTCTGAAGCTGGAAACGGGGAGGCAGTCAGATAGACTCCCGCATGTGCCCGACCGGGATCCACTTGGTATGCCCACTAGGGGGCGATGCTTTGCCCATCTGGGGCGTTGCTCTGTTGCGACCAGAGCCATTCTAGCACCTGAGGCAGAGGCCACGGAGCCATCCTCAGTGCCCGGGCAAACTTTGCTCCAATGGAGCCTCGGCTGCGAGAGGGGAAGAGAGAGACAGAGAGGAAGGAGAGGGGGAGGGGTGGAGAAGCAGATGGGCGCTTCTCCTGTGTGCCCTGGCTGGGAATCGAACCCGGGACTCCTGCACCCAGGCCGACGCTCTACCGCTGAGTTAACCAGCTGGGGCCCACAAGTTTAAACTTTTTTTTTTTTTGTATTTTTCTTTTTTTTTTTTTTTAATTTTTTTTATTTATTTTATTTATTTATTCATTTCTAGAGAGGAGAGGGAGAGACAGAGAGAGAGAGAGAGAGAAGGGGGGAGGAGCTGGAAGCATCAACTCCCATATGTGCCTTGACCAGGCAAGCCCAGGGTTTCGAACTGGCGACCTCAGCATTTCCAGGTCGACGCTTTATCCACTGCGCCACCACAGGTCAGGCCTTTGTATTTTTCTGAAGCTGGAAACGGGGAGAGACAGTCAGATAGACTCCCGCATGCGCCCGACTGGGATCCACCCGGCACGCCCACCAGGGGCGACGCTCTGCCCACCAGAGGGCGATGCTCTGCCCCTCCGGGGTGTCGCTCTGCCGCGACCAGAGCCACTCTAGCACCTGGGGCAGAGGCCAAGGAGCCATCCCCAACGCCCGGGCCATCTTTGCTCCATTCTCCAATGGAGCCTTGGCTGCAGGAGGGAAAGAGAGAGACAGAGAGGAAGGAGAGGGGGAGGGTTGGAGAAGCAGATGGGCGTTTCTCCTGTGGGCCCTCGCTGGGAATCAAACCCGGGTCCCCTGCATGCCAGGCTGATGCTCTATCGCTGAGCCAACCGGCCAGGCCCCACAAGTTTAAACTTTTAACGAATGTATACACTTGCCCAAGATTCTGCACTTGAATCCTTTCTCTTTCTACTTTCATGCTCTTCCCTAAATGACGTCACACATTTCTTGGGGCAAAAACTCACCAGGATACTTGGAAGCCCCAACACAAACCTCTGGTCTGAGGAATGAGGGCCACATTGAACCCCGGTGTTTGAAACACCATCCGCGTGGCTACAGGCCCCTAGTGAGCAAGAAACCATTGAGCTGATATGCATTTGACTTCCGTATCCAAACGTTAGTGTTTCAGGTCAGGTAATCTCCTGAGTAGCATTTTGAAAAAAATAAATTCAAAGGGATTTCATTTAATTCTCTAAAATATATACTTGCCGATTATTTCAGAAAGATAAGAGAAAGCTTAAGGCACCGTTCAAATACAATATGTATTCATCTTTTAACATTCATTCCACACATATGTATCGAACACCAACTACTGTGTGCTGGGGTTACAAAGTCTCAATCTTCACTTAACGTTCATCTAGCGGAAGAGACAGAAATCAAATAAAGTGACCCCATAAATACCGAGGAGCTTTGGTTAATTGTCCCTCCAGGTCACGAGGTGATACATTAGAAATCGAAGCTCATGCAATAATCATGGAATCTGAAATGTAACCCGAATCCCTCATTTATTTTTATGAATTTAAACTAAGTATTTCAACGGGTCATTAGAGAAATTCATCTGAAATCTCCCCCCCCCCCCCGTCCGCATTTGGAGTGACACACGTCTGCACCACCAGGAGCCACGTTGTGGATGAAAACGTGATCCTCTGAGGCCACGTGACACTCTCGGTGGCCGCCTGGCTCGTGGCCACGGGACTGTGAGGAGTGCCGTTTTGATCGGGAGGCAATCTGAGAAATGACTTCCCGGCACCATCTGCCTGGAGCACTTGAAGACGTTCGTGCCAAGCGATTCCGTAAAGAAAATGCACATGACAAAGACAGTGAGCTGGGGCAGGCCGGGACATTTTCTGGGCTACCCGGCATCGAGCCCACGGAGAACTGCCGCCATCAGCCGTGGGGCTCGTGCATGTCAGATGTTTTCTTCTTGGTTGGTTAGTAGACTTTTTGTGTGTGTCAATTTGGCAGATTGCTGGAGTGAATTTGCTGTGTGTGTGTGTGTGTCTTTCTTTTGTTGTTGTTGTTAAGTGAGAGGAGGGGAGATAGTGAGACAAGACTCCCGCATGCGCCCCAACCGGGATCCACCCGGCATGCCTGTGTTGGGCCAATGCTCAAATCCGTCCAGCTATTTTTAGTGCCTGAGGCCAGTGCTCGGACCATCAGAGCCAGTGCCCGTGGGAGAGGAAGAGAAAGAGAAGACAGGTGGAGAGGAGAGAAGCAGATGGTCGCTTCTCCTGTGTGCCCTGACTGGGAATTGAACCCGGGACGTCCATATGCTGGGCTGATGCTCTATCCACTGAACCACCGGCCAGGGCCGTGTGTCTTTTTCTTACATGGCGTCACCCCAAGCGCACGTTCTTGGAATTGATAATGGGTGGAAGTGAGTCAGCCTACTCACCCGGCTCACCATGAGCCCCAAGCCCACACAGGTGTTCAGAAAGGACACACGCCTTCTCGGGGACCTGTCGTCCTACGGAAGAAGCGTTAACTGAGAACCCTTCTCCCGAAGGCAGTCTGGGTCAGCCGCTGCCTGTCGCGTGTTCAAGGAACCCGAGCCCCTTCTGGGGAGGCTTCACATAAATTTCCTGAGATGTTCATGATTTAGACATGTTGCTTAATGTAGACTGAATATACTGTTTCTCTAAGCTCTCGTCCCTGAAATAGTACGTGTGAGAATTCCACACGAGCAGTTCCACAGGGAGGAAAAGTGAAATGCCACGCTCTGCTTGCCTGTGGGCGGCGGACAGAACACGGTGCACATGCCGTCCGTCGCTGACACCGGTCAACATGCATGACGTCTACATCTCAAACCAATCACAGGCCAGGTCCTTGTAGGTCCTCGTGTAAGTAACCTCCAAGTGACGGACTGCTTTTTATGGAAACACTGACCAACTACGGATGCAGACGTTCACTAAGCAAGGGTGTCTAAGGCTGGACCGATTACTTCTTTTTTGTTTGTTTGTTTAATTTTTATTAATTTTAATGGGGTGACATCAATAAGTCAGGGTACATATGTTCAAAGAAAACACGTCCAGGTTATCTTGTTATTCAATTATGTTGCATACACATCACCCAAAGTCAGATTGTCCTCCGTCACCTTCTATCTAGTTTTCTTTGTGTCCCTCCCCCTCCCCCTTCTCCTCTCCCTCTCCCCCCTCCCCCCGTAACCACCACACTCTTATCCATGTCTCTTAGTCTCGTTTTTATGTCCCACCTATATATGGAATAATGCAGTTCTTGTTTTTTTCTGATTTATTTATTTCACTCTGTATAATGTTATCAAGATTCCACCATTTTGCTGTAAATGATCTGATGTCATCATTTCTTATGGCTGAGTAGTATTCCATAGTGTATATGTGCCACATCTTCTTTATCCAGTTATCTATTGAAGGGCTTTTTGGTTGTTTCCAATGTCTTGGCCACTGTGAACAATGCTGCAATGAACATGGGGCTGCATGTGTCTTTACGTATTAATGTTTCTGAGTTTTGGGGGTATATACCCAGTAGAGGGATTGGTGGGTCATAAGGTAGTTCTATTTTCAGTTTTTTGAGGGACCACCATACTTCCTTCCATAATGGTTGTACTGCTTTACATTCCCACCAACAGTGAATGAGGGTTCCTTTTTCTCCGCAGCCTCTCCAACATTTGCTATTACCTGTCTTGTTGATAATAGCTAATCTAATAGGTGTGAGGTGGTATCTCATTGCAGTTTTGATTTGCATTTCTCTAATAACTAATGAAGATGAGCATCTTTTCATATATCTGTTGGTCATTTGTATTTCTTTCTGGGAGAAGTGTCTGTTCATGTCCTCTTCCCATTTTTTTATTGGATTGTTTGTTTGTTTGTTGTTGAGTTTTATGAGTTCTTTGTATATTTTGGATATTAGGCCCTTATCTGAGCTGTTGTTTGAAAATATCATTTCCCATTCAGTTGGCTTTCTGTTTATTTTGTTGTTTCTCTTGCTGAGCAAAAAAACTTTTTAGTCTGATGTAGTCCCATTCATTTATTTTTGCCTTCACTTTCTTTGCCTTTGGAGTCAAATTCATAAAATGCTCTTTAAAACCAAGGTCCGTGAGTTTAGAACCTATGTCTTCTTCTATAGGTACCGATTACTTCTAAGCATAGAAGTCCACCCACGCCAATCAACCAGGATGCGAGGCTTGAACGAGAGCTTGGCCGTCTCCCAGCTTAGGACAAATGACGTCACTTGCTCTGTGACCACCGCTGGGCTATGTCAGAAAGACACACCAGGGCTCAGCAATCGCTATTTCTGTTCTTGGTTCAGCCCACAAAACAAGCCTATCCCATGTCTGAAATGCACGTCACCTTCCGCCTCAGGTTAAGGGACGTGGCCATTTGCGTTTGGCTTAGGGAATTGGTCTGCTCACAGGTGTGAAGGTGGAGTTCTTTTTTTTTTTTCTTTTTTTTTTTTTGTATTTTTCCGAAGCTGGAAATGGGGAGAGACAGTCAGACAGACTCCTGCATGCGCCCGACCAGGATCCACCTGGCACGCCCACCAGGGGGCGATGCTCTGCCCCTCCAGGGCGTCGCTCTGTTGCGACCAGAGACACTCTAGTGCCTGGGGCAGAGGCCAAGGAGCCATCCCCAGCGCCCAGGCCATCTTTGCTCCAATGGAGCCTCGGCTGCGGGAGGAGAAGAGAGAGACAGAGAGGAAGGAGAGGGGGAGGGGTGGAGAAGCAGATGGGCGCTTCTCCTGTGTGCCCTGGCCGGGAATCGAACCCGGGACTTCTGCACGCCAGGTTGACGCTCTACCACTGAGCCAACCGGCCAGGGCAAAGGTGGAGTTCTGTAAGCAGGCTGTTGGAGGATCCTAGCATCCTCAGCAAGGACTGGGGGGGGCAGGGGGGGCGTTGTCACTTCTAACACGAATGCTGCCATGTTTGCGCAGTTTTCTTTGTTGGCATTCCTGCATTTCCACTGTGGTTCTCATTCGTTATTCCTATTGTTTTCCATGCTCCGAACTCTCATTATTTTGGCTTTCCAAGACTCCCCCCCCCCTTCCCCTGACTCAGCAGATCCGCCTGGAACTTGAAATCCTGCTGATTTTAGAGTATCTGACATTAATTTGCTCTTCTGACACTTAGGAATGCCCTCCGTGTTCCTACTTGTGACCTACTTTGGTAGGTCACAAGGAGCCCCCCGGTTAGGGGACTGTGCCGTCAGGACTTTAATTCTGCGACACTGCCCGCCGAGTCCAGTAAGGGAATGATTGTGGTTGCCAGGGCAACAGGAGCAGCAAAGCTCGCTGAGAACACAAAGGGAAGGACAGAAAGGAGGTCATGAGAGGAGAAAGGAGCGGAGAAGTGCCTTCTCTCCCCATGTGGGTCCATATCTCCCTGTGGTTCTGACTGCCCGGAAAACCTTCAGTGATACAAAGAGAAAGGGAAAGAGGTGTGACCTAAGTAACGCTGGGGCAGGTGACGTCTAAAATACTGAACCCAGAACAGCTCTAGGTAAGCACCACGCTTGATAAAGTCCGACCAGAAGGTGACGTGCATTTTATCAAGCAGTTCTTCATGCCCTGTGTTGTGACGTTGGATTTGACCGGTGAGATAGCTGGACGATGAACGGCAGGGACCAGCTTCTCACTGTTGGAATGTAAAAGTTTCAGACAAGCAAGAGAAGGGGTCTAGAAAGACCCGTCTGCTAACGGGTGGGCGTTGCAGACGCCGGCGTGAACTCGTGTTAACTTGACGTAAGGAGGGTCGCTTTAGGAATATGCTCAGGGACGTGCAATGCATGCGGGCAGGGCACACACATGTTGCTCTCCTCTGACTGTTCAACACATCTGCAGAGGCAACGGCATGGATTCTAGCGACCTTTTCCAGTACAAGGAGCCGGCTCCTCGGAGGGGTGTCAGATTCCAGCACCAGGAAAGGAAATAGACCCAGTGAACTGGGGGGCATCTCATGGCTCCAGAAAGTAAAGGCTGCGCTCAGCACAGAAATGAACAAACACACACAAAAAGCCACGGCCACCAGGGAGCCCAGTGCGAGGGCTCTCAGTGGCCAGCCACCAAAATATTAACCCTCTGAGCCACAGCATACGGGATTACTGGAAGGGAATCCAAACTGTCAATATCTGTGTGATATTTAAATAAGGCAAACGATTGACTGCATTTCGGGGGGGACAGACAAGTCTCCTGGGCAGAAGCATTTTTTTCCAAACAATTTACACACATAGCTGCTGTGTCTTCAAGGAGTTCGAACGTCAACACCGCGCTCCTTAAATCTGGGCGGTGCTCAGTGCGGACAACAGGACGGGGTGGGGGACAGCAACATCACAGGGCGGGGACAGCGATGACAAGGGCACTGTCCCTCTGTGGTCTTCCTCTGCAAATCCTGCCCTTCCGGGCACATCATGAGAAGAACACCTGACAAATGACAGCTGAGGGACACGTGACCAAATACGCCCCCAGCAGTCCTCAGAACCCTCCAGTTCACCAGAAACAAGGGAAGCCCAAGAAGGTGGCACTGTCCCAAGAAGACATGACCACGGTAAGCAATGTGGCCACCCGGATGGAACCCTGGAGCCAAGAAAGGCCAGGAAGCAAGATGCACCGGCAAATCTGAGTCAGCACCGACTTCAGTGAGCAACAATGTATCGACGTTGGCTCCCTTGTTGCGATAAATATCCCCAGTGTCACCACAGGAAGTCCAGCAAGTTATCCTGCATCTCAAAGCTGCTGGACACCCAGGTCCTCTGACCCAGAGTTCTTTTTTAACAGAGACAGAGACAGATAGGGACAGAGATTCAGGAACGGAGACAGATGAGAAGCATCAATCATCAGTTTTTTGTTGTGACACTTAGTTGTTCATTGATTGCTTTCTCATATGTGCCTTGACCGTGGGCCTTCAGCAGACCGAGTGACCCCTTGCTCAAGCCAGCGACCTTGGGCTCAAGCTGGTGAGCTTTTGCTCAAACCAGATGAGCCTGCGCTCAAGCTGGCGACCTCGGGGTCTCGAACCTGGGTCTTCCGCATCCCAGTCCGATGCTCTACCCACTGCGCCACCACCTGGTCAGGCCAGAGTTCTTGCCTTTCTATCAACTCCTTAGATGATTATTACCAATGATCCATTGGAGTCATTGTCATCATATCTGTATTGCACACTGAGAACATCAAATAAGTTCAAAGTGCCATTTCTTTTCCCCAACAGAGGGACAACTTTCATGACCTAGGAGGACCCGAGAGGATGACTCAGGACGTCATCTCATGACATGTTATGTCCTCATAGTTTTTACAGGCTGCCAACAATTTTTTAATTTGGTATCACACGCCCCAGAAGAAGCCATGCATATCAGAAGGTGGCTGCTGAGCAGGGGATAGGAAGATGTCTTAGAGCTAGGATTAACTTCCCCCGCTAAAACGCTGGTAACTAAAGAGAGATGCTCCTGACCATTGCGGCACAATGTTCATGAAATATAACATGCGCGAGGGCTGAGTATGCTGGTGTTTTCTCAGCAGAGTCCCGGAAACGCGTCTTTGCAGAAGCTTTGGAAACGCTCACTTGCATCGCCAGGAGCTGGGTGCTTCGCCACGGGTGTGCCGCTCTTCCAGTTATTATTTTTATTATTCTGCTACGTGCATGTAATAATAAAAAAATCGACGTATAAGTGACGATATGCGGGTGGAAACTTCAACAGGAGAGTTTCATTGCCCGAGCCTTTTCTCCACATACTGGAGGAGCCCTGCGGGCGAGCTCTTAGTTAACTGTGCTTTCTTTTAAGCCATGACAAATACTTTTTTTTTTTTTTTTGTATTTTTCTGAAGCTGGAAACAGGGAGAGATAGACAGACTCCCGCATGCGCCCGACCGGGATCCACACGGCACGCCCACCAGGGGGCGATGCTCTGCCCACCAGGGGGCGATGCTCTGCCCCTCCGGGGCGTCGCTCTGCCGCGACCAGAGCCACTCTAGCGCCTGGGGCAGAGGCCAAGGAGCCATCCCCAGCGCCTGGGCCATCTTTGCTCCAATGGAGCCTCGGCTGTGCGAGGGGAAGAGAGAGACAGAGAGGACGGAGAGGGGGAGGGGTGGAAAAGCAAATGGATGCTTCTCCTGTGTGCCCTGGCCGGGAATCGAACCCGGGACTTCTGCACGCCAGGCCGACGCTCTACCGCTGAGCCAACCGGCCAGGGCCACCATGACAAATACTTTTAATAAAAAAGCACCAAACAGCCGGCTCTCACAGACCGATACTCGCAGCCTCTGGTAACGACTTCAGAAGTTCACCTTTGGGGGCAGAGGAGAATGAAAACCACAAGGTCTTAAAAAATCTAATTCGGCGACGCCGTCCACTGATAACGCTTCTGCAGGACTCGCTGCAGCCTGTCCTCTCTGTAACGGACAGTGATGGCAGCCTGATGTTTCCTAAGATGACGGATCGCCCGGGAACACGCTGCCTCTGGTTCCCTGCGCTCTGAGCAATCAGGTAGGAAAATGAGTGGATGTGACGTTAGACTCGTTACAGCAACAGCAGCAAGTGCTCCCCTAGCCTCAAAGGAAACTCAACATCACCTCCTCAGGACCCCCTGGTCCCCGAGCAGAGCAAGTGGCTGGTGTGTGACGTGTAAGCAAGGAAGCAGCAGATGGGCTAGGTTTACAGGTAGCCGGGTGGCTAGATCCTCACGGACGTGGAGGGGTAGCTGACCACAGGCACAAATGCAGACACAAAGACCTTCTCGTGCACGGGACTCAGGCCACCTTGCCACTCGTGAGACCCAGACACAGAGCCCTGCCGTGGGGGTCAAAGGCACCCCCTTTAACCTGCGTGGCTCAGACTCCTGCGAAATGGACGGTTGCAGAACTCAGGCGCTTATCCACCCGGCTTTTCTCTAGAAGAGCAAGGGGGAAATGGCCAGAGCACGCGTTTCTGCCAGACAGTTCCCGCCCGTGGGTTTTCGTGGAACCAGCGGGGCGGGGACGGGACCTCGGCACACCCACGCGGCGTCTAGCAGCCCCTCACGGACTGCGGGCTTTCAGGACATCTCTTAGATCTCCTGCAGGACGCTATCGATTCTTTTATAATGGACAGGTCTGGGGTGCCCAGAATGATGTCATCTGTGCCTTAAACACACACACACAGATACAAACACACACACACACACACAGAAAAACTCGGGTCAATGTTTACTCATCCCTGATGGTTCCGTACTTCCCTTCTTAACCACGATGACACAATGCCGAAGAGCTAGAAACCTCTGTCCCTGAGACAGAACTGACCGGAGCTGGGATTTATTTTAAAAGGCTGTGTCCTCTCCTCATGTCCGCCCTTCTCAAAGGCTGGAATCCCTCCTCACTCTTGTTTGCTTTCTTTCGCCTTTAAAATCCGTGTGCAGGAAAGGCAGCAGGAACCGGGGTTGGGTGCGGTCCCGGGCACTGTGTAGTGTGCAGACGCCACCCGCCCTCCCAGATGGCCCTCGGTTTCCCGGGCCTCCTTACCCCGAAATGGGCCCGGAACACGCACCTGTAAGATTTCCTTGGTATTTCCCGTTCGCCCGGCATTCACTGTTGCTGACATTCCTCGGTGATGACCTCCCCATTACACATTATTAAACGTTCTTTTGAGTCCCCATGTCATCAGGGAACATCTTGTGCTGTGACACATTGTCCCCAACCCCGGGACTCCGCTCTTCCCATCGACATAAAGAACACTACAAAACCTTGCTTTTCACAAGAAAACAATACACACACACACAAAAAAAACAACAACCCTAAAACAAAGCAAAACCCCTCACAGAAAAACAGCAATTGCTTCAAACTACTGCTACCTTTAAAAGCAAAACTGACTATTTCTTTTTTCTTTCCTTTTTAAAAATGGCTTTTAACCTTTTACTGAGGAAAATGTCAAACAGATAGAAAATAAAGGAAGTGGAGTCGTTTCCTGCTGGAATCCACCCCCCCCCCCCCACTGCAACGATGACCACTGAGCCGTCATTCTGGGACCTGTCTGGGACCACGGCCTGTTCCCCACACCCATGTTGTTACGGTCTGTACGTCTCTTTTTAAGATAAAATATGCCTATCTTGAAATACGCCAAGAATGACAGCACGACCTTGGCCAGTGGACACGCCGCTCTACGACCCAGAGCCGTCACACCGTGTAGATAGAATGTTTCCATCTCCTCATGAAGGTCTCGTGTCTCTTCCCAGGGAATCCGCCACCACCAGCCGCCCCGGTTCTGAAATTCCCCCCTTAGACAGCTCTGCCTACTCTAGGCCACTCATAGCAACGGGGCCACAGAGAACAGAGAACGGATTGTTAGCTTCAGGCCTCGGTCATTTGTCCGCACAGCTGAGCATCCTGAACATTGTAGCAAGAGCCAGCCCTCTCTCTCCGCTCCTTGGTGAGCAGCACCGCATTGTAGGCATAAACAGTAAGCAATGTGCACTGGATACATACGATATACAGTTTATCTATTCTCCTGTTGCACCCTGGGGCCGTGTTGGTTACAGCAATCGGAAGTGACACTGTTACCATTCTTGCACAAGCACGTCTCATGGACAAACACCTAAGAGTGGAATTTCTGAGCCAAAGGTAGAGAAGCAGCCTTACTTTTTGTAAGAACTTGCCAAACTTCACTCCAGCGTTGCTGCACATAAGAAATCCAGTTTTGCCTGACCAGGCCGTGGCGCAGTGAGTGGAGTGTTGGCTTGGGACACAGAGGACCCAGGTTCAAAACACCCCCAGGTCGCTGGCTTGAGCATTGGGATCATAGACGTGATCCCATGGTCACCGGCTTGAGCCCAAAGGTTGGTGGCTTGAAGCCCAAGGTCGCTGGCTTGAGCACGGGGTCACTACCTCAGCTGGAGCCTCCCTCCTCGTCATATCAAGGCACATATGAGAAAGCAATTAATGAATAACTAAGCTGCCACACCTATGCGTTGATGCTTCTCACTTCTCTCCCTTCCTGTCTGTCTGTCCCACTCTGACACTAAAAAAATAAAAATAAAAATAGGGTAATTCCGTTTCTCCCAAATAATCTTTGTTGTCAGTTTTTTTTTAATCTGAGTCATTTCATTTGCTATATTCCTGCTGTCTTCCTGTGCTTTTAACGTACATGTCTCACTTAAAGAACAACCTCAAACGCACCTGCTTGTGCTTTCCAGCTATTTGTATATCTTCCGATAAAGACTCTTTTTTATTCTGATCTCACGTGACTTCCTGCAAACTTCGCACACGGCTGTTTCCTCGCAGCCCCTGACCCCCTTCTCCCTCCGGTTCACCGTTCACAAGACCACACAGTCCGGTGACCACTTGCAGGAAGCCAGCATCGATACAGTGTCAGCGCAGGTCGGTCTTATTTTTCAAAATGTGTCTTAACGGGTAACAATGTATTCGGTTCAAAACAGGAGTGATCTTGCAAAGGGCACTCACTGACTAACGCGCCTGCCCTCCACTACTGCTGCCCCTTCCACTTCTTTGTAACAATTCTGTATTCAAATATGAAGATAAATGATCACCGCCCTTATTAAAACCACCACAACAGCAGAGCATGCTGGGTGACTTCTCTGCCTGGCCCTCACTTTGTTTTTTTGTTTTTTTTTTTTTGACTGAACAGCTCTCTAGAGATTACCAGAAAGCACTTTCCTCCTTTTTGGAACTACCCAGTATTTCACTGGGGGATGTGCTCTAGTTTACATAACCACATGCCTTTTTGGGGGGTATATTTCTTACAAGTGTTTTTTTAAAGATTCCTCCATCCTCCTGTCTGTCACAGTTATCTTTCACGTTGTCAGCACCCGATGTCATTTTAGAGTTTCCGAGCCGGGGGTCGTAACTGTTCGGAACGTGAGGACGTTCTGCAGACAAGTATATCGGGGAGACCTCGTTGAGCTTTCGTGACCGTGAACTACTAAAACAGGAAACTCCTCGCGGCAAAGGGGTCCGCGCCCTCCCAGCAGAGAGCCTGCTGAAACCCAGAGGCCGGCCTGGCTGACACCTCGTGGACCACCCCTGCCTCTGGCGGACAGCAGAGCGCACACCAACTCCGGCATCAGAAGGCTGTCGACAAAGGGCAGCACTTCCTGCTTCCAGGAAGGGTGACCGAGGTACCTGGCTTACAGCACGGACAAGGTCCCCTCACCCACCTTTGCCACAACCCCCCGAGGGTGGATCTCAGCAGGTAAGTTCCGCCCGGGCAGAGGGATGGGTTCTCTGGCTGTAAAGCAACCTGAGCCCGCTGTGCACCTGAAGACGTCCAGACAGTGGTCTCAGCTCCCCCCTCTGTGTCCCCAACGCCCCAGAAAGCACCTTGCAGCTTCCCCCCGCATCCTCATTCTGCTGACGCAGGACGCCCCCCGGGAAACACAGCGGCCTCTCTCGCCCCCACGCCCACCCTCATCTTCACGTGAGGCTGAAGGAGCCACGGTGTCCTGGGAAACTCCGCCTCATCGAGGCACCTTCCCTCCGGGGTCTCCACCGTGGCGGCCCACGGCCTTGAGGACGACGTGGCAAGTCTGAGCGGCACGGAGAGATGACATAACCCTAGGGGTGTGCGCTTGGGAAACGGGTATTCAGAACGCGCACCTCCGTTATAAAAGCATGGCAGGGCCCCGTATCATGGCCCTTCATCAACGGCGAGCCTCGTACAAGCCGGTGGCCCCGCAAGATCATGGGAAACCTGAAGAATTCCTCCCACCCGGGGATGTGGCCGGAGTCACGAAGTCCCCACCCGACCCACCCCTCCCGCGTCTGCGCCGAGCCTGCTGTGAACAAGCTTGCTTACAATTTTTTTTCCTTCCATATTAGACTCGAAGCTGAAGCCGGCTGTGCCGTCTCTGACCTATAATATAACCTTCCTGCTTATTAGGACGGTGCCTGCTTATCATGGAAGTTCAAAACACACGTCCTGAGTCATCAGGATTTGGAAATAGGCACCTGAGTCAAGGAGAAACAGGACAGACACTATTCAACAGCTGGCACGGTGTCCCAATGCCATCCCCACGGCACCCACATTGGCTCCCCAGGACCCTGTCTAAACTGAACTCATAGACTTGGAGTTCATAATCCACCCCCCCTAAAAAAAAAACCCAAAACCAGAATCCTTTCCTAGTTCACAGCAGTACTGGGAGCAACGTCAGAGCTCAGACTGGTCAAGTCTAAGTTCTCCACGCACGAGCTGCGGCACGTCTGCTGGTCACGAAGACAAGTTACCTCTGGGAAAATGCAGGGCCCGCCCATTTGAGGTAAGTGCCCCTGCGGCTGAGGCTTGAGGCCGCCTACAGAACACAGGTCCCGCTCTCCGATGACACAGTCTGTCTTAAACGCCTTTCCAGACGGCTGCCGTGCCAGCCTCCCACGGTGTTCTGCAGAGCAGGAGGTGACTGTCCGTCTCCTGGTGGGCGGGGAGGAAGCGGACGCCCACCCTGGGGACCCACAGCGGGGGCGTTCCCACGTGATTAGTTTTGGGTCTCCCTTTGGCTCCTCACGCAAAGCTCGCACCTGGCGTGCCCGGAGGGAGGGAGACACCCACCTGTGTTAATTAATGAGGGACACGTATTCCTGCTCCTCTGAACTTGACCGAGGCTAGCTGACGTAAGGCCAACTTCGCTCTTGCTTTGCGATACGCATCATATAATCATTAGATGCCGTCCAGTCTAAGCTCAACCACATTACTGACACCGTGTTTTCAAACAACATAAATCCATACGGCACCGGTCTTATCCTGCACACACACACACACACACACACACACACACACACACGTGCGCGCCCACACACACACACACACACACTGCCAAGGGATGGTGAGTTTGCACTGTTAAAGGAAGTTTATAACTGTTGGGACTATCTCCTTTCTAAAGTATTAAATTAAAACCCTAAGGAAGGCCCTGGCCGGTTGGCTCAGCAGTAGAGCGTCGGCCTGGCGTGCGGGGGACCCGGGTTCGATTCCCGGCCAGGGCACATAGGAGAAGCGCCCATTTGCTTCTCCACCCCCCCCTCCTTCCTCTCTGTGTCTCTCTTCCCCTCCCGCAGCCAAGGCTCCATTGGAGCAAAGATGGTCCGGGCGCTGGGGATGGCTCTGTGGCCTCTGCCCCAGGCGCTAGAGTGGCTCTGGTCACGGCAGAGCGACGCCCCGGAGGGGCAGAGCATCGCCCCCTGGTGGGCAGAGCGTCGCCCCCTGGTGGTCGTGCCGGGTGGATCCTGGTTGGGCGCATGCGGGAGTCTGTCTGACTGTCTCTCCTCGTTTCCAGCTTCAGAAAAAATACAAAAATAAATAAATAAATAAATAACCCTAAGGAAGCAGGGAAGCATCTGAAGTTTCTGGATACTTGGTCTGGAGGATACTCCTCGGATGCTGACCGTAGGAAGAACAATCCACGCTGCCCCGTGGCACTTCCCGAGGTCACGGAACCTTTCCCCACCTGGGCACCCACCCACGGCTCCTGGCTCCTGAACCCTGGGAAGACCGCCTGTAAGCTGCAGAACTCGTTTATACACTTGGTTTTTTGATTTTTAATAAATAAGTTTAAGTAGCCACGTGCGGCTATGAGCCACCACCTAGGGGTCCACCTATCCCTCAGCCAGTTGTGTGAGGATCTGTCCCCAGTCTCCAGGCTGGTGGCCAGCAGCCTCCCTGTGCCTCCTGCATATCTCAGAAGGGCCTCTGAGCAGGTCAACCTGACATACTTCAGTTCCCTGCAATGCGATTAAGGGACGTGTGTCCATCAAGCAGGTGTCAGATGTCATGTTAAGCAGCAGGGAGCCCAGGCTGACGGAACCCTGCCCTTGTGTGTTCCCATAAACCCGCAGACCGCATCCTCAGTCCACCGGCCCGTGCACGACCCCCAATGCATACACCTCGTGCCATCAACCCACACGCATCTATCTCCTCTGGGCGAATCTCCGCATCTCTGAATCGATGTCAATCGATAAGAAATCCTTTAAACGGAGCTCACCAAGTGTGCTATCTCAGCTGCCCACCTAGAGCAGCCTGAGAAGCTACAACAGCTATTCTTTGTCTTTTTAAAAAAAAAAAAAATTTTTTTCCAAAGTGAGAAGCAAGGCAGTCGGACAGACAGACTCCCGCATGCGCCCGACCGGGATCCACCCGGCATGGCCTCCAGGGAGCGATGCTCTGCCCCTCCGGGGTGTCGCTCTGTTGCAACCAGAGCCATTCTAGCACCTGAGGCAGAGGCCACAGAGCCATCCCCAGCGCCCGGGCAAACTTTGTTCCCATGGAGCCTTGGCTGCAGGAGGGGAAGAGAGAGACAGAGAGGAAGGAGACAGGGAGGGGTGGAGAAGCAGATGGGTGCTTCTCCTGTGTGCCCTGGCCAGGCATTGAACCTGGGACTTCCACACGCCAGGCTGACACTACCGCTGAGCCAACCGGCCAGGGCTATAACAGGTATTCTTATTCAGTAGACTGAACAGTGTCCTTTCAGAGGGGAAAAAAAGAAAAGACATGTCTAAGAATTCTCGGGTGAATGAAAATTCTCCACACATGCAAAACCGATTTTACAAATCAACTGGCAACATTTGGAGGCTCCTCTTTTAACCAACAGTGCATGCCTCACCAAAGTTACCCACGTCTTCTGGCTAACAGATAAAAGGCAACTTCGGACGCTCTGTCTGGTAGGCTGGCTTCCCCAGAAGAGGGGCTCAGTCCCACCATGGAGCCCTGAGAGCAGGGCGGTGACATCAGCAGGTCCCAGGGTGCTGAGGCATGTCTCCTCGCCCCTGTCGGTCACTGGGTCAGGGCTGCCCGGTGGAAGGCAGGCTCCCGGGTGTCTCTCCCCACGAAGTATCAGCCTGACACTCAGGAACATGGGATCTGAGAGCGTGTGGAGGTCCCTGACAGCATCTGTGGAGAAGTTTTAGCAAAGTCCTACAGAAGCCCTTTTGGGGAGAAAAACGTGAACTGTAACAACAACAAAAATGGCTATCTGAAGACGTCAGTGACATGACTAGTGCACTAATGCCGTGGTCCCGTCTTTCATCCATAAACATGAAAACTGCACCTCAAACGTGCCTGAGTCGTGCGACCGCTGAGGTTTTATTTCCAGGAATCTAAACACCTGAGATCGTATCCCTTGACGGAGCCTGAGGTCTGTGGCTTCCTCCGCCCACGGTTCCTAATTCACCAGACTCAGGAAGTCAGCCTAAAGCCAGACCGTCACGCTGCGGACCGTCACCGAAGACGGGGCTCAGCGTGGTGGCCAGACAACTCCAAGCAAGAGATCAGCCGGGCCTCGGGGGTTGGAAATTTGTGCAAACGCTCCAGAGAGAGTGCTGTCTGAGAGGCACCCAGTCGGGCATGTTTATGAAACCAGGCATAATGTAATTTAGCAGGACCACATCTGAATGCAACGGAACATGGCCGGACCTGGGGTGTCCACCTACACGCAGGTGATGCAATACCGTCCTGAAACGTCAAGCGAATGCATCAGCCTCCGTGTCCATGATTTTGGTAACCATGTCAAAACTGTGCGTTCACCCTTCCACATAAACAGAACGTACATTCTATTCCCCAAAGGGCTTCTGACCACAGAGCCAACTCCCATCCATACCCGAGAAAGACGACCACGTGTTTATTCATGAGGTCCCAAGCTCTGCACTTCCTAGCGTTCGGGCAGAATTTAAGGGTTTGCAGCAGGGAGCTGGTAATAGAGATTTTCTCAGAAAATCATCTCACAAAGGCGAACATTTAATGTCCTTGCCTGCTGTGGGCAGAACCAGAAATAGATGTTATATTAGGTGCTGCACGGGGACCTAATTTGAGGGAGGGAATGGGTGTGCAAGGAGTCTTTTTAAAGACATGATGCCGCTGTGAGTTTATAACAAGTTATTCTTCCCAAGAAATCAAAACTGTGCATCTTCCAAACAATCCTTCAAAGGAGATGGCGTGGACAGGGATGGAATGCAGTGATTTATTTTTTCCTTCCTCCCTCCCTCCCTTCCTCCCTCCCTCCCTCCTTTCTTCCTCCCTCCTTTCTTCCTCCCTCCCTCCATCTCTTGTTCCCTCACACCCTAATTTTTTACCATTCTAACAATGTTGCCATTAAAGAATTTCTCTAAGATACATAAGCATTAGCTTTGAAAACATGAAAAGGCAACAGTAACAAAAATACAATAAAAAAACAACTACACCCTGTAAATTAAACTGTGAGGACTGAAGTTAGAACAGGAGCTCCCCAGAGGTGTGGACAATAAAGGCATTATTGTCCCCCGCCTGTCTTCACTGGGTCGAGATAGGGGTGGTGTTCAATACCAAGAACTCACTGAAGTCGACACCTAAAATGTTTGCACTTTACTGAACGTACTTATAACTCTGTTAGGGAGAGAAAACGTTTAAAATAAATGTACAGAAACCTGACTCACCATCTTGAGAAGACTGACGCTTACCTCTTCCCGAGTGCCCCTGTGCTAGGGTGTATGTATATACGTAAGTGTGTGCGTGTGCATGTGGACTTGCACCTGCATATGGGTATTTTTTGTTTGTTTGTTTTTTACAGAGACAGAGAGAGAGTCAGAGAGAGGGATAGATAGGGACAGACAGACAGGAACGGAGAGATGAGAAGCATCAATCATTAGTTTTTTGTTGCACATTGCGACACCTTAGTTCAGTGGTTCTCAACCTTTCTAATGCCGTGACCCCGCAATACAGTTCCTCATGTTGCGGTGACCCCAAACCAAAAAATAATTTTGGTGGCTACTTCATAACTGTAATTTTGCTACAGTTATGATTCGGAATGTAAATACCTGATATGCATTATGTATTTTCCAATGGCTTTAGGCGACCCCGCCGGGGTTGCGACCCACAGGTTGAGAACCGCTGCCTTAGTTGTTCATTGGTTGCTTTCTCATATGTGCCTTGACTGCAGGCCTTCAGCAGACCGAGTGACCCCTTGCTTGAGCCAGCGACCTTGGGTCCAAGCTGGTGAGCTTTTGCTCAAACCAGATGAGCCCACACTCAAGCCGGCAACCTTGGGGTCTCGAACCTGGGTCTTCAGCATCCCAGTCCGACGCTCTATCCACTGCGCCACCGCCTGGTCAGGCGTGCATATGGTTTTTAACCACCTTTCCCCGTTGAAAATAAATGTGGCCGTGTCATCTCCCATCCTTCCGCTTTACACCTTCCAAAGGCAACCGTATTTCACCATGTGATTCATCACCACCCTCTCAAGCCCGGCAATTAGGTTATCTTCCGGTGTTAACCATTAAAAATAACACTCCCATAAACTGCCTCGCACTCTATTATTTATTCGGCGTGTTGCTGCTTTGTTGTACTATTAAGAATATTTCCTGCATCTGTCACTTTAAGTGACCTCCTTCATCCATCTTCCGACACCCCTACAGAATAGGAGAATAATAAGCTTTAATGCTGGTCATAACTAATTTATATTTGAATGTCAAAACGAAAAGCCACATTTTTTATAGTCAAGGGAAACATTATTTAGAGAGGAAACAGCAAGGAAATAAAGAAGTCCGTCTCCTCCCTTCTGCCTTCACGTGTACCAATATATCTTTTCTAAATGGACTCCCCATTTTTTGAAAGCCATGTAACCATCTGGGAGTTTTGTGGGTTTTTCTTAATGAGTTGGGAGGCTGGAGCAGGGCTGACATTTTTCTCGCGAATGAACCAAAAGCCCATCTCTTCCGCGGGAATCGAGAACCTCTCTCGCTTTCAGTTTTAACAAGCGCTTTTAATGAGTTTTAATTTTAGTAACAAGTTTTTATCACCATGAACATTTTTATTATTATTAGACATGTACAAAGGAGTTTTAATATGATGAAACCCACCATTCCCTAATAGAACCAACATTCTCTTTAAGTGTTTCTTGTGATTAGCGGGTGAGGAAAGGCAGGACCGGATTCCACGGGGCGTCTGAGGCAGAGACCGCAGGGCTGAGATGCAACTTGAACGCGGGTGAGTCGTTCAACAGCCGAGGAAGTGAAGGAAAACAGAGGCATTGATTGGGGAGGGCTGCGGTCTGCAGGCAGAGGGCAGGAGGTCCGCTGTCTTCCCCGGGCAGAGGGACGCATCCAAGATGCGTTCGGGCAAAGCCACTCTGACTCAAACGAGGGGTCCCCTTCTGCACGCGGTGGCTTCTGTGTGAGGAGGACGGCGTGTTTAGGCAGTGACGGTGGGCATGGTGGTTCCTATGTGGTCGGACTTGAGTGGCAGAAAGCCACGTTGGACTTGAGTCCACTTGGTTTCAGCCGAGTAAGGGAGGAAGCGTGAGTTCTCTGTCTGGAGGACGAGGTGCCGGCAGTTCAGGCAACAACCTAGCAACACGCATTCCGTGCTACGGCTCCCGGGGGACCTGTTTGGTGTCGGGCGCTTTGATGAGGTTCAGAAAAGGAAAGAGACGTGTCTCACGTGCCAAAGCAGGGTTCCCACAGCGCGGTGCCACTGACGTTCTGTGGTGGGTGGTCCTTTGCGCCGGGCGCTTGTCATGGCAGAATGTTTCACGTCACCCCTTAGATACCAGCTGCTCCCACGAGTGACGGCCATGAATGAATCCCAATATTGTCACCAGTCCGTCCTCCCCTCCCCCCCGCCCCCGCCCCCGCTGTGAGAATCTCTGCGTCACATAAATAATTGCGACATCAAAAATAATAATGATAATTGCGACATCATCTGACGGGTGCTGTAAGGGAGAGACAGCCCCATGTTTAGGGGAGCACACATAACTCTTCTGGGGTTAGAGCAAATATATCAGCAAGGGTGTTATCTGAGCTGATCGGAAAATAGGACTTCTCCAGGCAAATCAGGAGGAAAGAGCGGTGGACGTCACGGAGTAGACACCGCGTGGCTTTCAAAGGGGTGGGCCAGACCCTTACGGGGAAGGTTTCATTGGCGAGGGTCCCCGGGGGAGTCTAGGGCACATTGTGAGGGGACTTGTATGTGCCACGGGGGATGGGATCCTCTCCAAAGGGGGGAAACCCGAAAGGTTCTTCAATAAAGACACCAGTATCAGAGGTCAAGTGTGTGACCTTCAGAGCTGTTTCCCCCGATGACATGGGGCTGTGTTTGACCTCGGGATCGACTACGGTAGACCAAGAACAGTTTGGGGGCCCCTGTTAGTCAGCCCCGTAGAACCAATATGAAAACGCCTTCGCGGGGAGAATCTGACAGGGTAGCGCTCCCCGACTTTTGCAGGGTTTGGGGAACACTGAGGCGGAAGACAACGTGTGCATGAAAACCCTTGAGGACACCCTTTCTTTCTCCTCTGCCTCGTTGATTCTCAGCATTTCCATTTGCGTCCTAGCTGCGCATCAGCATGTCTAAGAGAAAAGATTTTGCAAACTCAGTTCCCTCCTGGTAAATTGCTTGTTTATTGTGAATGCATGGGAGGGGGGAGAGGGGCTGAAGGCAGCGAGGACCCGTGTTCCCGGTACCAGGTGATCTACAAACACACCCAGTCTCCTCCGGCACACGTGACCTAACACACAAACAGGACGCGTGCTCAGTGCTTACCGCCTCTTTGATCTTGTGTTGGCGTTACAGTGATACCTCGGTTCTCGAACATAATTCGTTCCGGGAGAACGGTCGAGAACCAAATTGTTCGAGAACCGAAACAATGAAACCCATAGGAAATAATGGAAACTGGATTAATTTGTTCCAAGCCCCCAAAATATGCCTATTTACTGGTGCTTTCTCACAAATAACGACTTCATTGATGCTGTCACCTGCTAACTCTTTTTCTTTAATGAAAATAAGAAGCAGCTTCTCCATTTCCTCCATTATCTGAGGCCTTTGCTTTGTTAACAATGTAACACCTTTGGCAACATTGGCAGCCTTTATAACAGCTTTATTCTTAAGGAAAGTTGAGATAGTAGATCTTGGCATGCCATACTCAGCAGACAGATCTGAAACACGTGTGCCCTGTTCATATTTGGCAATGATTTCTTTTTTCAGCTCAATCGTTGTTCTCACAGCTTTCCGCTTACCTTTGTCTGCATTACCACTTCTGGCTTTCTTTGGACCCATGTCTAAGGGTTAAATTCAGTGTACAAAGCGTGCACAAAGCGTGAGTCTCTCCACAAAGCGTGAGTCTCACCACAAAGCGTGACTCTCACCACAAAGCGTGACTCTCTCCACAAAGCGTGACTCTCACCACAAAGCGTGAGTCTCTCCACAAAGCGTGAGTCTCACCACAAAGCGTGAGTCTCTCCACAAAGCGTGACTCTCTCCACAAAAACGTGATTCTCTCTCTCCACAAAGCGTGACTCTCACCACAAAGCGTGACTCTCACCACAAAGCGTGAGTCTCACCACAAAGCGTGAGTCTCTCCACAAAGCGTGACTCTCTCCACAAAAACGTGATTCTCTCTCTCCACAAAGCGTGACTCTCACCACAAAGCGTGAGTCTCTCCACAAAGCGTGAGTCTCACCACAAAGCGTGAGTCTCACCACAAAGCGTGAGTCTCTCCACAAAGCGTGACTCTCTCCACAAAAACGTGATTCTCTCTCTCCACAAAGCGTGACTCTCACCACAAAGCGTGACTCTCACCACAAAGCGTGACTCTCACCACAAAGCGTGAGTCTCTCCACAAAGCGTGACTCTCTCCACAAAAACGTGATTCTCTCTCTCCACAAAGCGTGACTCTCACCACAAAGCGTGACTCTCACCACAAAGCGTGACTCTCACCACAAAGCGTGAGTCTCTCCACAAAGCGTGACTCTCACCACAAAGCGTGAGTCTCACCACAAAGCGTGACTCTCACCACAAAGCGTGACTCTCTCCACAAAAACGTGATTCTCTCTCTCCACAAAGCGTGACAAAGCGTGACTCACACTGATGACGCAGGCAAGGCGCGCTCGGCCGAATGAACGCCATTCGGCTCAACTCGGCTAATCTCGGACGTTCGAGTTCCAAATATTTGTTCGGATTCCAAGACAAAATTTTCTCGAATTTCCTGGTCGAATACCGATTTGGTCGAAAGTCAAGGCGTTCGAGAACCGAGGTATCACTGTACATTAAAAAAGTCTGAAACGCATGATTGCTGCCTGTCCGTTCTGGAATCCAGCGCATCAAGGTGACGTCCGCATCTACCGCTGTGTTTGGTAAGCAAGCTTAGGGTCCTAGAGAATAATGTCCCCGTATTCTCACGGGTGGACGGTTCCATCCCCCCACCCTCTGTGGAATCAGAGCACAGTTGCCAAACCCTTGCTGAAAGATTCATGGAGGTTGACCTGGGATTGTCTGTTACAAAGGCACCGAGGCCCCACTCCCAGAGTAAGCAACCACGCCCCCCACGGTGACAATCTTATTTCTGCTCTTCAAGTGCTAACTAGCTAATAGGCTCTTGAATAACAGTGGGGGGGGGGGAAGTGTGAATGTCACTGACAGGGTGAAGCAGCAGGTCTGAAGGCTGCAACAGCTGCTCTGTTTTAGCTGGCGAGCAAATCTCCCCCTTGCAAGTCACTGGGGAGTATTAATGCTCCTCCCCTCCGCTGTGGCTTCCCGGACAAAGGGCTCTGTCCCGGCTTGAGTGTGCGTGTCCATCGACTTCCAGAAACAGGGGGCGACCGACCACGGCACAGCCTTCTTAGCCGTTCGCCAGGACTCACGCGGAATCGACTCCGAGTGGCTTTCGAGCCCTGGGTCGAGGGTTGGTGGAGCAAGAAGAGAGTGAGGAGGCAGAGGGGAGGGGGAGACGGGGAGGTGAGCTCAGGCACTCCCCCCACGCCCTCACCGGCCAGGGCTTCCCTCCTTTTCTATCTCAGATTTATTCCCAGGAGGCTTCCGTGCGGAGGGAACAGCGGGCGCACAGCTCAGAAGTACATTTGTCTTCTTAATTGTATCTCGAGCCAGAGGTCTATCTATGGGCATCTCCAAAATCGGCAAAGGAAATGAAATTGATTTTACATTTATATTTTACTCTCAGATATCACTCAGTAAGGCAGGGTAGCCCCGGGGGACAGCAGCCCTCCTGGGACTACGAAGACAGCTTGGATTCCAGCTGTCCCTGGGTGCTTGCTTGCTTGCCAAGTGGGGCAGTGCTCCTCGCTCTACGATTCCTTACAAGAAGTCATGGAGATCAAATAGACCCTACTTTCTAAAAGGCTTTATAAACCACAAAGTGCTGCGTCACGAGTGCTAGCACTTAGATAAAATTCCCAAGAGTAGGCAGTAGAATGCCCCAGCTCTCCTGAAAGCTCACGATACCCTGTCTTGGATAACTTCCATCTTCTCATATTGTTGCAGGAGGAATTAAAAAAAAACAAAAAAACAAAACAAAAACATACACAAGATACTCAAGTGTTAAGAGTAACTTCCTCAGAAGCTCAGCTTGTGTCACTAGAGCCCTGCCCGTGTTTCTGTGATATCTGACACTCGGGCCAGTCTGAAACTGTAACCCCTTGCCTTGGAATTGTGTTTTTTGTAGCCTTCAACTCCGGGAAACAGGTTGGTCCTTGTATTTTTTTCCCAGAAAGAAAAACATGTGTCAACTTGAATAAGAAAAGAATCTTCCATGTGCCGATGTTCCTTTTCTCCGATAATGTTTTCATTTTTCCAACGCTCAGGTCTTCTGGAAACCTCGGTCCTTTGCCATACACTGCAGACTGTGAAGCCAGCCAGGGAAATAGAAACTTTTGTGTTGCTGGACTCTCTCTAAAGAGAGACATGACTCTGACCCCAGCCATAACCCAACAACAGGGGGCTGTGTATAAAGTCACTGGTTTAATGATGCTAATGATGTCATTTCTCCATTCATATTGTTCTAGGTCAGTGGTTCTCAACCTGTGGGTCGCGACCCGGGCGGGGTCGCCTAAAGCCATCGGAAAATACATAATGCATAGCAGGTATTTACATTCCGAATCATAACTGTAGCAAAATTACAGTTATGAAGTAGCCACCAAAATTATTTTTTGGTTTGGGGTCGCCACAACATGAGGAACTGTATTACGGGGTCACGGCATGAGAAAGGTTGAGAACCACTGTTCTAGATCATGGAAATCTGGCTGAGTATCACAGGTGGCTGAAGACAAAATCACTTCCGCTCTATGCTTACAGAATAAAGAACAATATTTAAAACTGAGATCACTCTGGAATGCCTCTGGTTCTTTGAAAGCATCTGGATAAATACCAAAAAGCTTTATAATATACCACAGGATAAAATCCATATATATATATATATATATTTGAAATACTTTAATTTTGGAGATTATTTGCTCAAAAGATTACTTTGAAAAATCAACATGCTGCATCTAGAAAATATACTTTCAGCGAACGTCCTTCTCTGTGGCGGGGGCGGAAGAGAATCTTGTGTTCATTCATTTATTCAACAAGTATTTTTTAAAGTATTTAAAATGAGAAGCAATCATTTATGAGCTAGAAATGTAGCAATGAACAAAACAGACCAAAAAAAACAAACAACACAACAATTCCACCTTCATGCAAATTTCAATGTTGCAGGTAATGCCGTATTAATTACTCTGCCAGAGGAGATTTTTATTGAAAAAGAGAAACTTATTATTACTGGTTCTGTTGTCATACAGACAGACCATCTATGAAAATGATCATTTCTTTTTTGTATTTTTCTGAAGTTGGAAACGGGGAGGCAGTCAGACAGACTCCCGCATGCACCCGACTGGGATCCACCCGGCACACCCACCAGGGGGCGATGCTCTGCCCATCTGGGGCGTTGCTCTGTTGCAATCAGAGCCATTCTAGCACCTGAGGCAGAGGCCATGGAGCCATCCTCAGTGCCCGGGCCAACTTTGCTCCAATGGAGCCTCGGCTGCAGGAGGGGAAGAGAGAGACAGAGAGGAAGGAGAGGGGGAAGGATGGAGAAGCAGATGGGCGCTTCTCCTGTGTGCCCTGGCCGGGAATTGAACCCGGGACTCCTGCACACCAGGCCGACGCTCCACCACTGAGCCAACCGACCAGGGCTGAAAATGATCATTTCTTTATCAATCCTTTTCTCTTACTATCCTTTTGTTTTTCCAGATGGCATTTCAGGGTTACAGTTTCTATGCGAATCCCACGACACATACCCCATCTCTCTAAATTCTGGCATCTACCTCATTATAACCCCTAGGAACCCCAAGGTCCGTAGGTCCCATACAAACCTCATTTGCACTCCCCCCACTCCAGACCCAGGTCCCTTTTCTTCTTTCTCAGTTGAGAACGGCCCCGTTCACACTTGCTGCCAACACCCAACGTCACCTGCGCCTCCTCTCATGACGATCACCAATGCCATCCGCATTCTCTCAAAGTCTACGTGACTCGTGGGTCCCTGTTGTCTTTTTTTTTTTTAAATATTTTATTTATTGATTTTTTTTAGAGGGAGAGGAGTGAGAGAGAGAGACAGAGAGAGAGAGAAGGGGGAGGAGCAGGAAGCATCAACTCCCATATGTGCCTTGACCAGGCAAGCCCAGGGTTTTGAACCGGCGACCTCAGTGTTCCAGGTCGACACTTTATTCCACTGCGCCACCACAGGTCAGGCTCCCCGTTGTCTTTTAAAGACACAAGCATTAGCCTGTGCTGCTCCACTTGAAACCCTTCGATGACTCTGCCTGCCCCACTTCATAGGCGCCAAGCCCCTTGGTATGACAACGTAAGCCTTTCACTGACTCTCTCCATTTTCCTCTCTCCTCTCCTGTTCTCGGATTTTGCTCCTCTGCCCAGCGCTTTGTCACGCGCTCCCTTGTGGCTGTCACCTATCTAAGACAGAGCATGGGCTCAGTCTTTGTGCCCGTGCACGGACACTGTCTGTTCCTGACGTGACTTCCTCCTGCTCAGTGCCAAGGGGGAATCCACCCCCAACCTTCGCGTCCTGGCACCCCTGTTTTAGAAGGGACCCACTCATTGTGGCCTCCCCGAGTGGGGTCCAGTCCTCACACTGAGGAGGTACCCCACTCAGAAAACACTGATAGAAATAGATTTGAACACAAATCGCAGATTTAAAAACCGTGATATCATGGCACACAGATGACAAGCACTTGAGTATTCAACATCATACTCTAGCCTAGCTCATCTTGAAGCAGGGTCCTTGCTAAGAGTGAATCCGCATCTCTGGTAGTTTTTTGGAAAAGTTGACCGTTTCCTCAATCGTGCTTGCCTCTGCATTTGTAGAAACACCGACATAAAAGTCCTTACTTGGGGCCCTGGCCGGTTGGCTCAGCAGTGGAGCGTCGGCCTGGCGTGTGGGGGACCCGGGTTCGATTCCCAGCCAGGGCACATGCGAGAGGCGCCCATTTGCTTCTCCACACCCCCCTCCTTCCTCTCTGTCTCTCTCTTCCCCTCCCGCAGCCAAGGCTCCATTGGAGCAAGGATGGCCCGGGCGCTGGGGATGGCTCCTTGGCCTCTGCCCCAGGCGCTAGAGTGGCTCTGGTCCTGGCAGAGCGACACCCCGGAGGGGCAGAGCATCGCCCCCTGGTGGGCAGAGCGTCGCCCCTGGTGGGCGTGCCGGGTGGATCCCGGTCGGGAGCATGCAGGAGTCTGTCTGACTGTCTCTCCCCGTTTCCAGCTTCAGAAAAATACAAAAAAAAAAAAAAGTCCTTACTTGGCAGCTTGATTTCACTAGCAAGCTAGGAAACATTTCCTCTACAAGGAGATAATTTCTGTGGACAAGAAGTCACACTGAAGAACAGAGAGAAACTCTCCAGGCTTGTCGTATGGACACAGGAGGAAAGAGGGTGTTGACGTTCTAAAGGGTTCGTCTAATGGGAACACTGCTTGTGGAAGCCAAGTCCGTGGCTTCCAAATTCACGTCCTATCAAGAAACAAAAACAAGGCAAAGAAAACTTGTCAAATTAAGAGGAGCGGTGGGTAAGCAGTACAAAGCCAAACAGAATTCAGACTTACACGGCGGTGATGCAACTCTAGCTTGTCCGTCCTCGAGATGTTCCTCGTTGGAATCTTGGCTTGCTCCTCAATGTCTCAGGAAAGCAAGGCTGGCTACGTGGTACGTGATTCTGCATGAGATCAACCAGTGGAATGCGGACCAGGAGAAAATATATTCAGTGAGCCCTTAGTTTGACGGTTGAGAGGGGCGAGTAACGAGAGTAGAGGGCACTATAACAGACAGACAAGAAAAATGCTCCTTCCGATAGGTAGGTTTCAGAAACCATCTTCTTAGAAATGTGGGTACTGATTTGTCAAGTTGGAAAAAAACAAAACATAATAATTGATGGTGGCCAGATGGGAGGGGCTGGGAGGTGGAGGGAAAAGGAGAAGGGACTGAGAAGCACAGATGGGCAGTCACAGCACAGTCACAGGACGTCACGTCCAGCACAGGGAATAAGCCAGCAGCATTGTAATAATTGTGTGCGGTGCCAGGTAGGTACTACACAGTGTGTCCGTAAAGTCATGGTGCACTTTTGACCGGTCACAGGAAAGCAACAAAAGACGATAGAAATGTGAAATCTGCACCCAATGAAAGGAAAACCCTCCCAGTTTCTGTAGGATGATGTGGCAGCATGTGCGCATGTGCAGATGATGACGTCACACCGTGTATACAGCGGAGCAGCCCACGGCCGTGCCAGTCGAGATGTGGACGGTACAGAGGAAAGTTCAGTGTGTTCTGTGGCTCGCTCAATTCAAATCCGTGACCAAAGTGCAACGTGAATATCGGCGTGTTTAAAACGAAGCGCCACCACATGGGAATAACATGACTCGGTGGGATAAGCCGTTGAAGGAAACCGGCAGTTTGGTGGAGAAACCCTGTTCTGGTAGGCCATCAGTCAGTGACGAGTCTGTAGAGGCTCTACGGCAGGGGTCCCCAAACTTTTTACACAGGGGGCCAGTTCACTGTCCCTCAGACCGTTGGAGGGCCAGACTATAAAAAAACTATGAACAAATCCCTATGCACACTGCACATATCTTATTTTAAAGTAAAAAAACAAAACGGGAACAAATACAATATTTAAAATAAAGAACAAGTAAATTTAAATCAACAAACTGACCAGTATTTCAATGGGAACTATGGGTTTGCTTTTGGCTAATGAGATGGTCAATGTGCTGCTCTCAATGACCACCAATGAAAGAGGTGCTTCTTCCAGAAGTGCGGCGGGGGCTGGATAAATGGCCTCAGGGGGCCGCATGCGGCCCGCGGGCCGTAGTTTGGGGACCCCTGCTATACGGGATAGCTACCTAAGGAGCCCTAAAAAATCAGTGTGTGAGCCCACATTGAACTGCACTGAATAGGTATGAAACTGGGAGAGTTTTCCTTTTATTTGGTGCAGATCTCACATTTCTATCGTCTTTTGTTGCTTTCCTGTGACTGGTGAAAAGTGCACCGTGACTTTACGGACACACCGTACTTATCGAGGGAGGGATCACTTTGTACGTTCTATAAATGTCTGGTCACTATGTTGTACAGCCGAGACAAATATAAATTTGTATGCCAATTTTTTTTTTATTCCAATAATGGACTATTCCTATGCCCAGTAAGGCATTTGGTGTGCCTCAGCTTTGATGTTCATGTTGCAGCTTCGGCTGGTCAGGACAATTCGTGGCAAGTAACACTGTGCGCCTCAGAGCATTGAGGCGGAGAGGAATCCCCTAGGGGGAGGTAGGCAGCCCAGTCTTTGGAAGGAATGCCAACGTAGACCCAAAGCTACATTTTCCAGAGGAAGTCCCCGAACCACAGCGAACAGTGAGTGAGCCCAATGATGGCGCCCACCCTCTTATCAGTGAACAGCCGCCAAAGCCAACCTCAAACTCAGGTCACCTCTGTGTCAGCAGAGAAGCGAGCGTGCACCTTCCCCCTGGGAGAGGCTAGACATGAGTTCTCCTGGCCTGTGTTTGCTCGGTACCGTCCACGGTGCAATCAGAATTTACAGTGGGAGGAAGGACACAGGGCAGAGACGCCGCTTGGAAGATTTCAAGCAACCCATGCATTCGTAGCACACTAGCAGCTCATGGCCCACGGCCACTAGCTTTCAGGTTGTGGATTTAAAGATGAACAATGGCCGCTTTTTTCCTTGGGGAAGTCTGCAAGAGAAATGACAGTCCGGGCTGGCCGTGACTGATGAGTCTTATTTGTAGCTCTCTCGGCTAAATTATATATCCCCGGGAAGCTGGTGCGCCGGCTTTTTTTGGTATTTACCCTCGAGAGAAAACAGATTGATGGCGAAAATCTTAATTGCTACTCAGGCAATTAAGCTAGCTCCTAAAACTTTACGGACTTTGCAGGAGGATGGAGGGGAATCAGAGATGTCGGCATCGTGGACATAAATAAACTTAATGGGGTGACCAAAGCTTTCCTGGGACAGAGAAGGAGGTAAGAAGGGAAAGAAAAAAAAAAAAAACAGGGAGGAGGAGGAAGAGGAGTGAGAAGAAAAAACGTCTTTCCTTAGAAAAAATACGAAAGTGAATTATTGAAAGAAAGCAATCCGTGTTGGTTATGTAAGGTCCGTTTTAAACACAATTTTGGAAGCGAGGGCCTTGCTTTCCCGTACATGTAAGGCAGGGGTCCCCAAACTACGGCCCACGGGCCACCTGCGGCCCCCTGAGGCCATTTATCCGGCCCCCGCCGCACTTCTGGAAGGGGCACCTCTTTCATTGGTGGTCAGTGAGAGAAGCATAGTTCCCATTGAAATACTGGTCAGTTTGTTGATTTAAATTTACTTGTTCTTTATTTTAAATATTGTATTTGTTCCCGTTTCGTTTTTTTACTTAAAAATAAGATATGTGCAGTGTGCATAGGGATTTGTTCATAGTTTTTTTTTATACTCCAGCCCTCCAACGGTCTGAGGGACAGAGAACTGGTCCCCTATATATTGAAGTTTGGGGACCCCTGACATAAGGTCTGCATTCACTGAAACCCCAAGAAGGATGGGCTGTAGATAGAGCCTGGGGAACTCGGGCATCACCCCCGCTGGCTGGAGGGTACAGGGCGGCAGTGAACGGAAGTCTTGTCCGAGAGCAGGGCTTCCCGGCTCGGCAATAGTGACGGCAGCTTCCACTTCCTGGTCCTTTTACTCATTTCTATCACATATCTCAGACCTGTAGGCTCATGAGTTTGTGATCTTTAAATATTTGGGGGCAGGACCTCTCTCCCTTGTTCTCTCTCTCTCTCTCTCTTTCTCTCTGTCTCTCTTTCATTTGAGATGACAGTATCTGTGATCTGAACCGTTGTTTCCTGTGCTTGTACCGTGCATGGTACGATGTCCAGCAGTGCCCCTGACCTCCATCTGCTAAGTCCCAGGAGCAACCCACCTCCTCCCCACTGCACCTTCTAACAACCATAAAAATGTCTCCAGGCATCGCCAAAGGTCCCCCCCGGCACAGGGGCCGGCACCCATTTGCCCTCCGGCATTTGAGAATCTATTTCCTAGACTCAACGTCAAAGAGAAAACAGCTCATCTAGCTCTTTCTCTATTATATCTGAAAATGGAAAATGAAGAGTATGGTTTATTTTCTTTCTTTCTTGTTTCAAAATCATCTCCCCTACTTCCTCCCCCCACCCCCCCAAATCAAGTTATCACTCTAGGACCTTTCCTTCAAACTGCTGGAGACAGGGTCAGATTAGTCACCTTCTCTGGCGGAAGGGGAACGGGGACACTCATATTTTCAGCGCCCTGTTCACCTTGCCACGGCCTCTTCCCTTCTGCTAGCGTCTAATTCACTCCACTTCCTTCTGCAGAACTTCTCTCCCACATTCAACCAACGTCTAATTTCACTTGTATGGTGTTTTCTTTAGAGAGATGGGAATTACTAAAAAACCGAAAAAATCGGCAGACATCGCCAGCACTAGAAGATGAGAAAATAGATGGTGTTTTTGGAATAACGGCGCCAGATTGCTCCTTAGGGAACCAAATTCCACGAATATCCTTAATACACGCGTGGTTGTTGGTAAGAACTTCATGCCGTATCATGTGTTATGAAGCATAATTCACTGATGAACTTCGATTTAAATAGACAGTTGTGCCAACGCTAGACACCTTTGAACTTGTGCAGATAACCCTTCCTTCTAAGGTCCTGGCTGGAATTGAAGATCTTCGTTAAGAAACAGGTGGAGCCTGACCTGCGGTGGCGCAGTGGATAAAGCGTCAACTTGGAATGCTGAGGTTGCCGGTTCAAAACCCTGGCCTTGCCCGGTCAAGGCACATATGGGAGTTGAAGCTTCCTGCTCCTCTCCCCCTTCTCTCTCTCTCTCTCTGTCTCTCTCTGTCTCTCTCTCTCTCTCTCCCCCCTCTAAAAATTAAAAAAAAAAGAAAAGAAACAGATGGAGCAAAACAATAATACAACCTATTGTTTTCTGTTTGGATGGCATTGGGAGGGCAAGAAGAATGGGGAAGAATTTAAGGAGGACCGCGCAGAATTGATCAGGAAACCAACCTCCTTGTTTCCTTTTCTTAGGGACTTCGCTCACAGGTCTACTCAAAGAATTACCCCAGACAAAAATCTGACACCCGGGGGAATTCCATCCATCGGCAAGTAATGAATTTCCCCGCCTGTGTTCTGCGACCGTTCGCAAGCCAAGTCTCAGTCCTTTGAAATCATTCCTTCAAGACCAGCTTCCAGCTGCCACTCACCGGGACGCATACCACGGGAGACATCTATTTTAGCTGAAGTATTGGCAGTGAGCTGCGGGGCGGATCGATTCCATGCATTGCTAATAAGGAAACAAACAAAGCACATTTGCAAGGGGCAAGCACCCGCTTGATTATTTCTCAGCCTCGCTGGGGTCTGTTCAAAGCCAGCATTCCTGCGGGCGCTGGCCGAGGCTGGCTCTGGTCTGATCAGCTGGCGTGTGCACAGATGGAAAGTTTGTTTTTTTCTTCAGGAATGGGCCGCGATATGAACGGACAGAGGTGCTCATCAGAGACAGCTGTCGCTCCGGTTCGTCGTTCTTGCTACGTTCCGGGGTTTTCCCAGTTGAAAGGATAGCTTTCGTCTCCCCCCTTCCTTGCTGTCTACCAGCCAGCAGCAGGATACACCGGGTTGGGAAGATCCCTCAATCAGACACAAGTGATGGTGTTTCGGGGCAGGCATCTTAGCTCACATACCGAACCAAGTGTGATCATGCTAAGTGAGGTTTCCTATAGTTTGGACTTCTGAACCCAGAGAAAGAAGACAGGAGCCTGGCAGCCACTCTCAATTCAAGGAGAAACTGCTGCCGAAGGACTCGCCCGGGCCATGCTCCTGCTGGCTGAGCAGCCCTTATAAAGGGGTCCCTGGAATCCCGTTTCAACCAATAGGACTGAGGCTTTCCGCGTCCAATCAGAACTGCACAGCTCCGGCTAACCAGAGTAGCTCTATTCTGACCAATCAGGACAGCCAGTGCCGTTTGGACCAATCAAGCTGCAAGGATTTGGAGTCCTCTTTTGAATGAGAACAGGCCAATCAGAGAACAAGGGGGCGGGACTTCTGTCTATATAAGTCAGCTCTCCTCGGGCTGGAGAAGCCGCTGTCCCTCTCCACCGAGAGGGCAGAGTGTGTCTCCCTGGCTGAGCTGAGAAAGGAGGCTGTCTTCCTGGGGCATGGCGGAGACGACCAGCACAGTACCAAGCAGATGGGCAGGAGGTAGAGCAGACCGCACCAGCGAGCACCAGCGAGCACCAGCGAGCACCAGCGAGCACCAGCGAGCACCAGCGAGCACCAGCGAGCACCAGCGAGCACCAGCGAGCACCCCAGGGGCTGTCTCTCAGTGTTGTTTGAACTGGTCCACAGACACGCTGTATCATAATTGAGCTGTTTTGCACTAAAGTTTCCAGCCCTGGCCAGTTGGCTCAGCGGTAGAGCGTCGGCCTGGAGTGTCTCTCTGGCTGAGCTGAGAAAGGAGGCTGTCTTGCTGGGGCATGGCGGAGACGACCAGCACAGCACCAAGCAGATGGGCAGGAGGTAGAGCAGACCAGACCAGCGAGCAGACCAGCGGCTGCCTCTCAGTGTTGTTTGAACTGGTCCACAGACGCGCTGTATCATAATTGAGCTGTTTTGCACTAAAGTTTCCGGCCCCTGGCCAGTTGGCTCAGCGGTAGAGCGTTGGCCTGGCGTGCGGGGGACCCGGGTTCGATTCCTGGCCAGGGCACATAGGAGAAGCGCCCATTTGCTTCTCCACCCTTTCTCCTCTCCTTCCTCTGTGTCTCTCTCTTCCCCTCCTGCAGCCAAGGCTCCATTGGAGCAAAGATGGCCCGGGCGCTGGGGATGGCTCTGTGGCCTCTGCCCCAGGCGCTAGCGAGCGGCTCTGGTTGTGGCAGAGCGACGCTCCGGAGGGGCAGAGCATCGCCCCCTGGTGGGCAGAGCGTCGCCCCGGTCCGGCGCATGCGGGAGTCTATCTCCCCGTTTCCAGCTTCAGAAAAATACAGAGAAGAAAAAAAAAGTTTTCCTCTTCACTGAATCGCAAATTGGGAATTCCTGTTGGCACTGGATTGGTGTCCACAACCACCAGGTGACGGACTGGAAGACCTCCCCATATTTTCTCATCCACCTTCACAGCCCAATTTTCTCTGTCCCGTGGGAAGGTCAGAATCCCAAGAGTAGACGACCCAACAAAACATCCAGACACCTCAGCTTCTTCCAAATTACGTTAATAGGACTCCTGGTTGATTTGTCTACATTTCTTTATATGGACTCATTCTAAAACTATGATTTAAGGGGGGAAAAAACCTTCACATATCCAGTGTTTTGCAAGACAGCAGGTGAGTTCTTCTCTTGGACCTGGACCTTGGGGAGGGTAGTGGTGCAACGCATTGTCTTCCCAGAGTTAGAGCTGGGTCAGCAGCTGATACGTTGAACTTCTAGCCCAGCCCTCCGTATCTAGCACGCTTTGTCTCCTCAGGGCTGCACGTTTGTGTCCACCTCAGTCATGCTTTTGACCTTCTATACAGATGGGCACATGGGAATGGCCGCCAGGTCCCTTCCTGGGTTTGCTGTAAAATGATACCTCCCCCTCCAGGTACCATACCCTTTAACAACTCAAGAGTGCGTATTCTCTGCCAGGCACCATTCCGAGGACTTTTCACGTGCAACTCAGGCAGTGCTCAGGAAAATGTGTCTTCGTTTCTTATGAATAGGCAGATTAAGACACTGAGGCATTATTACAGCTGAGAGTAACCATGCTACTAAGAGGTGGGACAAGCACGGGAAACACAGGTGTGTTACCGACAAGACTCACACACCTCAATGATACCCCGCAACCCTGGTACTAGTTACACTGCACTCCACACTCACGTTCACTCACGTTGAAGTCCGTGGCTGGATTTGCTCTTTGGCTCAAACGTCGTCACTGAGCTTGGCTACTGTATCAGGATCTGTGCAAGACCAAGGGCAAAGTAGACAGGTGCAGACCTGGTTTCAGGGACCTGCAGGCGACTGGGTCGCTGCGATCTCTCTTTGCATTACATGCTTCATGAAGAAGCTGGAAGAAGCTACATCTCAAGTCACAGGTGCAGGTTCACTTAGAATGGTGAAGGCTGCCCCAGCCTCATGGTCTGCTCTGCCCTGGAGGTCACGTTTCTCTGAGACTGGAACACTCTCCCATGTTCCGCAGAGAGTCCTGGCCCAGGGTATGTTTCTGCAGCCGCTGCAGTGAGGCGCTGTCTACAAAAACTGTCAGCAAAGAGAATCTGAATAACTGGATAATGATGGCTTGCTTCTCTTCAGAAGCAAGCCATCTACACAGACTCAGAAGGAACTAGCGTGGCAGAAGCTGTTTTGTGACGGGTCTGTGTAGACACGAGTCAGGTCTGTGCATTACGTTTTATCGCAACGGCCTTCAGGGCAGGGAGTTAGGTCAGCCACATCTACACAGCGACCATCTACACAGACACAGCAAGGCACAGACACATAAACTCGCCTGCTCTCTTGCAAAACACTGGATATGTGAGGGTTCCCCCCCCCTTAAATCATAGTTTTAGAATGAATCCATATAAGGAAATGTAGACAAATCAACCAGGAGTCCTATTAACGTAATTTGGAAGAAGCTGAGGTGACTGGATGTTTTGTTGGGTCCTTCTGTGACCTTCGTCTACTCCCGGGATTCTGACCTTCCCACGGGACAGAGGAAACGGGGCTTGGGAGAAAGTGGATGAGAAAATGCGGGGAGGTCTTCCAGTCCGTCTCCTGGTGGTTGTGGGCGCCAAACCAATGCCAACAGGAATTCCCAATTTGCGATTCAGTGAAGAGGAAAACTTTATTTAGTGCAAAACAGTTCAATTATGATACAGCACGTCTGTGTACCAGTTCAAAGATGAGGGCGCCCCTATGAGCCAAGAGGACAAGGGTATTCTAGACAGCGGGGTCCTCTGCCCACACTGCATCTCTCCCCCATCAAGTACAAGCTGCCCCTCTCCTCAGACATTCTCCTGTGACGTGAATCATTCCCTCACTGGCACTGATGACCCTACGCTGAGGAGGGCAAGCTGATGCAACCACGACTTCTGTGGCTGACCTAACTCCCTGCACTGAAAGCCGTCGTGATAAAACGTAACGCACAGACCTGACTCGTGTCTACACAGACCCGTCACAAAAACAGCTTCTGCCGCCCTGGCCGGTTGGCTCAGCGGTAGAGCGTCAGCCTGGCATGCGGGGGACCCGGGTTCGATTCCTGGCCAGGGCACACAGGAGAGGCGCCCATTTGCTTCTCCACCCCTCCCTCCTTCCTCTCTGTCTCTCTCTTCCCCTCCCGCAGCCAAGGTTCCATTGGAGCAAAGATGGCCCAGGCGCTGGGGATGGCTCCTTGGCCTCTGCCCCAGGCGCTAGAGTGGCTCTGGTCGCGGCAGAGCGATGCCTCGGAGGGGCAGAGCATCGCCCCCTGGTGGGCAGAGCGTCGCCCCTGGTGGGCGTGCCGGGTGGATCCCAGTCGGCCGCATGCGGGAGTCTGTCTGACTGTCTCTCCCCATTTCCAGCTTCAGAAAAATACAAAAAAAAAAAAAAAACAAAACAGCTTCTGCCATGTTAGTTCCTTCTGTGTCTGTGTAGATGGCTTGCTTCTCTTCAGAATTTCAAAGGTAGTATGTCCTTAACAGCATCTTGTTTCTTAACACAGTGCCATTGCATTGGGTGAGCATTACCATTAGAATGTGGAAATGCCCAGGGTAAGTTGGGGTCTTTGCAGACTCTCTCTCTCTCTCTCTCTCCCTATCCTATGGGGTAGATATTGTAACAAGCAGATGGAAGGGAGGTGGAGGGAAAGAGTGAGGTGGTGATTATTGATTTCCTCTGTAAGCCGGGTGTTCCGCTAGGAGTTTGGGAGACCATAGTGATTAGAGAGCGATTCTACCTTCAAAAGCGTGATCAATTTTCCCCTTGAAGTAAGTCAGTACCTACGGATGACCCACTTTCCTGCAACATTTTATATATATATATATATATATATAAAATGGAGAGAGAGAGAGAGAGAGAGAAAGAGTTGTCTCATTAGTTAAGAAATTAGTGAGAAATATCTTGAGAACAAATCACTCAAACTATCATCTCCAGTGAATCTGAGGTTGCAACTTCAGGTAAATGTATAAGGTTCCTTGTCAGGCAGAATATTGGGAGACTGTGTTCATATTGTGATGATTGCCAACGCATGCCATGTGTATACCTGTGTAGCAGTTAGTGGTCACTTCTAACCTCTAGGGCAGTGGGCCATTTGGTACCGGTCCGCAGAGAAAGAATAAATAACTTACATTATTTCCGTTTTATTTATATTTAAGTCTGAACAATGGTTTTTTTTAATTTATTTATTCATTTTTAGAGAGGAGAGGGAGAGAGAGAGAGAGAGAGAGGAGAGACAGAGAGAGAGAAGGGGGGAGGAGCTGGAAGCATCAACTCCCATATGTGCCTTGACCAGGCAAGCCCAAGGTTTTGAACCGGTGACCTCAGCATTTCCAGGTTGATGCTTTATCCACTGCACCACTACAGGTCAGGCTGAACAATGTTTTATTTTTAAAAAATGACCAGCTTCCCACTGTTACATCCATCTAAAACTCACTCTTGATGCTTGTCTCGGTCACGTGATACATTTATCCGTCCCCCCTAAAGGCCGGTCTGTGAAAATATTTTCTGACATTAAACCGGTCCATGGCCCAAAAAAGGTTGGGAACCACTGCTCTAGGGCATATTTATAATGAGCTAGGATTTTTACATTTTCTAGTTATGTAACATTTAACTGATGTGTCGGCTGGAAACAGGATTCTTCTAAGGTAGGGGTCGGGAACCGATGGCTCGCGAGCCAGATGTGGCTCTTTGGATGGCTGCCTCTGGCTCACAGACAAATCTTTAATAAAAAAAATAATGACGTTAAAAATAGAAAACATTCTCATGTATTACAATCCATTCATTTCCTACCGCTCATATTCATGGTTGCGGGTGGCTGGAGCCAATCACTGCTGTCCTCTGGGACAACATTAAATTTTTATTGGATAATGCATCACGTACACGGGTCGTTGTATGGCTCTCACAGAATTACATTTTAAAATATGTGGCGTTCATGGCTCTCTCAGCCAAAACGGTTCCCGACCCTTGCTCTAAGGAGTCACCGGTTCTGTGAAGTCACAAGAAGAGCATTTCGGGAGGTGTGAGCACTGTGGCCAGGTTTATTGGAACAGAAACAAAGGGCTTTTTCTCAGTGCCCAGTGTCTCAGCCACGACCGGGCGGCTCAGCCCTATCCTGCTGTGGGAGGCAGAAACCCACATCTGCACCTGTCAGGCCCAGGAGGACGGGGACCCAGAGATGTCTGATCTCCTCATCTGCACGTCCGCCACCAAGGCCGCGGTTGGGCCCACACGGCAGCTACAGAGAGAGACCACGTGAATAAACAAGTAAACGAATGGACCCTGGATCTTTGCTAAGCCTTCAGTATATTATCTCCAGCTTGGGGAAGAGCGGGCTTGCGTTCAAACTGACCAGCCTCTCTCCTGACTGTTTGCAGGTTTAGGCCGGGACCCACCCCTGCACCATGTTGGCTTCTACTGCGCATGCCTCAGCAGAGGAATTTCCCCTAGTGTTTTATTGGTAACTCGATCACCCAGCTGGTGAGCGACGGAACTGTGGCTGACATGAGCCTGTGCCTCCACGCTCCGCCCCCCCCCCCCATGGATTATTAAAGCGGAACCTTCTGCACATGCTCCTGAGACGGCTCGGTGGCCCGCGGTGTAGGTCAGCAGCTAACCAGGGGTCACAAAGCAGACGGTGATGACAACCTAACCAACCCCTCTGTGCACCCACTTTACTCATCCCTGTGGACAGATCATCCGCCAACAGCATTTACTGAACAATTAAAACAATATTTCAAAAGCCTTCCGACTCTTGAACAAGCAGAAACCTGGATCCTGGCAACACAGGACACATTCTATAAATACTTAAGTCAGACTCATTATTTCAAACCCAATAGCCACCCACCCTGCAATGTAAAAAAAAAAAAAAAAAAAGAAGAAGGAAAGAAAAGAGAAACTCTTCCACAGACTGAATGCATCTTTCCCCTGATTATTACCATTCCCTATGAAAATACGAGTCTGTGCTTTCAGACAGCTATTCTTTGTGTGTTAATGTATAGATTGCAGAGTGCTGATTATGGACACAAAGGCATCAATTTTATTTATGGACACGAGTTCCGTTATTGCCAGCACAATACAATTTAGCCCGTAATTGTGACTCGTGTTTAATGGGGCTGCAGGGGTGGGAGTGTTCTGGTTCCATGGATAGTGGCACAGCCTGGGCCTTGTATTTCTTTTTTCTTTTTGTTTTCTTTTTCTTTTTGTATTTTTTTTTTTCTGAAATGAGAAGCAGGGATGCAGAGAGACAGACTCCCGCATGCGCCCGACCAGGATCCACCTGGCATGCCCACCAGGGGGCGATGCTCTGCCCATCTGGGGCATTGCTCCATTGTAACAGGAGCCATTCTAGCACCTTAGGCGGAGGCCTTGGAGCCATCCCCAGCGCCTGGGCCAACTTTGCTCCCATGGAGCCTTGGCTGTGGGAGGGGAAGAGAGAGACAGAGAGGAAGGAGAGGGGGAGGGGTGGATAAGCCTGTGTGCCCTGGCCGTGATTCAAACCCGGGACTTCCACATGCCAGGCCAATGCTCTACCACTGAGCCAAGCAGCCAGGGCCTCGTGTTTCTTTTTCTGACTTTCCAGCACAGGGCCAGTGGGAGGTACCCGAGGAACATGGGTGGGTGACCTCTTGTGCCAGTTTGCAGGTACACAAATAACCAGGGGTCTCCAAAAAGGGACGTGAGAACAGCAGCAACCCACCGGGAACGTGGTGCAGAAATATATTTGTGAGAACCCCAAGTTCAATCCACAACAGCTTCCACGGTTGCTGCTGACGGCCGTGGCTCAAACCAGACTGGGAGAGGCCTCCTCAAGTCTATTAAAAGATGAGCTGAAGTCCCAGAGGACCTGGCCCCACATCTGTGCTCTACAATTCTTAGCTTTAAGGACATATGCACATCAACAGGTCCTGTGTTCTTTGACCCATCTCCTCAACTCCATCCTTTTCTGGTCCTCAGATATTACAGATATAATCATTTCCTGTCCTATTTCAGAGCCTTGTGTATCTTACCACTTTTTCTAGGATAAAGGTAGAAATCAAAAACACTGCTGCCCCCTCTCCACACAGGTCTGGTAATTCACTGCCCCGGGACCTTTGCACACAAAGTTGCCTCTACCCAGAAGAACTGCTCAACCATCTTCTCCCAGTTTGACTATAAGCTTCTGGCAGGCAGGGAGCGAATCTGTTTTATTTTCACCTTTGTAGTCTTGGCCACTGTGTGCCTGAGACCTGGCCCAAGCTAAGTGCACGTGTGTGTATTCAGGTGTGTGCCCGCGTGTGCCCTCCCTAAGCACCTTCACACACATACGGCAGGCAACCGGGAGTCTAAATATTTTCCTATTAAGTTCACCACTCAAAACAGTGTCTGGCACGTAGAGCATCTGCTATATGTATGTGGGATGAATCAATGATCAGAGTAAATGTTTGTTCACCTATTATCAAGAGAGTCTGATTAGGTGTCCTCTAAGGCCCAGAGTGGCTTCTGTCATCTCTCCTTCCACAGCCCAGGGCGCCCCTGGGCCCCGCTACCTCACCTCTCTGGTCCATGGCCCCCCACTGAGGAGAGCACGTTTCGGAGGGGCAGAAATTACCAAAGAGCAATTCCTCATCTGCTCGTAAACATGCCAACGACGAGGAACATGTCCCTGCCGCAATGGGTCACCCAGAACGGCAGAAATCACGCTCATCTCGCGATACGTCTCGTTCGAGGCCGACGGAGCCCCGAACAGGACGAGGAGAGAGAAACGCTGGACTGGGGGTGGGGGGGCGGCGCGGAGAATTCAAGCGGTTACACAAACTCAGTGGTTTAGCTCAGTGCTTTAAAGTACCTATCTCAACACTTGAAAGTATTTCATAGTTTTGTGTTTTTTTTGTATTTTTCTGAAGCTGGAAACGGGGAGAGACAGTCAGACAGACTCTCGCATGCGCCCGACCGGGATCCACCCCGCACGCCCACCAGGGGCAACGCTCTGCCCACCAGGGGGCAATGCTCTGCCCCTCCGGGGCGTTGCTCTGTTGCGACCAGAGCCACTCTAGTGCCTGAGGCAGAGGCCAAGGAGCCATCCCCAGCGCCCGGGCCATCTTTGCTCCAATGGAGCCTTGGCTGCGGGAGGGGGAGAGAGAGACAGAGAGGAAGGGGGGGGTGGAGAAGCAAATGGGTGCTTCTCCTATGTGCCCTGGCCGGGAATCGAACCCGGGTCCCCTGCACGCCAGGCCGACGCTCTACCGCTGAGCCAACCGGCCAAGGCCTTCATAGTTATTTTTAAATTAAGGATTAATGCAAAACATCCAGGATGATGAGAAGAACATCAAAAATTTGAAATAAAGACCATGTGCGTATTCCTGCATTTCCTTTTGCTTTGGGCTGTAGTCCGGTGAGTCTCTGTGTGTCCCTGATTCTGTCTTTCTTTAAAATTTTTGACGTCTTATTTCTTATGGATATCTTACATGAATGTTTATTCTTTTTCAATATTGCATTAAAATATGTGTCTCCGTGCACCCCCATGTTCATCGCAGCATTGTTCACAGTGCCCAAGACACGAGAACAACCAAAAAGCCTTTCAATAGAAGACTGGATAAAGAAGATGTGGCACATATACACTATGGGATACTACTCAGCCATAAGAAATGATGACATCGGATCATTTACAACAACATGGATGGACCTTGATAACAATATACTGAGTGAAATAAGTAAATCAGGAAAAAACTAAGAACTGTATGATTCCATACATAGGTGGGACATAAAACTGAGACTCGTGGACACAGATAAGAGTGAAGTGTCACCAGGGGGGAGGGAGAGGGGGAGTAAGGGAGTAAAGAGGGGCAAATATGAGGTGACGGAATATGACCTGACTCTGGGTGACGGGTACACGACACAGTCAACGGTTCAAATGCTATGGAAACGTTCACCTGACATCTATGCCGTCTTATTGATCCATGTCACCCTGTGAGATTTAATTTTCTGAACAAAATTTTAAAAATGTGTCTCAATTACTGAGTTAAATTTTGCTTTGGAGGCAAATGCTTCGTCAATAATAGCTCACCTCAGTCACATCACCCTAAGCAGCTCCCGTGAAAAAAGATGCACTCACAAATTCAAGCAAATCCTCCCAAATTTTCCGGCATGTCAAGAAATTCAACACTCCAAGAAAACAGCCTTTCATTTCTTTTCTTTTTTTTTTTTTTTTAAAGACCCACAAATAAGAAACATATGCTCCTAGATCACATCCTCAGTAATGCATTATTTAATCCTGGAGTTCAAATCAAAACAAACGACGTGAAAATCTGAGTAATCAGGCTTCAAGCCTGGGCCGTCAGGAAGCGACTGAACCACGCAGATCATGAAAGCCTGCTTTGTGCCCAGCGCCTGCGGGAGACGGATTTCGTGTGCCCAAAAGGGAGAAATTCTCATCTGAGAATAACACAGTTTAAGAAGCAGAGATCACAGGCTTCCTAGAACCTGGTTTCATGTTGAAGAGTCAACAGCAAGGGCGACTGGTTTGACAGAACTCTTGGGTAGCCGTGGTTTTTGCCGGCATCGTAAACGCTGAAATCTGACAGACGCCCCCTCCTAACTGGACAGGGAGTCGCCTTCATGAGCGGTTCCGACCTGGGTTCGAGGTCACGTTTGCTTCGCTTTCATGTCCGTAAGCAGACCTCCCCCGATACCCCCAGCGTGGCTAACAGCCTCCTCCTTCCTATTCGCATTATCTTGTCTTCAGCTCCTATGAACTCATCTAAATGTTATAATGTTAATCATTTTAGGGCATAATTACCGTTTATTTCCATACGTGTGGGCCTTGTCTCTCTCTAATTAGTTTTCAGGCAATTGGTGGATTAGAAGGTTTATCTGCGTTTATAGCCAACTTATCCGGGCTTTACAACAAAGTGCTTGCGGAGTGTTTACTGTCGTATTAGTCCATAATCTTTAAACCCTCCCGTTTATTGTTGAATTGAGCGAGCCAGAATGCAGAATGAAAAGCCCCGAATAACCACATTTCTGCTCCCGCACACCCTCGTTGAGGCATAAATTGTTCTTAGGGATCGTATTGGGATTGGAGGGATTTTTTTTTTCTTTTTTTCAATCCACTCTGTGTGAGAATTTCACAGATTTTTACCAGAAGGCAAAAGTAAAAAAAAAAAAAAAAATGTATGTGTATATATATATATATATTCTTGACAGATGAGAGGAATATAAAAACAACAGCTTGACTTTCTGGGCACGATTCTCTGGATGATAAAAATATAGACTCACATATTGTAGATGAGAAGGAAAAAGAAGAAAACCTGAAATCTCATGAATCATGTGTGATTTTCAGATGAGAAGCTACCAAGATTTATCCCTGGGAATACATAGTAAGCAGAAGTTGTGCATTTGATTTTATCAACCTTTTCCCTTCTAGCTCAGTGAACGCTTTATGTGCAATATCCATAACTTCTGTTTTTAATAATGTATTTCCACATATTTTATTTGGATAAATACGACCAAAAGAGCTGATTTGGAACAGGAGCTGGAAATGGTATCGTCAGCTGGTCCTTGACGCCTAGAACACAGAGCCTGGTTCCGATGCGTCCCCCAGCTCCCAGAAACGTCAGCTATTATGAGCATGTGTGGAAATATATACTCACACTTACATCCTGTTCGTTCCAGGGAAGTTACTCGGTTTACCTCTCATTTGGGGCTTTCCCATCAGTCTTTCTCCTTACAAAGCTCCTTCCTTTCTCTTTTTAAAACTAGCGTATAAATTTTCCACATTCACGCAACTCTTCCCTTTTCTGGAATTTAAGTTTTTTTTTCTTATGGCCCCCCCTTGTATATCTCCGTGTCCAGGACAAACGACACCACGGACTCGTGCTGTTTGCACCCACTTGACTGTCCTTCTGGGGCCAGGTGTGCGTATCGGTGGTCGCTTCTTTCCACCTGGAAACGAGGCTTCCCAAGGAGCCACGGGACGGCGGGGAGGCCCCACGCAGGGTGGGGGGGGCAGGGCCATCGGCAGGATGCGTTTCCCGTGGTCACGCCAGGCCACAGCGTTCCCTGCCCTGGGCTGACCTCCGTGGACGGGCCTCCACGCAGACCCGTGTCACTGAGAGAGAGGCCCCGTCGGTGCACGCGAGCCATTGGCCACCCAGGACGACCCTCCCAGGGCGCACGGTGAATTCCAGCAACGGGGTTGCCAACGCGACCACAGGTCCCTCAGGCCCCCCACATGAGAACCGTCTCATCCCAGCCCAAGACTCTGCAGGCAACTCCACGTGACACGTTCCCCTCGCGACGCCAGCAGCGTGTTTCCAGCCGGCTCACCTGAGCGTGCCCAGCTATTTGCAATCTAACCACTGCCCCACCCGGCTAGAGCCCCGCTGCCTGGGCTGGGTTTCGGGGAACCCAGAGTCAGGGGTGAGAAGAGGGAGAACTCGAGGATTTGAAGAAAAACAGAAGCCTCCTCCACTTTCCGTTTTCTAATTCCATCTGCTCTGGACTTGACAAGTTTGCGGCAGGCGCTAGGGCCCCATCTTCTGCCCCATTAAGCTTCTGCAGTGACGAACAGAAAGCCCACTCCTGTAGCGAAACAGGGGAGACTCAAATCCCACTGTCCTTTCGTGGGGTTCTTATATGTCCTAACTTTCTGTTATCTTCATTGACTTGTTTTTCATTTTCTACATTCTCACGTGGGGATGATTATTTCGTTATGTTTTTATCCTTTCTCCCCCTCCCCCACCCCTTGCCCAATATGAGCATTTTGGTCTATATATTTCCCTCTCGTTTCATTTAGTGGCATTTTGCTAAATTTTTTTTTTAAGTGAGAAGAGGGGAGATAGAGAGACACTCTCACATGACCCCAACCGGGATCCACGCAGCTATTCCACCTGGGGCCAATGCTCAATTTCCAAGCTATTTTTAGCACCTGAAGCTAAAAATGTGCTCCAATCAAGCTATCCTCAGTGCCCAGGGCCAAGGCTCAACAGAATTGAACCACTGGCTGTGGGAGGGGGAGAGAGAGAGAAGGGGGAGAGGGAGGGGGTGAGAAGAAGGTGGTTGCTTCTCCTGTGTGCCTTGACCAGGAATTGAACCCAGGATGACTGTAAGCTGGCCTAATGCTCTTTCCACTGAGTCACCAGCCAAGGCCCTGGTTTTGACATGTAATAATTTATTTAGTCCTAATTGCTTTCTCATTTTTATCATTATGTCTATTTTTACCCAATAATATGTAGAATTACATTTTAATTGTGAAAAATATGGGGTTACAGTTATATTTTTATTTGATTTCAAATCTATCTTTGGGTTCAGAGAATTCCTTCTACACTCTTCCTACTGTCTCAGTGTGTTGAGACTTGACTTAGCATATACACATGTTTTATGCACATCTCATATTTGAATTATATATGCTCTCAGGTCACTGGGTTAAAATCTAATTATATATCTATTATATCGACATGTTAAGTGTGGCATTTAAATCATCTATGTTTTTGCTTCCCCCTCTTTCATTCCATCTTTAAAAACTATTGACCCCCATTCTATCAGTTACAAATAGAGACTAATGTAAATTTATCAATACATCCTTTGTGCTATTTGACTTTTGTGTTTTGAGCACTATTGTTAGTTGCATACAAGTTTCGATATTTATAGTATTGTCCAGGTGAGTAAAATTTATTTGTGTGTGTGCATGTATGCTCTGTCACGTCCTTTTTCTGTCTCTATTAATGATATTGCCCTAAAGTCTCTTTTCTATAGGAGTAATCATAATCATCTAGGATACCCTTTTCCAGCATTTCAGCTTTATAGTCTGCTTTCTTGGGTGTCTATCCCATGCATGCACACACAAATAATGATACATGCCCATTTTAAATTTCATTCTTACAATGTGTACTTTGCATTAGGTAGTGCACTTTATTTCCACGCATAGCTATTCATGGTAGGAAACAAAATCGCACTGTAATGCAATCGGATATTTAAAACTCTATGACTTGGGTGTGTGATGAGCACGTTACTCAGGGCTCAATGTCACAGGTAGAGGTAGCGGCGGGTGCACAGGGTGGGAGCTTGGGGCCCAGTGACTGGCTGGGCTGGCAGCACTGATTCCGTAGATAGACATTGATGGATGCCCAGCTGATTAATTCAAACTGGGGTGACAGGGCCAAGAGAATATTGGAACCTGTCCATAATTTCCTGTTCTGATATTCCCCTCCGAGTCCCCCATAAAACGTATGCAATGAAACCATGTTGCATGTTCATCTTTTCATGTCATAATTTAACAAAGATACAATAACTCCAAGTGCTGTGTGAACCAGCCGTCTGAAAAGTAGAGAAAAGCAAAGTTCCACACCATCAGTGAAGCCTAGGTCCGAATAAACGGATTGCCAGTGAGCCAAACATGAAGTACAGTAAAGACCCCCAGTCCTCGCCTACCTTTCAGCGGGAAATTTACTACATTTCGGCAGCTAAGGACCCTCTTATATGTTCCCAGTTAAAATGCAACTTGGGAGAAGTCTTCTGAAGGAAGCCCAGATGCATGAACGTGTGATATGTGTGTGTACTTGCAGACATTCTTTTAAAATGATTTTCTGACCCCAGCAAGCCCACTTTCGGGAACTACAACCCAGACAATAAAGAGCCCCTAGCCTCAGTCCAGGAAAAGCAGTCGATGACAGAGTCACTCCAGGAACTGCCTTTGATGACCGAGTCACTCCAGGAAAACAAGTCAATGACCGAGTCAGTCCAGGGAAACAAGTCAACCACCAAGCGAGTCCAGGGGAACAAATCAATGACCGAGTGAGTCCAGGGAAACAAGTCAATGACCGAGTCAGTCTGGGGAAACAAGTCATCCACCGAGTCCAGGGAAACAAGTCGATGACCGAGTCAGCCCGGGGAAACAAGACAGTGGACTGAGTCAGTCAGGGGAAACGGTTGATGATGGACAGGATTGAAATCTGTTCAGGTGATTGAAAACAGCTTATGCGGAAATTCCCCCACCCCCCAAAAAAGTTAGTAACTGGTAGGCCCATAGTCAATGACGCCCTGAGTCTGTGCAAAACAACTAATGAACTAGTAGTTAGTACAAAAAATAAAAAGACTGAATCAACCCAGGCATAAGAAGTAGATGACTGAATCAGTTATAAAAACATCAGTCCTTGACGAAGTCAGACAGGTCACCTAAGTCAATGACTGAGGTGCCCAGGCCAGCTAAGTTGATAACTGATCAGACAGGCAACTATATCGATGACTGGGCTGGACAGACAAATCCCTGATGAGTTGGACATATCAAACAAGTCAATGACCCGAGCGGATCCAGGGGAAATATTTGATGGAGGTGGCTGATGCCTCCTCAGGTGAGGGAAAATAGCCTATGACAAAATCACCCCAAGAAAACGAGTTAATAACTACTATAGGCCCGCATTCAATGCCCCGAGTCTGTAGGAAATAGTTGATAAATCAGTCAGTCCAAGAACACATAATAACTGAGTCAGTCCAAGGATAACAAATCAATGACTGAGTCAGAAAAAATAAAATAAATCCATGACTGGGGCAGATAGGCAAACTAATGACCAAGGTGGACAGGCCAACTAAGTTGATGACAGAGCCACTCAAGCATAATAATCTAGAACCTGAACCAGACAGGCAAAATAAGTTGATGCCCGACTGAGTCAAACAGACAAAACTAGCTGATGGCAGAGTGAGTCAGGCAAAATGCATCAATTGCCGAGTCAACCAGGCCAAACAAGTCGATGACAGAGCTAGTCAGGCAAACTAAATCAACGTCCGAGTTGAACAGGCAAACTAAGTCGATGGCCGAGCCACTCCAGGAATATAAGTCAATGGCCGAGTCAGACAGGCAAACTAAGTCGATGACCAAATCAAACAACCAAAATAACTCCATGGCCGAGTCAGTCAGGAGATATAGTTGATGGAGATGGCTAAAATTTCCTCAGCTGAGAGAAAATAACTTAGGAGCAAACAACTACAAGAAAAAGTTAACAATGAGATGGCAGGAAGTGAGTGAGCTTGAGTCAATGGGAAAGAGCTAAAGATTCAGAGACTAAGGAAAACTAGAAGTCTATCTAGGGAACAGAGTTGATGACTGGACCCACGGCACACAGTGATGACGTGTCCTTCCAGGGGAAACAAGTTGATGACCGAGTTAATACAGGAAAGATAATCCAATATGAATTCCAACCAGGTAGAAGAGTTGACAACTGGTATTATGTCAATAGATATTCAAGGCAATCCAAGGAGATCTTGAAGACAAAATGATATGAAAAACGCTTAGTGGAAACAGTAAATGATGTCAGTACGAGAAAAACGGTTAAAGAGATGTTTAACGATGGTTCTATCAGCCCAGGGAAGACAACAGAACTAAATCTCTCCTGGGAACGTCAATGACCAATATCCCATGACCGAGTCAGTCACGGGAAATAGTTGATGATGGACGTGACTGAAATCTCAGGTGGGGAAAAATGGCCTAGGACAAAATCACTGCAAGAAAAAGAGTTAATAACTAGTAGGCTCCATTCAATGCCCTGAGTCTGTGGGAAATAGTTGATAAATCAGTCAGTCCAAAAACACATAATAACTGAGTCAGTCCAAGGATAACAAATCAATGACTGAGTTAGAAAAAATAAGTCCATGACAGAGGCAGACAGGCAAACTAATGACCAAGGTGGACAGGCCAACTAAGTTGATGACAGAACCACTCAGGCATAATAATCTAGAACCTGAACCAGACAGGCAAAATAAGTTGATGACCGACTGAGTCAAACAGACAAAACTAGCTAATGGCAGAGTGAGTCAGCCAGACCTAACAAGTAGATGACAGAACTAGTCAGGCAAACTAAATCAATAACCGACCGAATTGAACAGGCAAACTAAGTCAATGGCCGAACAGTCAGGCAAAATAAGTAGATGGCCGAACCAGCCAGGCAAAATGAGTCGATAACAGAGCCAGTCAGGCAAACTAAATCAATAACCAACTGAATTGAACAGGCAAACTAAGTCGACGGCTGAACCAGCCTAGGAATATAAGTCGATGGCCGAGTAAGACAGGCAAAACAAGATGACCCCGTTGAACAGAGATACTAAATCGACCAAAACAAACAAGTAAAATAACTCAATGGCCGAGTCAATTAGGAGAAATAGTTGATGAAGATGGCTGAAATTTCCTCAGCTGAGAGCAAATAACTGATAAGCACACCACTACAAGAAAAACAGTTAAGAATGAGATTGGCAGGAAGAGAGTGAGCTCGAGTCAATGGGAAACAGTTCAAGATTCAGAGACTTCAAGAAGTCAATCTAGGGAAAGGAGTTGATGCCTGGGCCCACGGGACACAGTGATGACGAATCAGTCCAGGGGAAACAAGTTGATGACCAAGTTAGTATAGAGAAGACAGTCCAAAACAAAGTCCACCCAGGGTGAAGAGTTAATAACTAGTATTATGTGAATAGACACGTCAAATCAGGAAGATCTTGATGACAAAATGTTAGACAAAAAGTCCTTAGTGAAGAGAAAACAGTGTTACTGCAAGGAAAACAGGTAAAGAGATGATAAGCAAAGATTCCATCAGCCAGGGAAGACAACAGAACTGAATCAGTCCTGGGAACGTCGTCAATGGCTGACAGTCCATGACCGAGTCAGTCCAGGGAACATAATCAATGACCGAGTCAGTCCAGGGAACACAGTCTATGACCGAGTCAGTCCAGGGAACATAATCAATGACCGAGTCCGTCCAGGGAACATAATCAATGACCGAGTCCATCCAGGGAACATAATCAATGACCGAGTCAGTCCAGGGAACATAATCAATGACCGAGTCCATCCAGGGAACATAATCAATGACCGAGTCAGTCCAGGGAACATAATCAATGACCGAGTCCATCCAGGAAACATAATCAATGACCGAGTCAGTCCAGGGAACACAGTCTATGACCGAGTCCATCCAGGGAACATAATCAATGACCGAGTCAGTCCAGGGAACAGAGTCCATGACCGAGTCAGTCCAGGGAACACAGTCCATGACCGAGTCCGTCCAGGGAACATAATCAATGACCGAGTCAGTTCAGGGAACACAGGCCATGACCGAGTCCGTCCAGGGAACATAATCAATGACCGAGTCAGTCCAGGGAACACAGTCCATGACCGAGTCAGTCCAGGGAACATAATCAATGACCGAGTCCATCCAGGAAACATAATCAATGACCGAGTCAGTCCAGGGAACACAGTCCATGACAGAGTCAGTCCAGGGAACACAGTCCATGACCGAGTCCGTCCAGGGAACAGAGTCCATGACAGAGTCAGTCCAGGGCACACAGTCCATGACCATGTCAGCCCAGGGAACATAATGACCGAGTCAGTCCAGGGGACACAGTCCATGACAGAGTCAGTTCAGGACACACAGTCCATGACCATGTCAGCTCAGGGAACATAATCAATGACCGAGTCAGTCCAGGGACCATAATCAATGACCGAGTCAGTCCAGGGAACATAATCAATGACCGAGTCAGTCCAGGGAACACAGTCTATGACCGAGTCCATCCAGGGAACATAACCAATGACCGAGTCAGTCCAGGGAACATAGTCCATGATCGAGTCAGTCCAGGGAACATAATCAATGACCGAGTCAGTCCAGGGAACACAGTCCATGACTGAGTCAGTCCAGGGAACATAATCAATGACCGAGTCAGTCCAGGGAACACAGTCCATGACGGAGTCAGTCCAGGGAACATAATCAATGACCGAGTCAGTCCAGGGAACACAGTCCATGACAGTCAGTCCAGGGAACATAATCAATGACCGTCGGAGTCAGTCCAGGGAACATAATCAATGACCGAGTCAGTCCAGGAAACACAGTCTATGACCGAGTCAGTCCAGGGAACATAATCCATGACCGAGTCCATCCAGGGAACATAATCAATGACCGAGTCAGTCCAGGGAACACAGTCCATGACCGAGTCAGTCCAGGGAACATAATCAATGACCGAGTCAGTCCAGGGAACACAGTCCATGACCGAGTCAGTCCAGGGAACATAATCAATGACCGAGTCAGTCCAGGGAACACAGTCCATGACCGAGTCAGTCCAGGGAACATAATCAATGACCGAGTCAGTCCAGGGAACACAGTCCATGACCGAGTCAGTCCAGGGAACACAGTCTATGACCGAGTCAGTCCAGGGAACATAATCAATGACCGAGTCAGTCCAGGGAACAGAGTCCATGACCGAGTCAGTCCAGGGAACACAGTCCATGACCGAGTCAGTCCAGGGAACACAGTCCATGACCGAGTCAGTCCAGGGAACATAATCAATGACCGAGTCAGTCCAGGGAACACAGTCCATGACCGAGTCAGTCCAGGGAACATAATCCATGACCGAGTCCATCCAGGGAACATAATCAATGACCGAGTCAGTCCAGGGAACACAGTCCATGACCGAGTCAGTCCAGGGAACATAATCAATGACCGAGTCAGTCCAGGGAACACAGTCCATGACTGAGTCAGTCCAGGGAACATAATCAATGACCGAGTCAGTCCAGGGAACACAGTCCATGACCGAGTCAGTCCAGGAAACACAGTCTATGACCGAGTCAGTCCAGGGAACATAATCCATGACCGAGTCCATCCAGGGAACATAATCAATGACCGAGTCAGTCCAGGGAACACAGTCCATGACCGAGTCAGTCCAGGGAACATAATCAATGACCGAGTCAGTCCAGGGAACACAGTCCATGACCGAGTCAGTCCAGGGAACATAATCAATGACCGAGTCAGTCCAGGGAACACAGTCCATGACCGAGTCAGTCCAGGGAACACAGTCTATGACCGAGTCAGTCCAGGGAACATAATCAATGACCGAGTCAGTCCAGGGAACAGAGTCCATGACCGAGTCAGTCCAGGGAACACAGTCCATGACCGAGTCAGTCCAGGGAACACAGTCTATGACCGAGTCAGTCCAGGGAACATAATCCATGACCGAGTCCATCCAGGGAACATAATCAATGACCGAGTCAGTCCAGGGAACACAGTCCATGACCGAGTCAGTCCAGGGAACATAATCAATGACCGAGTCAGTCCAGGGAACACAGTCCATGACTGAGTCAGTCCAGGGAACATAATCAATGACCGAGTCAGTCCAGGGAACATAATCCATGACCGAGTCCATCCAGGGAACATAATCAATGACCGAGTCAGTCCAGGGAACAGAGTCCATGACCGAGTCAGTCCAGGGAACACAGTCCATGACCGAGTCAGTCCAGGGAACACAGTCTATGACCGAGTCAGTCCAGGGAACATAATCCATGACCGAGTCCATCCAGGGAACATAATCAATGACCGAGTCAGTCCAGGGAACACAGTCCATGACCGAGTCAGTCCAGGGAACATAATCAATGACCGAGTCAGTCCAGGGAACACAGTCCATGACTGAGTCAGTCCAGGGAACATAATCAATGACCGAGTCAGTCCAGGGAACACAGTCCATGACCGAGTCAGTCCAGGGAACACAGTCCATGACCGAGTCAGTCCAGGGAACACAGTCTATGACCGAGTCAGTCCAGGGAACATAATCCATGACCGAGTCCATCCAGGGAACATAATCAATGACCGAGTCAGTCCAGGGAACACAGTCCATGACCGAGTCAGTCCAGGGAACATAATCAATGACCGAGTCAGTCCAGGGAACACAGTCCATGACAGTCAGTCCAGGGAACATAATCAATGACCGAGTCAGTCCAGGGAACACAGTCCATGACCATGTCAGTCCAGGAAACATAATCAATGACCGAGTCCATTCAGGGGACATAATCCATGACCGAGTCATCACAAACGATGCATCTCACGATGGAGTCAGTCCAGGGAAAACAACCCATGACCGAGTCAACCCAAGGGACACAGTCTGCCAGCGAGTCAGGGGAGGGGACACAGCCCATCTCGCGGCTCCAGGGGAAGCAGTGGATGACCACACGGCAAGGGGATGTCTCACTCTGGACACAAGAGTGGACCAGAGGGCTGCGGTCACTGCCAGAGAGTCCAGGGACCCCGACCTACGACTGGGTGGTCAGCGATATTGAGGACGCAGGGGAGGTGTCGGGAAGGCGAGACAGGGACGAGGGCGCCCGGTGACAGCTGTCACCCCCTCACCCCCTGCCCAGCGGGGCCACCTGGCCTGACCCTGCGCTCTGCCCGCTGTGCACCCCGTACGCGGACCCGGACCTACACGGCCACGTGGCTCAGGCTTCTCTGCTGCACCAGGGCTCTCGGGGGAATGACCCGCGCTGCAGCATCAGCAGCCGGCTCTGTCCCCTCCCTGCCCAGCACAGGGCAGCCGCGCAGGTCGTGTCCCCTTCTCCCGGGTGACAGACCTCTCCCGTTGCCTCCTCTAGCTTTGCTCATGAACCTGCTATGAAGCCGTCGCTCTCCGCGTCCTGGCCCGCGCCCTTCGGAACCCGCGTTCCGTTGACACCAGGTCCGTGAGGGGGACTAGGGCCCAGGGTCACGATTACGTTGTATTTTTTTTCTCCCATGTGATTTTTAGTAGTTTATTTCCCCTAAAATCTTTGTGCCGTTTTGCACTCTTACTAGAAGTCTAGAAACGTTCCAGGTGGCCGTGAACATTTGACGCTGTCGCTCTTCTTAGTTTGAAGGTTGGGGCGCCAGGTGGAGTCACCCCACACATCCCCAGTGACACCTGTGACGTTGGGTGGCTTTTCCTGTGCTCTCCGGGCTGCTCACTGATCTCTGTCGAGACCAGACTGCTCCAACCTCCTGCCTTTAAAACAACATAGAGTCCAGTTTCTCTTCCTGCTGCTGAGCGTCCGTCACTGTCACACGTGGGAGACCTCAGTCCTGTCTCCGACGTCTTCTCTGTGAGGACCCCCTGGCCCTTGCCTGGCTCGCTGCCTTGCTGGGCGATGGACGCTGCCCGTGAGCCCAGACATGGCCACTCCGCTGTGTCCACACGTGCTGCTCCCATCAGGGACGAGATCAGGGGACCCTCTGTGCACAGATGAGTGTAGACAGAGGCAGACATTTCTGAGCCAGACACCCCAGAGTGGCTCCCGGGAGCCCCCTCTCTGCCACGACTCTTCCCCCTGTCGCCCCAGCACTGGCCTTGCAAAGCCTGGGACCTCACCCTCCTCACTCTGTGAACTGCCGACTCTACCACTGGCATTCCCCAAAATGCCCCAGTTGAGCTCCCTCCTCCTGGAGCTGAGCTTTCCAAATGGCTTCCAGGGGTCCCCAAACTTTTTACACAGGGGGCCAGTTCACTGTCCCTCAGACTGTTGGAGGGCCGGACTATAAAAAAAAACACAACAACTATGAACAAATCCCTATGCACACTGCACATATCTTATTTTAAAGTAAAAAAACAAAACAGGAACAAATACAATATTTAAAATAAAGAACAAGTAAATTTAAATCAACAAACTGACCAGTATTTCAATGGGAACTAGGCTCCTCTCACTGACCACCAATGAAAGAGGTGCCCCTTCCGGAAGTGCAGCGGGGGCTGGATAAATGGCCTCAGGGGGTCGCATGCGGCCCAAGGCGCGTAGTTTGGGGACACCTGGTCCTAGGGCCACCCCGTGCTCCCTTCTTCTGTGCCTTTCACTCAAGGTCACAGTCTACTTGCCCATTGTCGGAAGACTGACAATCATGATGTCCTCTAGTTCCAACATTCTACTTATTGACAGAAGAAGACAACTGTCTTCTGGGCAGTTCGCTCCTCGTGCGCAGAAGCAGAGAAGCCATCGTTCCTTCATTACAGTTCTCTTTCTGTTACAAACGTGAATCCCATGGGCTCAGACCTACTACACTTCAGTCAATGCACCCGTCGCCGTCTTCTTCAAGGCCAGACCTGCCCGTCCTGACCTTCTCCGTTCCCCAACACCCAGTCCACGTAACCGGGGACCGCTCGGTCTCTTCCGTGACACCGCAGAGCTCACCTCGTGGCCCCCACATTGTGGGCGCTTGGGGACATATTGTTGAACGACTGACAGCTGTTTCCAGGCCATTCATTTACTTCTCGGCAGTCCAGATTGGCTTCCAAAGAAAAATTCCCATCCTTTATCCCTGTTGCCTTCCCCCGCAACACAAAGCTCCTGTCCGCCGTGTTCACGTGGGTATCACACCTTTCTGTGCATCATGTGAAGTTGTAAATTGTGTCTCCCACGGCTTTTCTTTGTCGTGTGCTGCTTCTTGCTAAACGTGCAAATCACAGGACCTCTACAGAGAGCCAGGAAAACGTAATGGCCTTTTTACTCAGGTTCTTTGTGTATCGACTGACTTTGAAGCGTCTCTTGTTTTGATGCCAAAACGTATATACACCAGCAATTATAGGTGAATCACTTTTATTTATAATTTCTTAAAACACAGCCTCCAGCCGGTGGATGACCAAACATCTGCATTAAAACTCTTGGTGATGGAGATTCGGTAGCTGTCTCTTCTCGTCCACTGTGGTCATAAAGGTCCTTTCCGTTAGTTAATATATTTCACAATTTGTTCACCAATATTGTCTATTTTAACTAACAGTGCCTTAATTTTAATTCCTGATAAAATATAGCATACCACATACACACAGAAACATTGTCCAAACACGATCCTTTTCACTATATCTTAGGCTATTATTGGAATGTTAAGACATTTAATCCTTTTTCTTTCCTCTTCCACTCACTGGAATTTTACTAGAATGCATTGAGTTTACATATCTGTGTTTTTATAAAATAGCCCAGGACTAACTCTCTGTACATTCAGATATGTTTGTATTTTCCACTTAAGATTTTGCAGACTTCTACCTATAAATTCTAAAACTTTCTTAATTTATTTCAATAAATATCACTTTCAGCATGATGATGAGTTGGTAATTTTTATTGTTTTCCCAAGATATTATTATCACTGTAGAGAAAAAAAAAACTTTGTTGACTTGTGTATTGAAGTTGTATTGATGTTGTTCATTTACCTGATTAGATTGGCTTAATTCTAGTTGGTTTTTATTAGTCTCCAAACAGCCTGCAAATAGAAATAATTTTGCCTCCTCTTCTAATGTTAAAAGAAACTTGATCATCTTCTTTTGTGTTTTATTATCTAGACAGAACAAAAAGCATTTCATAATGGTGATGAGAACTCATGTCACAATTCCGTACTTAACCGAAATAATAATTTTCCAGAATCTCATTGTAGATTGATGCTTGCTAGTTCAGGTCAATAATATCTTTCATATTTAAATAGTTTGCTTCTATATCTGTTTCACTTAGGCTCTTTGTTCGTATGATTTGTAAGGGCTATTTTATTGATCAAATCTCTATGCGGCATCTCTTGGTGTGGATACATGGACTTCTCTCTTTCATTTTATCTTATCATTAATTATAATTATGCAATTCCTGGAGTTGAAACCTTTTTATTTATGAAACAAAATTCTACTTGATTATAATATATTACTCTTTGGAGTTCGACTTGTGTGGTGTCTGCCAACATTTTATTTGGCATCCATGGGTGTTCATGAAAAAAAAAAAATGAATTCAGATTTGTTGTGTTTAATTTTAGCGTTCAATTTTTAATTTACTGCTTTACTCATGTATAAAATGAATTTGGACAATTTGCATATTTTTTATTGAAGGATAGCAAATTAGGCCACCCACCAAATAGGCCACTTTGGCATAAGTATTATTTGAGCTGAAGAAATTGAGAAAAAGCAGACAGAAGAAAAACCCTATGCACTCTCTTTGTTAGCCTAAGAAGGGCCCAAATGAGCAAAAGTGTCCCCCCTCCCTCTCTACCAAAACCCAGGAGACAACTGAGACCCTATCATCCAGCGGGATCTGCACAACAAATTCTGCTAACCAGCCTTATCTCCACCCTCCGCAGCCTAAAATTCCTCTCCTCTGTCTAACCCAGTGGTTCTCAAACTCTTTTGAAGTCGGGGCGCATTTAAAATCCTACAAATAATTGTAGGCGCACTACATACAAATTTCTGAGAAATATGTTATAATAATTAAGTCAAATATTAAAGGAAAAAAATAAAGTCCAAGCATGCTTTTATGGTAATTAAATGAAATAAATATGACAAAATTAAATTTATTCTGACATTAAAAACATTTTTACATTACATTTTTTGAGTTAGGCTTTTTCGAATTCATAAAAAAGGGGTTAAAGAATAAAAAAACAACAAGAATTATCTTTTTATACATATAGATACATTCTTGGTAAGATTTAGTAAATTTGGCAGGTCCTGGTGCGAATGTGTTAAGTTTTTTCATTCTTGTGTTTATGAGAAACATGAGCCTGATGTGTCGTAGCAATTTCTTCAATGTTTGGGCATATATTTGAAAGGCAAACTCTCATTTCCTCACCAATACATTGAAGAATTCTTCTCTTTTTACTCTTAATTGTGTTGAGGGTACAAAATTCTAATTCACATAAATAGGATGTTGAAAATTGTAGTAAAATGTTCAAAGCTTCTTTAGATATTGCCACATATTCTTCTTTTATAGAAATCCAAAAGGCTTCAAAAGACAATTCCTTGTGTTTAATCATCAATCCAAAACCCCCACCACGCATATCATCTTAACTTGACACCAAACAAAGGATAGAAGAAACTTGCCTCCAGTCTTTCCGGGGAACATGGGGGGTAGTGTAAACAATCCAGCACCATAGCTGAACAACCTTTTGCAACCTAATCAGGCAAGTGAGGTGGGGGGTTGGGCAGACTGTCACCTTACAGCCAATTCCCCACACCTCTGTCCCCCCAAAATCTAAATTCCAAAAACCCTGTTGGTTTTTTTGGTTCCCAACAGGCACATATTTCTCTGGAATACCATAGGGTGCACCTGGAAATCTTCTAGGGTGCAGCAGTGTGGACCCTGGCACACACTTTGAGAGTCACTGGTCTAATCATTCCTCCATAAGCTCCCTTGTTCATTGTTGAAGGAATTGTGTAAGCCAGAGTTCTAAGCCACCACGAGGAGTTACTCATTTTCCCTGGGTCTCTCTCTCCCATGTAGACACGAGGTAGATGTGGTAATAAGTGTCTGTCTGTTTTTCTCTTGTTAATCTGTCTTTAATTATAAGAGTCCTAGCTAAGAACCTAAAGGGTAGATGAAAAATATTCTGCCCCCCCTACATTATTGTCCAGAAAATTTTTAAATGGAGTTACTCAAACTTTAGTATGAATTAAGGTCTCATGGGAAGATAGATTTATCTTTTACAACTACAGTTGACAGATATTATATTTGTTTCAGGTGTGCAACCCACTGATTTAGACATTATATAACTTACTAAGGTATAGCTTTCTCCTTCATTCATTTCAAAACCAGCACTTAAAGTCTTTTTTTTTCTTTGTTTCTTTCTCTTTTTTTTTGGTGACAAAGACAGAGTGAGGGACAGATAGGGAGAGACAGGAAGGGAGAGAGATGAGAAACATCAATTCTTTGTTGCAGCACCTTAGTTGTTCACTGATTGCTTTCTCATATGTGCCTTGACCAGGGAGCTACAGCAGAACCAGTGACCCCTTGCTCAAGCCAACGACCTTGGGCTCAAGCTGGTGAGCCTTGCTCAAACCAGATGAGCCCGTGCTCAAGCTGGCGACCTCGGGGTCTCAAACCTGGGTCCTCCGCATCCCAGTCTGGCATTCTATCCACTGCGCCACCGCCTGGTCAGGCCAGCACTTAAAGTCTTCATTCACTTATACTGCTGGGGAGCCTGAAAATTTTCATTTCTAATCAGCTGCTAGACAGTTCCGATGGGGTTATCCTACCACCAGTTTAAGTAATACTACCATAAATGACCCTGGAATGGTTAATTAAAGAATGGTAGTTATAAATAAGCTATTAAATAATCTAGTAGAGAATTTTTAATGTCTGGTTTGCTGTTTAAGGGTATTAAAGTTTTGTACATTGTACAGATCAATTCTGGAAGGTTATGTTTTCCTAGGAAATCATACATTCCCCCTGTATTATCCACTCAGTTGCAATGAATATTATTCTACAATTATTCCTTGACACTTTAAAAATTCTTTAATTAAGACAATTTCTACATTGCCATAATTTTTAAAATATTTTGAGTCATGCGTGATGCTTTAAATGGCTCAGAATTTTTTTATTGTTTTAGTTTGTTTCATTCTAACTTTTTTTCAATAATGAAGGCTTTTTTTTTTTTTTTTGCCCAAATGACAAAAATCGCTTATTATTATATAAGTATTATAATTTGGATATATACCAAATCTAAGAGTTGGGGAGAAGGTTCTCACAGTTAATTAGTGAAAAAGGATCCGATATTTGCAGAAAGCATTGCTTTCTGTTCCCAAAATGACAAGACGCATAAAAATAGATGAGGAAAACCCAGTGTACCATAAACTAGAAAACAGTGTCATGTGTTACATGCCGTCTAAACCGTCTTGAAGTCACCTCCCCGGGCAGAGGCTGCCAACTATAAACAGTGGAGTCCAGTCGAACTCGGTGGTCGTCTACAAAAACGGCACTTGGAGAAACGCTTGCTGAGGATTCTGAAGTTGACCGGTCAAGCCGGTCACCCGGATGGGATTTCTGGACTTGGCAGGAAGCCCCCTGATAATGAAGAGCACCCCGTTAAGTTCTTCCCGGTGAGAACCGGAGGCAGATTCTCTTCTCGAACCTCGTCAACATCCCACCCTCTGTGGGTGTTCTAGGAAGCGCTCCTACAATGTCACATGCCACCCGTGACCACGCAGATGGCTTCCAAGACAGGGTCACCTTGAAAACACGCTGCGTTTTGTTGTTGTTGTTGTTTTTTTGTGTGTGTGTTTGTTTTGTTTGTATTTTTCTGAAGCTGGAAACGGGGAGAGACAGTCAGACAGACTCCTGCATGCGCCCGACCAGGATCCACCTGACACGCCCACCAGGGGCGATGCTCTGCCCACCAGGGGGCGATGCTCTGTCCACCAGGGGGCGATGCTCTGCCCCTCCGGGGTGTCGCTCTGCCGCGACCAGAGCCACTCTAGCGCCTGGGGCAGAGGCCAAGGAGCCATCCCCAGCGCCCGGGCCATCTTTGCTCCAATGGAGCCTTGGCTGCGGGAGGGGAAGAGAGAGACAGAGAGGAAGGAGGGGGTGGGGGTGGAGAAGCAAATGGGTGCTTCTCCTATGTGCTCTGGCCGGGAATCGAACCCAGGTCCCCCACACACCAGGCTGACGCTCTACCGCTGAGCCAACCAGCCAGGGCCCACGCTGCATTTTAAGACGACGTTGGCCCCATCCAGGCGCGCCGACCTGGGCGAGGTTATCACACGGAACTGCCTTTCCCGACTGGTTTGTAAAAGGTGGCCAGGCAGGAATTGCTTTGTTGGCTTTTAATTGCTGACTTCAGTCCGAACTGTATGAAAAAAATAAACAAAAAAACATGGGTTCAGGTAATGTTCGAGAATATCTGCATTGCAGCCTTAAAGAATAGGGTTCCTTTAGAATCCACTCAAAAGCCAAGTGTTTTTTGCTCCTCCCTCTACAGAAAAGCCTCAAAAATGCCTTTCTGGTTCAATGCTAACCATTTTCTATCTTAAAAATTTTCATGCCAATTTCACCCACTTTTCTTTCCTTCACACCTGAAATTCCCCAAATCACTGCTGAGAAGATGGGACTCCTCCTTCCCAGTTTTGTTTTGTTCCCTGTGTCTCTATAACCCTCAATTTTTTCTTACCTCTCCCTTTGTTGCTGCTATTAACTATTTCCTTTCTGGCAGCTGTTGTCCTTCATTGCACTGTGCAGCAGCACCTGGTACCCTAATTCCCAGGGGGCAATGCGGTTCTGAAGCCAGGCTAGCTTCTCCTAGGGTATTTCGCGTTGTGTGTGACCCTCCCCGGCGATCTCATCCTTGCTCGAGGCTTGACTCCTTGGAAAAGAGAAAATTAACTGGTTCTATCCATCTCTCTGTCAGAGTGCTGAGCTTAAAAACCTGATAGGGTTCCAAATGTTTGGAGTCCATTTGAATCTTGGTAGGATTCCCCCCTCCCCCAAGATATATTTCTGTTTCTTTCTTTTTTTTTTTTTTCTTGTATTTTTCCGAACCTGGAAACGGGGAGGCAGTCAGACAGACTCCCGCATGCGCCCGACCAGGACCCACCTGGCATGCCCACCAGGGGGTGCTGCTCTGCCCATCTGGGGCATCGCTCTGCTGCAACCAGAGCCATTCTAGCACCTGAGGCAGAGGCCATGGAGCCATCCTCAGCGCCTGGGCCAACCTTGCTCCAGTGGAGCCTTGGCTGTGGGAGGGGAAGAGAGAGACAGAGAGGAAGGAGAGCGGGAGGGGTGGAGAAGCAGATGGGTGCTTCTCCTGTGTGCTCTGGCCGGGAATCAAACCTGGGACACCTGCACGCCAGGCCGATGCTCTACCACTGAGCCAACCAGCCAGGGCCTATTTCTTTACAACCCTCATCATAAACCTTTTCCTCTGGGAATTCATCCTGAATCACAATATCCATCTCTCTCTCCACCACTATTCATTAACTTCATCTTTTTCTTTTTTTTTTTCAGTTTTTTAGATTACCAAACAACTGGTCTGAGCACGCTGATTTCCCTGTTTCTATGGTATCGCATTAAAGATGAATAACGCAGGAATTATAAAGAAATCATGTCTTTTAAACCGTAGTCTGTGTTTTCCTTAATGGGAATGACAGCCCTTAACAAGCTGTTCTCGTTGAAGTTATAAGTCATTCGGTAAATAAGAACATTTGTGTTTTATGCCCGACTGAATAAACGCAGTGTCAACAAAACTAATAAAAACATTTTATATTCTGAGCGTCGGATCCCAGCCACATCAACGCGAGCCCACAGCACACGGGTGCCTCACTGACTGACGTCCCCAATTGCGAAGGCACCTTAGCAACCAACACCCGTGAAACCAAAGTAAACAGTCGCTCACGGGCACCCCATGGCAACAGCCACGCTCGCTTATAGGATATTCAACAAGTAAGTCGAAAGATCAGTTGGTGTAGAAAACATAAGATGGGATTTACTTTGAGATTTCTTTAAACAAATGCAATGTTCAGTGTGGAATTTCATTTCGTATTTCCAAATAGAAGAGATTATTTCCAAACAAGCGATAGCTCTTGTCATTTGTCACAGCAGAAATAAAACCGGGCATGTTCCTCTAATATTTATTCAGTGTCGCTCTGTCGGAAGATCAAGAGCATATTTGTGGTGAATCAACGTATTCTGAAATACGAAACTGCAGAGGGAGAAGGGGGTTAAGTGCTCTGTCCCTGCATGCGACCTGGTGATCTGGGCGGAGTTTATGAAGAAAATACAGTCTTGTATGTAGACATGCGGTTAGAAAGCAGAGGAGAATTTTAATTGCCCTTATCGGTCATGGTGGCCATTCTTCTCTTGATAGTGCCTCCAACTCTGAAAAGAGTCGTTTCTTAGAGATTTCTTGAGGTGTGTTATCTGTAGTCAGTATTCACGATCTCTCTATATCCCGTGGTATGAAAATCCCCGGGTCCGTGTTGGAGTTTGAATGACTCTTTTATCCTTGCATGAATTCATAACACGATGCATTATTCATTTTCAAAGCACTGCTTCGGCATGTTATGCAGATCTTCTAAAGAGTCACATATTGTGTAGTATATGGTACTGAAAATCTCATCTGTTAAAGTCACCGCTGATGTCCTCAGAATAGTTTTTAGGTTACCAGGACACGCGTGAACATTATCATCCGTGACGATATGTTATTCTTCTTGGAGTGACCAGTTCACCTGGGCCACTTTCCAGAAAATGTCTCCCAAATCCTGAAGTTTACTTAGAGGTCATTATTTCAAGTGAAAACGGTATTCTGTGTAGAAGGCGTCCAGTTTAGCACAAAGCTCACATGATGGCCTGAATGCTTCTACTTAAAAAAATCACAGCGTTCTGATGTCTGGAGACTCACTTGAAGCAAATGGAGAGAAGCCATGTACTCTAGGATCAAGGTTTAATAAAATTAAGATTGTTTCCTACTTCACCAAGGTCATTCTTTAAAAAATAAATTATTGATTGATCGATTGATTCTAGGAGAGAGGTAGGGAAGGAGATTCTTGTGTGTGCCTTGACAGGAGATCAAACCCAACACCTTGAGGGCATTAAGACGGCAACCGAGCTATCCGGCCAGGGCATCAAGAACCTTCTTAAAATGACGACACAGGCTTGAGGTCAGCACCCATGCAGGCAGGTCTAGGAAAAGTTTGGAACCACTGAACTGATGCGTACTGAGAAACCCACACGTGTGCACTGTCAGTATAAAAATAAACACAGCAACAACAGCTAAAGATGACCTTAGTGATCATCTCACCTTTAAATCGCCTAACCTGTAAAAGGGTTTAGAGCCCCCGGTCATCCGTGAGCCTCACGTCACAAAACCCCATTCCCTGTCTTCAGAGTGCTCAGTTCCCGCCAATATTTGCAAATATATGAGGTGTGGGCTTGTTTGTTTAATTTAAATTATTACCACATATGTACTTGCTCTTGCATTTGACAGATTTTTAAAGGTTCAAGGCTGATGTCTGGAAAGTTGTCTTTTTTGTGTGTGACAGAGACAGAGAGAGAGGGGCAGATAGGAACAGACAGACAGGAACGGAGATGAAAAGCATCAAGTCTTCGTTGTGGCACCTTAGTTGCTCATTGATTGCTTCCTCATAGGTGCCTTGACCGGGTGGGGGGGGGGTGAGAGGGCTCCAGCAGAGTGAGTGACCCCCTTGCTCAAGCCAGCGACCTTGGGCTCCAGCTGGTGAGCTTTGCTCAAGCCAGATGAGCTCATGCTCAAGCCGGTGACCTCGGGGTCTCGAACCTGGGTCCTCCACATCCCAGCCTGACACTCTATCCACTGTGCCACCGCCTGGTCAGGCGAAAGTTGTTTTGATTTATGCCTGGTATTCCCACCATGGAGGAAGCATCTGTATTTGCAACAGATTCCTTCAGACCAGGAGGAATCTCGGGAAAAAACAGCAGAGTGAGTACAAAATCGTCCCCGTGCACAATCATTGCTCAGTCTCCGGGACAAACCGTGCTGAGCTCTTGTGAATCACAGAGTCCTCATTTATTACGGAGTGATTCATTGTCAGGAGGTGCTGGGTGGCAGGACTGCTGGGCTGGGGAGATGGAGTAACGTCGGGCTCAGGAAAGAGCAGAGGAAAGGGAGGCAGTGTACCTGCCAAGCTGTCCGTCACCAAGAGAAATCTCGGAACAGGATTCTCAGGAGGAATCAGACAGGACAGGGAAGAGGCTCCCACAAGATAAAAAGGCAAAGAAAGCTCTCACAGACTTTATAATCTCCCCGTTGTGAACTCACAGATGAGCACAGCCCATTTTCCAAGACAACTTGGAAAAGACAGAGATTTTATTTTCCCCAGTGGCAGAGAAAAGGATGAAAAGCCATGTCCCCACCTTCCCCTCCAGGCATGAAGGTGTCCCCAGCTCACACCCTCTCTCCCTTTCCCCAGCTCTAACCTTTACAGTACAGAGACCCTACCCCCAGCCCCCACGGAGCAGTCCTGTCCTGGCCATCACCACGTGTGTGCAAGCTTATTCAAACCACTGAAAAGGGAAGCTGAATGCTAAACCACCTTTGAGATCGCACCTGCCCTGGGTAGTCTATCCTGAGCAAAGCATGCTGTCATTGTCTCTACTGAGAGAACGGCCCAGGAAATAAACAGCTCTCTTTTAAAATGCAACGAATCCTTTCTTCTGTCTATCTCGAAACAAATCCCTTTAAAAATCTGACGAGTGTATAGCTCCTTTATGTATTCAATACATACATAATTTTATGCACTATCAGGGGACATTTAGAACTTCTAAAACTTATCCAGGATGACAAGTAAAGAATCCCTCTTTCAGGGGTTTCAGACTAATGTTTAATCCAAAATTGGAAGTCCCTATAAGATTTTCCTACCTTTTTTTATTTTTATTTTTGACAGAAGCAAAGAGAGACAGAAATGTTAGAACGTTCCTGTATGTGCTCCTGTAACTGACCGGGGATTGAACCAGCCACCTCCACGCTCTGGGATGATGCTCCAACCACCCGAGCTATCAGGCCAGGGCTGATATATACATATATATATATTATTTATCGATGTTCAGAGAGACACAGAGAGAGGAAGGGAGAGAGGGGAGGAGGAAGGGAAGCATCCATGTGTTCCGCTCAGTCCTGCATTCATTGGTTGCTTCCCATGTGCGTCCCGACTGGGGATCGAACTCGCAACCTTGTTGCTTCAGGCCGACGGTCTCAACCAACTGAGCTAATGGGCCCTTGTCTTCTTAGCATCTTTATCTGCACAGGCTGGGACACGGCAGCCCAGGCTGAGCGTCTTCGGATGCTGTTATGAACTCCTCACACAACAGTACAGATCGGTCACCGCCTGGCGATTTCAACGTTGCAATCCTTAAATATCGCTCCCCTGGACTATATAGTTCAGGTGCAGGAAGGAGCCGGCAGAGCAAGTCTGAAGTCGTCCGGCACCTCCTTTGCCGCCGTCGGTCTTCAGCGTATAATTATGCAAATGCAACCTTGCCTTCCGCTGAAACTCATAATTCACACCCTAACGGCTAGCCGTTGACAGCTGCTGTTCATTGAAAAAGTGCCACGTATCCGAGGCTCTGTCAGCCCCCTCTTCCCCCCCCCACCGGGACATGCCACGCTGTCAGGGAATGCACAATGGGGACAAAAAGTCTAGGCGTGCATTAGACAGGATTAGAGAAAAAGAGTAAACCGGATGTCATCCAATGCTGAGTGGCGGACTGTCAGCGGGGGCGCTGTGGAGTTTGGGGAAAAGAGATATCTGCCCTGGCCGGTTGGCTCAGCGGTAGAGCGTCGGCCTAGCGTGCGGAGGACCCGGGTTCGATTCCCGGCCAGGGCACACAGGAGAAGCGCCCATTTGCTTCTCCACCCCTCCGCCGCGCTTTCCTCTCTGTCTCTCTCTTCCCCTCCCGCAGCCAAGGCTCCATTGGAGCAAAGATGGCCCGGGCGCTGGGGATGGCTCTGTGGCCTCTGCCTCAGGCGCTAGAGTGGCTCTGGTCGCAACATGGCGACCCCCAGGATGGGCAGAGCATCGCCCCCTGGTGGGCAGAGCGTCGCCCCTGGTGGGCGTGCCGGGTGGATCCCGGTCGGGCGCATGCGGGAGTCTGTCTGACTGTCGCTCCCTGTTTCCAACTTCAGAAAAATGAAAAGAAAAAAAAAAAAAAAAAGAAAAAAAAAAAAGAAAAGAGATATCTGAGTGAGGAAACCACTGTTCCCCCCAGGCACTGGGCCTCGGCTAACGGGGTTAGGGCAGAGCGAGGTGACGGATCCGTCTCTAGGTCTGGTTCTCGCAGGGTCAGCTGTGTCCTGTTCTTTGAACTGTGCAGCGCACTGGCTTCAAATCAAGGATGCTGAGCGCTCCGCCTGCCCCAAGCAATAAGCCTTCTGAGGGGGGCAGACACTAGTGATGAAAACTACAGTGCTGGCCCTGGCTGGTTGGCTCAGTGGTAGAGCATCAGCCTGGCGTGCAGGAGTCCTGGGTTGGATTCCCGACCAGGGCACACAGGAGAAGCACCCATCTGCTTCTCCACCCCTCCCCCTGTCCTTCCTCTCTGTCTCTCTCTTCCCCTCCCTCAGCCAAGGCTCCACTGGAGCAAAGTTGGCCGGGGCGCTGAGGATGGCTCTGTGGCCTCTGCCTCAGGTGCTAGAATGGCTCTGGTTGCGGCAGAGCAACACCCCAGATGGACAGAGCATCACCCCCTGGTGGGCATGCCAGGTGGATCCCGGTCGGGCACATGCGGGAGTCTGTCTGACTGCCTCCCTGTTTCCAACAAAAAACAAAAAAACAAACGACAGTGCCATATTCTATAAGCAGAATGACAGCAAGTTGCCCTTCCTGCCAAGGAGTCATCTCACAGATGCTTTCTTCCATTTCCCTCTGTGACATCTTTTCCATAGCTTTCCAGACTAAGCACAAGGTAAGGCATGCTCACCTATCTCACCTCACCGGGTACGTTAGGGTCTACCATTCTCATATTAGATTATAAGCAGCCCAGGGAAGAGGTGCCACTAATTCAACTAACTGGACAAGCGGTCATTGAGCGACTTCTACTATTTCAACAAGTGTAAGCATAAATACCATGTGGGTTTATCCCTGCACGGAGTTCAGAGGCCAGCCACGGAGGGCTGCGGGCACGGGTCATCCCAGAACCGTGCCACAGCCCCACAACAGGAGAATGTCAAAAAATTTGTGCTGAAGGAGCAGAAAACTTGCGGAAGTACCGGACACCCCGGCCACACTCTGCAGACGAGACGGGATTGCCGAGGGATGGCCGAGACGCATTGCTGCTCAGCGGAAAAGGTCCACATCCAGCGGAAATCAATACAAGAGACGGTATTGACAACTGATGGTGATGGAACGCTCCACTGACCCTCAGAGAAGTCCGTCTGCTAATGAATGGGGCGGAGTGAGAACAGAGAGAACAGAGAGGCGTAATGTCTTATTTAATGCTTTGTGTCATTTGGAGAGCAGGGTATGTCCGGAAACAATAAAAAAAAATAGGCGAAATATCATAATGCTTCAACTTGAGAGCCACCAAGTTAGAACCTTGTTTATTTGTGAAAGACGTAACACTGTGATTTCATTTAAAAGGCACATTAGGCTGCTGTGAAGCAAAGTGTCCACACTTTGAAGTCACCACACCGAACGACAGGTACGAGGGTTATATCCCGCAGTGAAGACTATGATGTCAGCAGCTGGTCTTCCCTCCGAGCTACTTTGTTGATGTGGGTCCCATTGCACGCCTCCAGTGGTCATGCCTTCAGGGCTATATGGGCTGGTGAGTGTGTCTCCCCGCCGAGGACGCATGACAAATAATTCTGTAACTACTTGTACTCCTCAGCTTATTCCAATGGGAGGGTCACTCAAATGAACAAAACATTAAAATATCCGTGGAACCAGAAAGTCTAGACAAGTGTCCTGACTGATGGTATTCTATGCTGTCATCCTACAAAAAGCCAACAAAGGGTTGACTTAGTAGAAAACGCCTTTGATCCAGGAATGATCAATGCTCATTTTATTATCAGTGAATAACCAAAAGCCAGGACTCTCTCCCCCCCACCACAAAGTTATTTATGATTTCATCTAACCCCATCAAGGTAAGTTTGCTTCACTTTTTTATTTTTATATACTTTCATTTTCATTTATATATATTTTTTATTTTTTAACATTTAGTTAAATTCCTTGAGGTGACATTGGCTAATAAAATTATACAGGTTTCAGATTTCACTTCACTCTTGAGCTTATAAACTGGCTGATTTCAAGTTTCTTGTTAATGTCTCTGTCTCTCACGCGACTTAACCTGACTCCACCAGCATACGGTTCCAACCACCCAGGTCCCTTCTTGCTCCAGTCATTGTCTTCTTTGTGTCACCTTTTCCGCTCTTCCTCCTGCTTGGACGCCAAAGTAACAGAGGACACGAGGAGGCACATCAAGCTCATCCTGCCCATCGAGCTAATTGAGCCCACTTTGATCGCTGGTAAAATGTGTGTTCTCTCCCAACACACAGTTCCCTTCTTTCAACCTTCCCTCCTCTACAAAGACCAGACTCGATGACCTTGGAACCCAGCCCCAGCCCAGGGTTACCATTCTAACATTCTGTCTTGGTTTTCCCTTTCACACCTCCTCATGAACAAACCAGATGATGAGTTCCCATGTAAAGGCACTGTGGTCAATGCCCTTCCTAATGACTGTCTTGGGTACAGAATACATTTATTTCTTACAGTGCGACCAGATGGGCCTTGTCACTCACTGGGACTGGCATTTTGTTTTCTTGTAGCCTCTGTGATTTCAGCTCCAGGTCAAAAGACAGCTCCATACCCTGCTTTGGTACAGCTTCTTAATTCAGGACTGGGGTGAAGACAACTCTAACACATCTTTGATATCACCTCTTAATTCAGCACTGGGGTGAAGACAGCTCCAACTCACCTTTGATATCACCTGATTTCAGCACTAGGAGTAAGGACAGCTCCACTCCCACCTTTGATATCACCTCTGTTTTCAGCACTGGGGTGAAGACAGCTCCGACCCACCTTTGATATCACCTCTGATTTCAGCACTAGGGATAAGGACAGCTCCCCATCTTTGATATCACCTCTGATTTCAGCACTGGGGTGAAGACAGCTCCAACTCACCTGATATCACCTCTGATTTCAGCACTGGGGTGAAGACAGCTCCGACCCACCTTTGATATCACCTCTGATTTCAGCACTAGGGATAAAGACAGCTCCACTCCCACCCTTGATAATCATCTGTTGTCCCCTCTAAGGTTAAACTCCAGGTAAAAAAAAATCACAGGGGGCCCAAGCCAGGACCACCCCCAAACTAACAGGATATAAGAAATCAGGAGATAAATGCCACCCCCCAACTTTCTATCTTTGTTTAGCAAAAAACCGTGACCAGAAGTGTCCCAGTGGGCTTTTGTAACAGGTTGGGCAGTGGCCTTTCTGGCAGGAGGCTTCGCTGGATGGATACACCCCTAATGTCCTAATGGCATTTCTTTTTATATAAAGAAAAACAAGATGAGTATGTTTTAGAGGTAACTTTTCTTTCTGTAAGCCTCATTTCAAAGTCAATTTCAGATGATTTTGAGTGAGGCCATCCAGAGACTGATTAAACCAGAAAGCAGTCCCATTATAATTTTTTTTCTTTCTTTTCTTTTTCTTTCTTCTTTTTTTTTCTTGAGAAGTGGTTGAAACCAAACTGGAAATTGCCATCAAAGGCACAAGCTTGTTTTCCTGCAATTTCTCTGTCTTATGTTCAAAAAGCACATAATTTTGGAAACACGGCCCGGCCTTTTCCTCTCTGATTTCCTCATAATGTATTCTTGCATCCCTTTGCTTAAATGGCCTTAGCAATTCAAGTGCACGGTGCCTGGCTTCTTCAAAGCACCCACGTCCTGCTCCGGTGGAATTCCTGGTGAGACCAAGGGGCCTCTCCCAGAACAGAAGACACCAAAGGGCCTTCGTAAGCTTCTCTCAGGGAAACCCAGATGACAAGGCGACATCACACAGTCTAACCAGAGGGCTTTGAATCATCCCTGTCCCTACCGATGCCCCCAGATGACAGCACCATATTACAGGGGAGACAGTCTTCAGAGGTCCGTGCCTTAGGGTCACGTGATTCAGCAGGATGAAAAACCCAGACAGAACAACCCAACACAAAGAACCCCTGCCTCAAACTACCTCGATCTTCTGTTGGCAACACTTAGATGCAGCACATTACAGGGAAACGCTCCTATTCGATCATCCCTACGTTCCCCAAACCATCTGATAGATTGCCTTCCAACTGCTGAAATTTCCCTGGAGGTGGTTAACACAGCTCGGCCTCCGAGTTTGTTTCTCTACAAAACCAGCTCTTAACATAGTTGACCGTGTACTTCCCGCCTTTTCTTTTTCTCTCAGCGGCTGCATCCTTCTTTCTCTGATCTGCTGACCAAAGATTCTGCCCAGAGTTTCAGGTATATCAGAGAAAAACAGCAACAAGAAGCAGCAAGGGAAAAAGTGACTCGATTATTCATACGAGATGAACAGCAAAGCATTGCTTTCTCGTTCCTCGGGAAGTGACCATTGACGATTCCTTATTGCCCCCTCCCCGCCGCCCCCCCCCCGCCGTGGCAAACTCTCCAGGGCAGAGTGCCAACTGCAATCACGGTGGTGCATTCAGTCGGCACCTGCTGCATACATCCGTATTAGAGAGCATCTCAAGTTTGTGGAAATCAACTTCTCCTCACTTCAAATGAAAACAAACACAGGCTCTTTATTCAGAGCTTGTGCCTGTCATACAGTCTAACGCGGGCGGAGAGTGGGGGGAAATGAGAGTAGAAGAAAGGGGGGTTGGCTTCCATGTGCTGTGATCGGCGACTGTCAGCCTGTGCACAGCAGACGCATCAGCTGGAAGTGGGGCACCTCGTGTGGTTGGTTTGGGGAGTGGGTCTCTGCTCGGTCCTGAGCCGGTAGAGAGAGCAACAAAGACATACTGTGTGACCGTGTAATGGGTTCCAGCTCGGATTCTAGAGCTGGCTGTGGCATCGCGGGCTGACCTGAGTTCCGTCCTCGCCGACGGCTGGCCCCGTCTCTGCTTGCAGAGCCTCGCCGTTTCACAGCTGTGATGTATCGGGACAATGCAACAGGACAAGAGCAAACTAAACTTTCAAGAAATGACAGGATGCCGAGCAACTGTGACTCAAACCAGGAGAATTTTAGAATGAGCATGGATATTTACTACCACAATTCCTAAAGGAGGTAGGCATTGGAAGAGATCTCAGCGGTGTCTGGGGACAATTCTTTCATTTTCTTAAGTAGGACATTGAGAAACAGAGCAGCAAACGGACCCCGCAAGGCCACACAATGGATGAAGGTGTGGTCTGAAAGATGTGCCCCGTGCTCACGGTGTACGAATCACGATGCTAACTCCAAAATATTTCCACGTGGGGTGTTCTCAGAAAGGGGCCCCGTGTCATTGAGCTTTTCCTTTGAATTTCATGTTGTTAAGTTATGAACAACTAGAGTCCGGCTCACACCTAGAACCTGAACTTAGCAACGCGTTTAATAACTGTCAAACATTGGACTCTTTGCTGTACAACGATCATCTCCAATTCGGCATAAATGTCAGAAGGGCCGTTCAACAAACAGAGACGATGACTGTTATTTTAGGTGACCGAGAGTACCGCGTCTTGACAGGCATCTCCTCGCCTGTCTTTGCAGAGCTCCCAACGCCACCATTTACTGAGGAAGTCAGAAAGAAAACGTTAATCATGGTGAATGATTTTAGAAAACCAGGCGAGCCCGCCTGGCAATGAAAGACAAGAGCATCTTCAGATAATCTGTCCGTGGGAGGGGGGCCCTGCTTCTTGAAGGCTGATTGACACGCTGCCGTGACCCCATCTTCCCCCTCTCCGGGCATCCCGACCGAAGCCGGAGTCTACATCGGCAGAGGAGACCTCGCAAACAATGATCAAAGTGCAAATGTATGCCCACCCCGTGCTGCACCGTAATTACCTCGCGCTGCTTGTCAGCTGCCTCTTCCAAGGTTCCGCTGATTAGCAAACGATCTCAAATAATTATTAGTTCATCTACAATTACAATGATCCGGAGCCCTGGCTGGCAGCCCGGGCTCCTCTCAACCTCCCTCCCTTCCTCCCTCGGCTGCTCTGGAGTTTTTTTGGGTTTTTTTTTTTTTTTGCATCGCAGACAGCCCCAACTAGCAGCGAACCCCACACCTCCTCTTCGAGTTCATCTCCCTAAACTCTTCCTTCCACAACGTTGCGAGTCTCTCTCGACGGCTTCCACTCACGAAGGCGCAATCACCTGGCCACGGGGGTCTGCAAATGTGGCGAGAAAAACCTTCGGTGCCCTCTCTGTTTCCCACCCCCCACCCCGTACGCCCTTTTTCAATGCAACGCCTCGCCTGTGCCTCGGCTTTCGAAACCCACACCTGTGGACTGAAACCTGTGGAATTCTCGAAAACGCCAGAGACCGTGTTTCGGGAAAATAACGTCACACGTAGCCAGTTATTTATGCCTCTTGCGACAACACGGAAGCAGCCGGCTGGCTGTGACCGGTGTGCTGCTTTGTTAGAGGAGGCATGTGACGTTTGGGACTCCACCGAGGCAAGCTGACCCCATAAACGAGTTGGCCCGCGGTTCTAAGAACTCAGACGCGAAGGGGAACAGCACGGGGCGAGGGCAAGGTCACCTGCTGTAGCGGGAAGCGGGGTGTTCCCAATGAAAGAGGAGCCTGCCTTGGGGACGCAGACCCCTGTGTCGGCTGGCTTGCAGACCTTGGCTCCTGTTAAGTCCTGAAGATCCCCTTCGAGTGAACTCAGAGGAAAGGAACGCATGTGTGCATGAATTCCTGGCTACAATAGAAGTATGAAAAGAGCAGAAGAAATGTTAGTTGAGTGAGGTGCTTCCCAGAAACATTTTAGGGCGACCAAGGAGCGATCCCTGCATGGATTGAATTTGTTGGCCAGTGTCTGTCAAAATTTTGAAAATCCTTCCATGAACGTTCCAGGGTCTGTAGAGTGCATCTCCACACTTTCCTTTCTCCAATTCATATCTTCCTTGCAAGGGGTGTTTCCGGTAACTGGCCATAGGTGGTGACCAGAGGGTCTCACACAAAAAGCACACTTTTATCAGGCCTCTGGCAGTGCCTTCTGCATCATAAGCCTCCTTTTTTTTCTCTCATCTGATTGTGTGCTTGGAGATTCACAGTGCAAGGTGGCTGCAAGGATTAGCAACAGTTTGGGTAGAGTCTTTCCAACGGGGTAGGTTGGCCAACAACAAAGACAATGACAACAAAAAACTGGGCCTTGTCCTTAAGCCCCTCTGAATAAATTCTCCTGCTCTTGACACAAGTGACTTGATGAATCTTGACATCTGGTCGAGGAATACGCTCTCTCTTCTCCGCTTGAATAAGTAAATGATTTATTTATGCCTGCTGCACGTAACTCTGAAGTCTTTGTGTGTGTGTGTCTTTCCTTATCCAAACAGAAAGCCGAAATGTCCTGAATGACCCCTGAGAGTGTGCGTGAACCACTCTGTAACATAGTGAACATATATCTCCCTCACTGAATACATTGTATCAATACATTTGTTATATTGTCATAAGGATAACTCGCATGTTTATTCATAGAAAAAATATGGGGACCACATTTCATTTCTTTTCCCCGACACAACAGAGTGTTTTAAAAATTTAGTGTTCTTGCATTTGTTTCTGTGGAAGGCCTTATTAAGACATCAAATAGCCACTGAATGCTAAGCCATGCCGGGTCACCAAACAACTTGATTTATAACAAAAATCTCCTCTAAACACTAAGGTTTAAAAATACTATGTCATGTAAAATCCTAAAGGTTAAATAATAGCACAGATCAAGAAGAGGCAGGAGCTTATGCACTGAAATATTCTGACATGTTAGATTTCAATCATTTCAGAACATAGTTTTTAACCAATTACGTATAGTACTGCTTAACACGGCAATATCACTTTGACATACGCAGCCCCAGATTAACCTCTCTCTCCCAGCAGGTCCTCAGCGCGGTAAGCCCGCTGGTCTTAGACCCCAACCATGGAAATGTGTTCGGATGTCACTCAAATCTTCCTCGTTTCGAATTTGAAAGGGGAAGGAAAAAAAAAAAAAAAACCACTGGGAACTCTGAATTCCCTAATATGACAGAGGAGGACACAGGGTCAGCTGTAAGGACCAAGAGAAGATCAGAAAACAAGCAGGGCACTAATGGAACAGGGAACTTAAGGGTTACAGGCAGGTCCTGCTCCTGTTCTGTTAGGAGTAACATGCCCAAGGTCGTTCAAGAAGCAGAGACAGATAGGGACCCTGTGAGGCTGAGAGAAAAAAAAGAAAAAGAAAAGACAAACATTTGCATTCTATTGGTTAAAAGACCCTTATCAGAAGTTTAGGTTTGGAATTCGCCAATGAGCTAGACCCAGCCCCTGTTGCTATGCTATGTGCAGCCCCCTTAGAAAACAGGTTACCGCCACATCTGCTTCTGTATGAGGCTTGCTTGCTTAGCTTATAAAAAGATTGAGCTGTGAGCGCTAGGTGCGATTCCCATCTGCAGCTCCTTGTGAGCACGGTGTCTCTGGACACCTCAGGAATTTGCCCCTGCGCAGGTTAAACTGGCCAATAAAGTTACATCTATACTCCTGAAAGTCTCCGACGTTTGTTCTTGTACCCGGTGGATGTTCCATCAGCAAGCTGCGTCTTGCGTGAGGTTTAACGAGGAACGCAACTCTACAACTCACACGAAAATCTCGGTGTGCTGATGATTTGTGTATCTCTTCGTGAGCTACTTGGAGGTGCAGCTGTGCCGTAATTAACACCCAGAAACAGGGAGATAGGGTTCGGCACCTCCTGCCCACCCTGACCTTTGTGGCTCAGCCTTACTCCCCACCTCGCAGCAATAAAATCTGTGATTACCGTCCAGTGCTCTGCGGGGGCGCCAGCTCCGGTCGGCTCAGGGCTAAATTTAGATTCGGGCCAGCTCCCTGACCCATTAATTTCTGATCCAAATTTTGCTCTCGGTTCAGTTCAAAAGCCGATGAGTTCTAGCGCTTTGCGAGGACGAGGTCTATTGAGCTAATTCGGGGGCAGTCGTAATTTGGGCGAATGGCCTCTTCTCTGAGAGCAGCATCAAATCGACAAAAGAACGGTTGGAAAACCACGGGTGGGTAGATTTCTGAGTGTTGAGATCCTGGGTCAAATGAACTCGGAACGCTCATCAGCGGACGAGTCGTGAATATGAGTGTTTTCTCTGATGGACGCCACCCCACTTTGAAACACCTGCCGCAGCTTACACGTCCGTTCCGCTTTGCTCTTTTGAGCGGAACACTCTTACTAAGTGGCCATTGTATATAAAATGAAATGCGGCTTGAAAGCATGTCCTTTTGATAAAGAGTCATTGGCTGCAGGCCTCCAAGGACCTCATCAATGTAGTAGAAAAATCACCTGATCGTTTAAAAAAAAACTTTGCCCTTTTATCAAGGTATTTCAAAGCTTCCTAGCAAAACGAGGAAGTTCCACGGGAAGACACGGCTCAGCGTGACACGGCCGCGTGACCCGTGAAGGGTGCGGCGGCGGACAGACCTGCAGAGGAAGTGATGTGTGGTGTGTGTCCTCATTAGCAGAAACAGAATGTGCTGGGACATGACACGACGGTTTTCTGATCAAGCCCAAGGACAGTCTTCCGCTGTTAAATAATAATTAGTCACTCCCCGGGCAACACAGTTGGGCTGCTGAGCTCGAGAACACAGGGTGAGAACAAAGAAATGAGGAGCAAGGGAGAGAAAGGCCCGGGAAATACAGTGTGTCCGTAAAGTCACGGTGCACTTTTGACCGGTCACAGGAAAGCAACAAAAGACGACAGAAATGTGAAATCTGCACCCAATAAAAGGAAAACTCTCCCAGTTTCATACCCATGCAGTGCAGTTCAATGTGGGCTCACGCACAGATTTTTAGGGCTCCTTAGGTAGCTATGCCGTATAGCCTCTACAGACTCGTCACTGACGGATGGCCTACCAGAACGGGGTTTCTCCACCAAACTGCCGGTTTCCTTCAACGGCTTATCCCACCGAGTCATGTTATTCCTATGTGGTGGCGCTTCGTTATAAACGCGCCGATATTCACGTTGCACTTTGGTCACGAATTCGAATTGAGCGAGCCACAGAACACACTGAACTTTCCTCTGTACGTCCACATCTCGACTGGCATGGCCGTGGGCTGCTCCGCTGTATACACGGCGTGACGTCATCATCTGCGCATGCTGCCACATCATCCTACAGAAACTGGGAGGGTTTTCCTTTTCTTTGGTGCAGATCTCACATTTCTATCGTCTTTTGTTGCTTTCCTGTGACCTGTCAAAAGTGCACCGTGACTTTACGGACACACTGTATTTGGAAGTCTTCTCTCAGGGTTCAGAGGTCAAAGGATGGATTCTACGTGGTCGGGTGTGTTTGGGACCTCAGCAGATATAGCTGTTTTTGACTCAACAGTTAACGGAAAGTCCCCACGGATCATCTCTGTAAATCTAGGATGTATAAAGTCGGCTCTTGTCACCCGGGTAGAGATACATATTTTGTAGGCAGAATGTGAACAAGCTCTGTCTATACCGCCTGTGGGTCCAGTTTTCAGGCCAGACACTCACTTGCACAGTCTTGTCATAAAGACTTGTCACACCAACCCTGGTGTAGGGTCAGAAAGAAGGGAGGGCTGCCCCAACTTGCAAGAACATTTTAACACGGAAATAAGACTACCTGTGTCAATAAATGATAACTAGTGATCCCCTGGAGAGTGACGTGTGCAGGGGACCTGTCACTGGACATCACACGCCTCCAGGTTCCCGGGGGACCCGTCAGATGGCTCCCTGCCCCGGTGTGGCTACGGAGCCGCAGTCCCAGCCAAAGCCCACGCAGCCTGCTTTCTAAATAAACAGTGAGCGGATTCCATGGGAGAGCCCTTCCTTAGCACAGCTGCGGAGGCCAGAAGACACAGAGAGAAGAGAACCGAAGGCATGATCAGAATGCAATGAAGAGGAGTGACGAAGCTGGGGTCCTCAGTCGTCTTTTCTTTTGCTGATATTGGGATCCTACGACCGCCTGTGTGGTCCCCCTGTGGTCCCCTGTTGACAGGACATTGCGTCCCCAGGTTTTTGGGAAAAGCGTGTGAGGAACAGAGTCACTAACCTGCAACAAAACGGTCATTCCACAGACCGGCAAGGACTCGTGAAGTCTCCTCCTCGGCGACAGAACCAGTTCAACCAGGATGAGGAAAAGGAAGGAAGAAGTAGAAAAACCAGCACACGAGCACAATATATACACCCACGGCTCGCGATCCGGACGGTTAAGAACAACTAAAGACGTCCGACACAGGGATAGCAGAAGAGGCAAACAAATGCCCTTCACTAAACACTAATCAGGGAGAATTGGAAGGATGGTCCATAGGAAACAAAAATAATAACATCATAGTCCTTAAAAAAAAAAAAAAAGAAAACGAAACAGCGGGTGACAGCTACTAGACGTACAGTTCGTAGGGAGGCTCATAATAAAATGAAGATCGAGCCCTGGCCAGTTGGCTCAGTGGTAGAGCGTCGGCCTGGCGTGCAGAAGTCCCAGGTTCGATTCCCGGCCAGGGCACACAGGAGAGGCATCCATCTGCTTCTCCACCCCTCCCCCTCTCCTTCCTCTCTGTCTCTCTCTTCCCCTCCCGCAGCCGAGGCTCCATTGGAGCAAAGACGGCCCGGGCGCTGGGGATGGCTCCTTGGCCTCTGCCCCAGGCGCTAGAGTGGCTCTGGTCGCAACAGAGCGACGCCCCGGAGGGGCAGAGCATCGCCCCCTGGTGGGCAGAGTGTCGCCCCCTGGTGGGCGTGCCGGGTGGATCCCGGTCGGGCGCATGCGGGAGTCTGTCTGACTGTCTCTCCTTGTTTACAGCTTCAGAAAAATACAAAAAACAAACAAACAAAAAAAATGAAGTCGAGGAAGACCCAGTGTATGATCGTACGTAGGCTGGAACGGAGTCTTAGAACACACAGGACCGAGACACAGAAAGCACGTGGAAGAGACACAGAGAACAGAGCAAGGGAACGCACTGGCAAGCTCACAGGATTTCCAGGAGGGGAGAGTTGAGAGGCTACGGAAGAGGCCATAAATAAAACGATCAAACAATTTAATCACGTGTAGAAGAAATGCTCGCAGCTTCAGAATGCGAACGGGGCACCCCAACCGAAGGAGGGGGGCGCTCACGAGGATGAAGAGGAGAGGGTCTAAAAGCCGAGAGAGGAAGAGAGATATGGCTTAAGAATGGAAATAAACGAGCAAACAGAATAGAAACAGGCTCACAGACAGAGGACAGACGGACAGGAGTCAGAGGGGAGAGGGTTGGGAGCGTGGGTGACGAAGGAACAGAGATTAAGCAAAAGAAATCAAACTCGGAGACACAGACAGCATTACTAGAGAGGAAGGGGGTGGAGGAGGAAGAAGAGGGTATGCAGGGACACATGGTGATGGAAGGGAATGTGACTTGGGTGCTGCACACACGACACAACACACAGGTGATGTGTTCTAGAACTGTGCACCTGCAGCCTCTATGATTTTATTAACCAATGCCACCTGCCATCAATTCAACACAATTTTTTTTTTAAAAAAATAAAAAGATAAAAAGCACACAGCTCATAGCATCACTGGGGACCTAAAGTCACAGAGCTGTGACTTCAAAGTTCTGATGGAAACGGTGTTTGCCCCCCAAGGCTTCCTCTCCAAACGATGACGCAGCGGGAGAACTTTTCCTGGTGGGCCACCGTCCGCCAACACCGAGCTGAATTAGGGGATGTTTCCGAGTGAAAATGAAGCCACAAAATATCCCCTAAATTCTTGTGAGCGGTGTCTGTTCTCATCGACACAAATCCTTAGGGTATGTTCTAACAAGAAAAAGGATACAGCCTGACCTGTGGTGGCACAGTGGATAAAAGCGTCGGCCTGGAAATGCTGAGGTCGCCGGTTTGGAATCCTGGGCTTGCCTGGTCAAGGCACATATGGGAGTTGATGCTTCCAGCTCCTCCCCCCTTCTCTCTCTGTCTTTCTATCCTCTCTCTCTCCCTCTCTGTCTCTCTCTCTCCCTCTCTCTCTCCTCTCTAAAATGAATAAATAAAATTAAAAAAAAAAAAAAGGATACATTAGGGGAGAGAGAAAGAATTCAAAGAACCAAGCGCCATGGCTATTCAATGCAACACTGTAACAATCAAAATAGATCACTTTTTAAAGTGTAAGCCGTTTGCAGCCCCACCCACCACGGGTAAATCTTGCACACGCCACGCTGAGTGAAAGTCACGGACAGACACACAGAGTCCACACTCTATGAGAGCACTAAAAGAATAAAGTTCGAAAACACGCAGAACCAGCCCCATGACACACAGCAGACCTGGGGCGGCGGGGTGCAGAGGGTCTGAGGAGACTTCGGGGAGACAGTCACAGTCTGCTTTCTTACCTTCTGGGCGGTGAGCCACGACTGATCATTTTGTGAACGTGCATCCAGTCGGACACGGATCGCTGCGCTTGTCTGCGGGTTCGACTACGAGAAACACCGTCCTTCCACTAGAAGTGACCTCACGTGCCACGAAATCTACGTGACGTGGTCAGAGTCCCCGATGCCCTTTCACAGTGAGGCAGCCAACCGGCCCCATGGGAAGGGAGCAACAGACCCAGGGTGCAGAACCGGGCTTTCTCATCACAACCTGCCGGGTCGAAGCCCACTCGGGGATCGCAATGGCCAGCACAAAGGTCTGCCAACGGCGTACAAGCAGCGTAAGGCGGCAAACGGTGCGGCCAGCACCCCGGTCTAGTATGTCAGAGGAAATTCTCTTGGAATCTGAAATAAGCACGGTCAAGAAAAACACAGTGGTGAGCGTGTAAGGGTGAAATGACCACGCCACGTGTTTGAAACCGCTTCCCAGCCAGGTGGGGGTTCTTGAAGCCAGACCTTCGAGAGGGGTGTTGGGCGTCGGTGGTCAGAATCGATCCTTCCTTTTCCTTCCTTCCTTCCTTCCTTCCTTCCTTCCTTCCTTCCTTCCTTCCTTCCTTCCTTCCTTCCTTCCTTCCTTCCTTCCTTCCTTCCTTCCTTCCTCCCTCCCTCCCTCCCTCCCTCCCTCCCTCCCTCCCTCCCTTCTTTTGTTCTTTCTTTTTCTTTCTTCCTTTCTTTTTTCTTTCTTTCTTTTTCTCTTCCTTCCTTTCTTCCTCCCTTCCCTTCCTCTCTCTCTCTCTCTCTCTCTCTCTCCATGTCTCTTTCTTTCCTTTTCTTTTTACAGGTATCTTAAGACAAAACTCAGATGGGTAGAGGGAAGATTCTTTTTCCTCTTCTCCAACGAGGGGGTCTTTGATGGACAGAGTCACTGAGCATTGAGGACAGCTACTTTCAGCTGACAGTGGTCACTGTCCCTACTCCGTGGGGACAATGTTGTGTCTGCAGGGCGGAGACCAGCCAACAGCAGGCAGAGCCCGAAGAAGGTGTGGAGACCCGGCCGAGCTCCTAGGTCCACGTGGCCCGGCACCCTGGCTCTCCGAGGTCACACATTTCCTCGTGCAAATGGCCCTCCTGCCTCAGGTCACGGCATAACCAAAAGCAGCTAAAGAGGAGATGGCAACTGCAGATTAACACACGTGCCTCTGGGCGTGAGGTCATTGCCAACCAGGCAGGGTATTAGCTCTGGGCGGTGGGGCAGATGTCTGTGTCCCTGTGCCTGGCTTTACAATCTGCTACCCAGACAGGGTCACTCACACAGCAGGTGCTCGATACATGCATGTTGAAGGAATGAATCATAGTCGATTCTCAACAGATTCTGCTAGTTCCCATCCAGTCAACCGATTCCGCCCCAAACCCCTACCCTTCTGAGTGGCGGGGTCCCACGCTGTGCCTCCCCAAAACGTGCCTCTCTGCCCCTCGGTTACTTTGAGCCAAAGGCCGTGGCGAACCCGGCCGACTTAGGAGAAGTTCTTGATCTCCCCTTCATTGCCTAAAAATAAAGTACAGACCCCCCTCCCTTCATAAAGAACATTTATAGTTACCAGAGAAATTCCCAACCCTAACGTTGTCTCTGCACCGAAAAGAGAGCTGACCGCAGGGACCATTGTTTTCACCTGAGAGATTCCCACCTGCACAAGGAAACAGCTCGAATGCAGCACACACTCCCTCCCCTCCCCACCCTCCCCTTGTGGAGAGGGGCCTCCTCCTCCCAGAAGCCCACAGCTTTCGCTCTGCTTAGCCTGATAGGATCTAACAGGGGTCCCCCAACTTTTTACACAGGGGGCCAGTTCACTGTCCCTCAGACCATTGGAGGGCTGCCACATACAGTGCTCCTCTCACTGACCACCAATGAAAGAGGTGCCCCTTCTGGAAGTGTGGTGGAGGACCGGATAAATGGCCTCAAGGGGCCGCATGCGGCCCGCGGGCCGTAGTTTGGGGATGCCTGACTAGGAGTCACACTCCTCTTTGCCACCTGCATATCCTCCTTTTTTTCCCTTTTTTTCTTTTTAAAACCCCATGTTTATGTACAGAATTAAAGTTGTTGTTTTTTTCCCCTCTTGTTAATCTGCTGCATAAAAGGCACAAGTATTTATGCATTTAAGGATGCATTAAAAAAAGCAAAAACAAAAGGAAAAAGAAAACAGAGCACGCATGAAACCGCCTGGATATAGAGCCCGATAAGACAGGCAGGACCTTGCGTGGTCCCGGAAGGGAGAGTCGCTGCCCCGAAGGTCCCATCTGCCCTTGTTGTCAGAGAGGACGGATTTAGACTGGAGAACAAGAGAGAGAAAAGCAATCCCCTAGTCTAAAAAAAAAATCATAATAGTGGGGAGGCAGAGTGGGATGAAAGGGCAGAAAATAAACCAGACTCCCGGTTTCTCAAGCCTGGACTTGCTCCGCTCGGAGGAGCCTAAGAAGGAAACCAGTTGAAATAATAAGACAGGAGTCCGGGAACCTTTTTGGCTGAGAGAGCCATGAACGCCACATATTTTAAAATGTCATTCCGTGAGAGCCATAGGACGACCCGTGGATGTGACGCATTATCCAATAAAAATGTGGTGTTGTCCCGGAGGACAGCTGGGATTGGCTCCAGCCACCCGCAACCATGAACATGAGCGGTAGGTTATGAATGGATTGTAATACATGAGAATGTTTTCTATTTTTAACGTTATTATTTCTTTATTAAAGATTTGTCTGCGAGCCAGAGGCAGCCATCCAGAGAGCCACATCTGGCTCCCGAGCCATCGGTTCCCGATCCCTGAAATAAAAGCTTCCCTTTCAGCTCAGGACACTCTGAGGAGAGAGGAAAGAGAACACTTTGCATATTGGGAGGAAAAACAAGGTATAATATCCAATTACGTCTGAAGAGCAGAACGATGAGATGAAATAAAGGCTCCCTGTTTGTCTTGCTGAGGAACGCCCTCCCTCCCGCACGCACGCGCCAACCTTCCGGTCCGAATCAGAGGGTGAGTTGTCACAGCGATGATCATTGGGGGGCACGAAGGTTCCTATCTCTTGCAGCAAGGTCCGGAGGTCATCAAACTTTTTATAAAAACCGCCCACTTTGGCAGTGCTGGTCAACCTGGTCCCTACCGCGCAACCAAACAGCGCCGCGATTGGCCCATCGTGAAAGCTGGAACGCCCACTAGTGGGCGGTAGGGACCAGGTCGACCAGCACTGCCAAAGTGGGCGGTTTTTATAAAAAGTTTGATGACCCCTGAGTGGTGCCCGGTTTGCACATGGCCTTAGGCACGCGCGCCTCCGCGAGTAGCTTAGGGACCGTCACTGCGCTGTCCGGGGCACGTTTCTGAAGGAACTGACAGCGGACGCGCTCCATCGCCTGGTGTCACGAAGGGGGAAGTGCAGAGAGGAAGGGGTGACATCTGGGATGATACCGAGAACAGCTCTTTCCTCGGTCCAAGCCTGCACAGGGCCAGTGCTCAGCCGGAGTCCCCCCTGCCACCAGCTCCGGGGTACACCTTCCTCTGGAGGCGGGCACCCAGGGCACGCGGGCGTGTGCCACCAACACAGCCACCACCATAGCTACATGGTCACCCCCTCTGCCAGGTTCCCAAGGCCACGTCCCGAGACACCCTTTCAGGAGACAGCACCCCAGCGAGCCCCACACCTGCCCGAACACCACCCTCTCCGCACGATGCCCTGACCCAGGGTGACGTCCAGGGGCTGGGTGCCTGTCCGAGTCCCCACCTGCCACGGTGACCCTGCGGCACTTGCCGGGGTCGGGGCTGGGCCGGGGAGACGGAGCTCAGAACGGGACTATAGAACGCCACTGGACGACAGGACAGAGCTGACCGTTTTAAGTCTCTTTTCTACGTCCACAGGGCCCTCCGTGTGCAACGCTCAGAAGGACGCTGCAGGCTGGCACGCCAGGTCTGACACTGAGCTTATTTCCAGGGAACGGTCCAGTAATTCCTCGCTTTCCTGTCAACTCAGAATTGAAGGGTACAGCCCAACACCCCCCCCCAAAAAAAAAGAAAAGAAATAAAGTTAATTTTCTTCTTCTTCTTTTTTTTTTTTTTTTTTGTCTTTTCCTGAAGCTGGAAACAGGGAGAGACAGTCAGACAGACTCCCGCATGCGCCCGACTGGGATCCACCCGGCACACCCACCAGGGAGGGCACTCTGCCCACCAGGGGGCGATGCTCTGCCCCTCTGGGGCGTCGCTCTGCCACGACCAGAGCCACTCTAGCGCCTGGGGCAGAGGCCAAGGAGCCATCCCCAGCGCCCGGGCCATCTTTGCTCCAATGGAGCCTCGGCTGCAGGAGGGGAAGAGAGAGACAGAGAGGAAGGAGAGGGGGGGGTGGAGAAGCAAATGGGCGCTTCTATGTGCCCTGGCCGGGAATCGAACCCAGGTCCCCCACACGCCAGTCCGACGCTCTACCGCTGAGCCAACCGGCCAGGGCCAAGTTAATTTTCTTAATAGCCTATTTCTTGGTAAGTCACTTACATGCTTACACAAATGGTATATAATGGCTTTAAAATGGCCTTTTTAGAACCTGGATTATCTCAAAGAGTTGACAAAAATTGGAAAAGATATTTTGCTCCATCATACTAGGTGCACTCAAATAACATATGTGTGCATAGGTACATGCATACATAGAAAGCATTATATAAATATACACATACTGTCAAATTACATTAAAAGGCATGTTATAGAGACGCATTAATATTTAACAATTATACAATGTATAACATTAAATATATAGTGTTACAATAATTTCTTTCTTTCTTTCTTTCTTTATTGTATTCATCTGAAGTTAGAAGTGGGGAGGCAGTCAGACAGACTCCCGCATGCACCCGACAAGGACCCACCCAGAATGCCCACCAGGGGGCGATGCTCTGCCATCTGGGGAGTCGCTCGTTGCAGCCAGAGCCATTCTAGCGCCTGAGGCAGAGGCCATGGAGTTGTCCTCAGTGCCCTGGCCAGCTTTGCTCCAATGGAGCCTTGGCTGCGGGAGCAGAAGAGAGAGAGAGAGAGAGAGAGAGGAGAGTGGGAAGGATGGAGAAGCAGATGGGCGCTTCTCCTGTATGCCCTGGTCGGGAATCGAACCCGGGACTTCCACACACCGGGTTGACGCTCTACCACTGAGCCAAACAGCCGGGGCTTATAGCATTACAATCATGTTAAACCTGTCTCTATATTATATAATATACAATATGCTATATATTATATGTAAATGTATTAGCTATTATACATTGTAACAGTAGATTTTAACATAGTATACCATAGTATATTTATTACATATTATAGACTATCTTTCAATATTGTTTTATTTCAATGATATGTATATTTCCATGTGAGGCTTAGCTTTTCTCCACGTTCCTCAAAGTTCCCGAGTACGACCAGTTTTGTTCTCGGCTGTGACAGGAAGAGATGTATCCCCTGTTATTCTCTATACACAGGACCACTATCTTTTTCTCAGCACTTCAACTAACGGGAGTCACTGAAATGAAGACAGAAGCCTAATAAAAATGTTTTCTTCTTGTTTTATTTTTAGTCGTTCTACAGGGGAGACAACTTGGCCGGCTCTGAGAGAGTTAAGAAATGCTTTGTGGTGCCCTCCCGTGATCTCATTTCCCCACAATGTCTTCCGACGGGGTTCTGAACAAGCACAGTGGATCTTCTCCACCAGAAAGAAAGAAGAAGCAATTTATCCAGCTTTCTTGTTCTAAGGACATTGAGCGGATCTCCGGACAAGTTTGAAAAATTCACGTACCCTTGGGGCAGACCTTCCAAGGACAACAGGCAGCAGCTCTTTCTCAAGTGGCGAGAGACGAGAACGGAGGCCACCAGAGCCATTGCCGCTGTGCAAGCGTCTGTCAGCATGCGGGCAGAACGAAGTGACAGCGGGCTCGTGAACAGCAAATTTCTACAATCTCTTTAGCACGCAGGGGAAGAAGACATTTTTCCTTCCACCCTTCAGGCTCAGAGCAGATCTCTGAAACCTGCCATTGGTGGGGTTTAAGGATTTGTATGCCGAGAGACTCAGTTTCCCTGAAAAGCCACAGCCGGAACGTGGCTGGCAGTGGGTTTTCCCCCCGCTCACAATTCCCCCTGGGTTAACTCTGCATCCTCAGGAAAGGGTGCGAAGTCACGGCTGCGTCCTCATTACCTTCCCCATCACGGCTGGTCTAGCCTTCTCCTTTTTCCGTGATGGACTCCAGAGGAGTAGCAGAGAGTTTAGGTAGGAAATCTTCCCTGAATCATTCCGAATTGGTTCCTGTCAACCCTCACTGGTATCTGGAGTCATCGCAGTGGCTCATTTACCAGCTCATCAACGAAACCCCACACCCTGTCAAAGGAACTTGTTTCGGTTGCCATTACATAGCCCGACCCTTTGTCCAATGAGGGAGCTCAACTTCTCTTTCCCAGGGTTCCTGTTCTTGGCTGGTTAGCTTCCATATCTAGATCCTGATGAAGCCTGGCTGCATTACACACACACACACACACACACACACACACACACACACACACACACACACACACACACACACACTGTGTCCGTCAAGTCACGGTGCACTTTTGACCGGTCACAGGAAAGCAACAAAACATGATAGAAACGTGAAATCTGCACCAAATCAAAGGAAAACTCTCCCAGTTTCATACCTATTCAGTGCAGTTCCATATGGGCTCATGCACAGATTTTTTAGGGCTCCTTAGGTAGCTATCCCGTATAGCCTCTACAGACTCGTCACTGACTGATGGATGGCCTACCAGAACGGGGTTTCTCCACCAAACTGCCGGTTTCCTTCAACTGCTTATCCCACTGAGTCATGTTATTCCTATGTGGTGGCGCTTTGTTATAAAAGCGCCGATATTCACATTGCACTTTGGTCATGGATTCGAATTTAGCAAGCCACAGAACACATGGAACTTTCCTCTGTACCATTCACATCTCGACTGGCATGGCCATGGGCTGCCCCGCTGTATACACAGTGTGACGTCATCATCTGCGCATGCACACATGCTGCCACATCATCCTACAGAAACTGGGAGGGTTTTCCTTTTATTTGGTGCAGATTTCACATTTCTATCGTCTTTTGTTGCTTTCCTGTGACCGGTCAAAAGTGCACCATGTCTTTACGGACACAATGTATATATATAATATATATTTTTTAAAATAACAACGAACACATCCTGGACACTAACCGCATGTTCTATCTCTGCTACACAACTTAAAGCTGTTCGTCCTTCAAGCATCCCCAAGATATCGGTGGCACCGTTTTCGTCATTTCCCATTTGAGGACACGGAGGAGCAGGAACAGCGTGACTTAACCCACATCGTGCGTCCAGGCAGGGGCCATGTGGGACTGAAATCTGTGGTCAGGAGAAGAACTGAGATTCCCAACAAGTCCCTGTGTCTCAATCCCTGAGACGGGCCAAAGGGAGTTCACAGGTGCTGTTAAGGTGACTCCTTGATTCATCCCGAATGAGGGTGATCTCAGAGGTAGGGATCCTGCCGAGAGACCCAGGGACCCAGGGACCTTCAATGTAGTCACATGAACCTTTGAAAGCAGCAACAGGTGACAGAACGAGGGAAGCTCAAGAAGGATTTGGTGTGGGTGGCGTCGCTGGCTTAGAAAATGAAAGGGACATGTGACAAAAAGTATAGGCAACTTCTAGGAGCTGATAATGACCCCTGGCTGAAGGCCAGCAAGGGACTAGGGACCTCAGTCCTACTAAACCATGGAAATCAATTCTTCTAATAACCCAGGGGTCGAGAAACTTTTTGGCTGGGAGAGCCATGAACGCCACATATTTTAAAATGTCATTCCCTGAGAGCCATACAACCACCTGTGTACATGACGCATTATCCAATAAAAATCTGGTGTTGTCCCGGAAGACAGCTGTGATTGGCTCCAGCCACCCGCAACCATGAACATGAGCGGTAGAAAACGAATGGATTGTCATACATGAGAATGTTTTCTTTTTTTAACGTTATTATTATTTTTTTATTAAAGATTTGCCTGTGAGCCAAAGGCAGCCATCCAAAGAGCCACATCTGGTTCATTGGCCATAGGTTCCCGACCCCTGTAATTAACCCCAGTTGGATGAAAAGCAGATTATCTGTCACATTTGTGGGACTCAAAGCAGAGAATCCAGCCAAGCCCACTGGGATCTCCCACCTACAGAACTGAGCAATGATGCATTGGCGGTGTCTGGCCCTGCTCAGCTTGTGGTAACGTGAGATGCCATGGGCGCGACGGGAATCGGACACAAAACTCTAAGCAAATTAAGGCAGAACGCTTGCGGCTGGCCGTGATGTTCCTGCACCCATCTTGATACTAAGACACACGCTTAGCTTGTCAAGATCCTTGGGAGCAGCCCTTGCACCGTAGTCTTCTCTGAAAAGTCCCTGTCTCCCCGCTGTGTTCCCCAACTCATTCCCAAGGCCTCCCAGCCCCTGCATCCTGACTTTCTGAGGCCACCCCCTTCTGGCTAGATGTCTGCAGAGTCCAAAGAAACACGAGACTGTCACCTCCCTCTCCTGTCACAGATCCCCTCGTCAAAGTCAAGACGATATGGATAATGCATATTTATATATAGATAGATAGATAATAGGTAGATGAGAGATACATACATACATACATACATACATACACTGATACATAGATGGAATGATGGATGGATGATGCATAGATAGATGATAGATAGATAGATAGATAGATAGATGATAGATAGATAAATAGATGGATAGGTAGATGGATAGATGGATGATGTATACATAGATAAATAGGCAGATAGATAAATGGTTTTACCTCCTACTCCGTCACCTCATCTTCTCAGCTCTCTTTGTCCTTGACGTTAACCAAACCAAACCGATACGGTTCAGGACACGTTTCTAGGCTGGTTTTCCGATCAGATCAGATCCTAAACTGGCCATGTCCTTGTCTGAGTGTCCCTGTGTTCATTCGGCCCTGTTCACTTCTCTTTGTGAGCAAGATATAAAATCTGAGTAAACACAGAGGAGCGGTAGAGATGGGAGTGGGTGGACGTGTGATTTATTTCTAGTGTGGGTGCTCATTCACCGTATAACAAGATTCAAGCTCCCTGTCACAAGCCACACTGTCCCTTACACACTGTCCCCTATGAACACCGATTGACACATCCCCTTCACGAACTGGCATCCAAGACACAGGACTGGTTGCTTTGTTAACCAAACAACTACAGTGGCCCCTGGTAACTGTTTAATTGACTTGCTTACTGTAAAGCCAGTAGCCACGGCCACCATCACAGCCACCTGGCCCATGCAGGTTCGCATTGGATTTGAACAGACGGTAATGAAACAACAGAGCCAAAAACTGATGGGCCATCATCTTTATCCTAGCTCATACCCGGCGGGTGAGAAGTACACACAGTGGGAAAACACTTCCCTTTCCATTCAGGGCTCCCAAAGCCACTGATTTATCTGAATTTCCTAGAATCAAAGGTCTCTACCTCACCAGCCTTATTCACCTCTGTTCCCCATCTCCTTCTCTCTGCACAAACTCTGCACAAACTGGCTTCTCCTTCAGCATTCCGCCATCTTGGCTGCTTCTCCTCTCCTCCACGTGGCCTTTGTCTGCTCCTCTTTCTCTGCTCTCCTCTCTAATGCTAATCTCAGGAACCGAGAGAGAGCAAGCTCCCGGTCTGTCCCATTTTATTGTGTAGAAATCAAAACCTTTAATCCAATATACAAACAAGGAAGTCTCTGATACAAAGTCACTTAGGGTGGGAAAGGCTTAGTCTTAAAACTAAGCCTTAGGCTATAACAACCCTGCCTGCTTACAGCCTGTCCCCCACAACCAAGACAAACTATAAATGAGCAAACCTATATATTATATTTACAAATTTATTTGACCAACACTTACCTACTAAGGGCTCTAACTAAGAATCCCTCATCCCTCCCAAGGGCTCTGCTGGTCTTAGGAGGATTCTTCTATTTTCACAACTTGGTCTAAGAGAAAATGGCACGTCTTCAGGTGACCGATTCTGAGCCCTTGTCATTGGGCATATGGCATTTATCCACTAGCAGAATTTCAGTAAGCCCGATGCCAGTTCTGATGTGGTTTTGTAGTAGTGTCAAGAGAAAGAAATTTCAAATGATCCACATCTGGAGATGCTTAGACTGCTGCAGTAAGATTATTCACAGTTGATATAAGAGGTTGCTCACAGGTTCCCAATGTCTTATTTCCGTCTGTCCCACCTAAGAAAAAGTGAGTTGGTCTTCCCTTCATTAAGCCCAGTCTAAAGACCAGAGTCCAGATACTCTGTGTCATGGTTTAGCCCATATCAAAGCTTAGTTCAGCCCAGGTGTGGCTCAGAGCCTGTATTTGAGAGACCCCCCCTGGCTGCAGGCCCACTCAGCACAGCTGCTAGGAGACCCTGCAGACAAATGAGCAAGGCTGTTTCCAAGGAGGAAGAGAGAGAGAGAGAGAGAGAGAGAGAGAGAGAGAGAGAGCTGTGCTAAACCTATGTTTCCATTTTGGGGCAGAAAGGACTAGCTTTTCTTAGGTGAAACAATCAGTTCCTTTAAAATTCATGAGCTTGCCTTGGCCAGATAGCTCAGTTGGTTAGAGCATCGTCAGGAAGCACAGAGATTGCCGGTTCGATTCCCAGTCAGGGCACATACAGGAACAACCTCAATGTTCCTGTCTCTCCGTAAAGCCAGTAGCCATGGCCACCATCACAGCCGCCTGGCCTGTTCAGGTTCGCATTAGATTCAGACAGACGGTAATGAAACAACGGAGCCAAGAACTGGTGGGCCATTAGCTTTAATTCTAGCTTGCACCTGCAGGCAAGAAATACACACAGTGGGGAAAAACACTTCTCTTTCCATTCAGGGCTCCCAAAGCCACTGACTTATCCGAGTTTTCTAGAATCAACGGTATGTACCTCACCAGCTTTATTCACCTCGGTTCCCCATCTCCTTCTCTTTGCATAAAGTCTGCACAAACTGGCTTCTCCTTCAGCACTCTGCCATTTTGGCTGCTTCTCCTCTCCTCCACGTGGCCTTTCTCTGCTCTCCACTCTAATCTCAGGAACCGAGAGAGAACAAGCTCCTGGTCTGCCCCACTTTATAGTGCAGAAATCAGAACCTTTAATCCCATATACAAACAAGGAAGTCTCTGATACAAAGTCACTTAGGGTGGGAAAGGCTTAGTCTTAAAACTATGCCTTAGGCTATAACCACCCTGCCTGCTTACAGCCTGTCCCCCACAACCAAGACAAACTATAAGCGAGCAAACCTATATATCATATTTACAAACTTGTTTGACCATCTCTCTCTCTCTCTCTCTCTCTCTCTCCCTTCCTCTCTCACCGAAATAAATAAAAAAAAAATTAAAAACAAATTCATGAGCTTCTGCTGGCTCCTCCCACGAACCCAATCAGACACTCCTTTCCCCAGGGGTCGGCAAACCCCTCAGTCAGCAGAGCCAAATATCAACAGTACGAGGACTGAAATTTCTTTTGAGAGCCAAATCTTTTAAACATGTGGTATTTTGTGGAAGAGCCACACTCAAGGGGCCAAAGAGCCGCCTGTGGCTCAGGAGCCCCGGTTTGCTGACCAGGGTGCTAGACTGAGGCTTCAAGTGGAAACAGGAGCACCTTCCCGCATAGACTGCAGCTGACTGGCTTTTACCCTGAGGTGCTGGGGGAACTGGTTCTTCCTCCCCACACAGGAGAGGGAGTGTGCCTCTCTTCAGCAGAGCAATCCCCTGGGGCAGACAAGTTGTACAGGGAATGCGGAAGCCGTGCTGAACTGAAGCAGGCATTCCAGGTTTGACAAAATACACTGTCCAACCCCCTCTGCTCTTTCCCCATCAACAGCTAGCTTCCTGCCCACGTTAACAAGGCTAGCTGGGTTATCTCAGCTTACTCACAACATCTTAACATGGGGATTTAAGAAAAACAAACAAACAACAAAACAAAACAAAAAACAGGAGAAAAATCAGGGCTGAACTCGACCCATGAAATAGACTTTGCACAATAGCTGAACCTTGGAAAATTAAGAGTAAATGTGTAGGCGGACCTCAAGGGAACTCTCTGTCCCCTCTAACCAGGGTTCAGTCTTTCTGCAGGTATTGCTAAATCACTGTCTCTGGCCCAGTCTCGACCCAGACAGCCGGGCCACCTGACTTTGCTGCCTCGGGCCAAGGAAGGGTAGCACTTGTTTCATCGTATCAATCACTCTCCAAAGAGTAAGTGTTCCCAGGGCACCTCTAATGGAACATGAACAATAACATTGTTTCTATCTCTAAAGTGTGTTCCTTTAACACATTTTAATACTATTTAACATGTCCGCTACCATTTATCGTGGAACCTTTGAGCCTGGGAGATGACTGGGATCAAATTAAATAATGTGTCTGGTGTGCATTTGAAATCTGTAGATTAGGGCAAGGTACACTGTGGATACATTGGAAGCTCTTTAACCAACTTCCATATAACTGTTTTGTTATTCTTGTTGTTGTTTTCACTACGTATGTGCTTCTACTCTGCTAAACATGACAGTTCTGGGTACATGGACAAAATCTAGCGTCTGACCTCCCCGATGAACCCTGAAGGGAAGGTTAGCTACATCAATATAATACCCACATCGAGGCTCCCTCTGTGGACAAGACCACCGAACTTGTCATCTTCCGGTGGGACCTGTAACTGTATGTTCTACACCACCTATGTCACTAGCTTGGTATGGAGTCAAGGGAACACCCCAGTTAAATTTTAGTTACCAAATACTATTGGGGTCTAGTCTAAAAATAAAGGGTTAAGGAATTGTTCCAGATGAGAGGGGGAAAAAAAAGAATGCATTGTGTTATCTTGGACTAAATCTCTGGAACACACACAGACACACACACACACACACACACACACACACACACACACACACACAGTAAGGCCAGGAGCCGCCATCACGGCCAATCACATGCAGGTTCGCATTGGATTCGGACAGATGGTAATGAAACTACAGAGCCAAGAACTGGTGGGCCATTAGCTTTAATCCCAGCTTGCACCCGGCGGACAAGTGATGGGCAGATAAAATATATTATGCTCACTTTGTTAAAGATGGCGCTGCCCACATGGAAGCCTGTTGCCCAGGTGATATTAGTGTGTGTTGGGGGCGGGCTGTGGGCAGGCAGGATCCTTGTAGCCTGGGGTTTGGTTTTAGGACTAAGCCTTTCCCACCCTTTTTGATGTAGGGTGGTGCAATCCCATCATGCCTCAGATAAGTGACTTTGTTTTAGAGACTTCCCTATTTTGTATATTGGTTTAAAGGTTTGGATTTCTACACTATAAAATGGGGGCAGAATGGGAGCTTGCTCTCGTGGTTCCTGAGATTATCACTAGAGGAGAGAGCAGAGAGGAGAGCAGAGAAAGGCCACATGGAGGAGAGGAGAAGCAGCCAAGATGGCAGAGTGTTGAGTGAGAAGCCAGTTTGTGCAGAGTTTGTGCAGGGAGAAGGAAGGAGATGGGGAACAGAGGTGAATAAGTCTGGTGAGCTAGAAACCTTTGATTCTAGGAAACTCGGATAAGTCAGTAACTTTGTGAGCACTGAATTTGAGTGGGTTTTTGGAGCCCAGTGTATGTTTTTTCTTGCCCGCCAGGTGCAAGCTAGGATTAAGGATGATGGCCCACCAGTTTTTGGCTCCGTTGTTTCTTTACCAACTGTCCGAATCCAATGCAAACCTGCATGGGCCAGGCGGCTATGATGGTAGCCCTGGCTACTGGCTTTACAGCAAGAAATACACACAGTGGGGAAACACTTCCCTTTCCATTCAGGGCTCCCAAAGCCACTGACTTATCCGAGTTTCCTAGCATCAAAGTCTCTACCTCACCAGCCTTATTCACCTCTGTTCCCATCTCCTTCTCTCTGCACAAACTGGCTTCTCCCTATGCAATCTGCCATCTTGGCTGCTTCTCCTCTCCTCCGCGTGGCCTCTCTCTGCTCTCCTCTTTCTCTGCTCTCTTCTCTAATGTTAATCTCAGAAACCGAGAGAGAGTAAGCTCCCGGTCTGCCCCGCTTTATAGTGTAGAAATCAAAACCTTTAATCCAGTATACAACCAAGGAAGTCTCTGATACAAAGTCACTTGTCTGAGGCATAATGGGATTCCTCATGAGAGTGCACCACCCCACATCATGCCACAGTCAAGGGTGTGGAGAAAAGCTAAGTCTTAAAATTAAGCCTTAGGCTATAATCACCCTGCCTGCTTACAGCCTGTCCCCCACACCCAATGCAAACTATAAGCGAGCAAACATATATATCATATTTATAAACTTATTTGACCAACATAGATATATATTTATATATTAGACCTTGGAATATAGATATATATATATATTCAAACACACACACACACACACACACACACACACACACATACACACACACACACACACACACACACACGCTTCACAGGCAGAGATTTAATCCAAGATCACATCTACATACATATACGATTGGGAAAACTGACAAAATTTGAATATAGAATGTGAATTTGAGGTCAAGTTTCTTGACTGTGATTCTTGTATCCTTGTTACATAGGATGTCTTTATTCTTACTCTCAAATGGTCAGGAGGGAAAAGAGAGAGAGAGAGAGAGAGAGAGAGAGAGAGAAAGGAAATATGCAAATGGAGCCAAACACCAATGTAAACAGTTGGTGAGTCTATGTATGATGTAATACAAGAGTTCTGTGTACTATTTTTTCAAGTTTTTCCATAAGTGTAAAATAGAATCAAAACAAAAAAAATTCAAAATATTAAATGTCGGTACAGATAAGCATATACCAACTCAAGAGAAAGGTGACTCTTTTTTTTTTTTTTTAATTTTTTGTATTTTTCTGAAGCTGGAAATGGGGAGACAGACAGACTCCTGCATGCGCCCAACCGGGATCCACCTGGCACGCCCACCAGGGGGCGATGCTCTGCCCATCTGGAGTGTCACTCTGTTGCAACCAGAGCCACTCTAGCGCCTGAGGCAGAGGCCACAGAGCCATTCCCAGCGCCCGGGCCATCTTTGCTCCAATGGAGCCTCGGCTGCGGGAGGGGAAGAGAGAGACAGAGAGGAAGGGGGGGGGGGAGAAGCAGATGGGTGCTTCTCCTGTGTGCCCTGGCCGGGAATTGAACCGGGGACTTCTGCACGCCAGGCTGACGCTCTACCACTGAGCCTACTGGCCAGGGCCTAAGAGAAAGGTGACTCTTGAGTGATAGAATATAAAATCCAATAATGAGATTGAACACCGAAAATGGAGTCGAGTTTTCATCTTCGAAAAGGGGATATTGGCTATGCATCAGATAATGACTATATAAAGAGTGAAGAGACTACTCAATCTAATAAGTACGGGTTGGCGCAATGGCAATAAACATTCATTTATCCCCATTGCATTTGTGTTAATTTCCAGTTGGCACTTTAATGAGACTCACTACCCAATGTGTTTTCAATTAATTCAGTGTAGAAAACTCATTTGTACTATGCTTGCCCTTAAGACCTTCACCATCTTTTTGATTGTTTTACCTTCCAAAAGAAAAGAACAAAAAAAAATGCAAAAAAATGCCTCCTTGGTTCATTTCGTTTCTTCTTTGAGATGGACACTGCCTTACAAAATATTTTCTTTAACTTAAAAATTACGTATTTGAAGAGGCCATGTCTTTACCTAACAAGGCAAGACAGTGATGGACGACAATATTGATTTTGTGAAATCAAAAAAAAACCTGAGTTATGGTTTCTCAATATTTGCTAACTCTTCTGAGTTACTGTACGCCTGTCTCCCGATGACTAGAGGTTTGGAGACCGTAAGTGTTTCACAGCCGCGGACGCCTACTTGAGGTAGACATCAACATGCTGACGTGAGGAAAAAGACACCATCCAGGTTTACCCTTCAATTACTGCCACAATGGTGCTCCACCCACAGCTCACGTCACCTCTCGGGGATTATCCTTGACTTCTCTCTGAACTCATTCTTCCTCCTTAGGCATTTTTTTTTTTTTTTTGTATTTTTCCAAAGCTGGAAATGAGGAGGCAGTCAGACAGACTCCCGCATGCGCCCGACCGGGATCCACCCGGCACACCCACCAGGGGGCAATGCTCTGCTCATCTGGGGCATTGCTCTGTTGCAACCAGAGCCATTCTAGCGCCTGAGGCAGAGGCCATGGAGCCATCCTCAGTGCCCAGGCCAACTTTGCTCCAATGGAGCCTTGGCTGCAGGAGGGGAAGAGAGAGACAGAGAGGAAGGAGAGGGGGAGGGGTGGAGAAGCAGATGGGCGCCTCTCCTGTGTGCCCTGGCTGGGAATTGAACCCGGGACTCCTGCACGCCAGGCTGACGCTCTACCACTGAGCCAACCGGCTAGGGCTCCTCCTTAGGCATTTTATTCATCACACCCTCCTCCATGATGGGGCAGTGGATCAGACAGTCACTTAATTCACAACCACTGTCATTCCGTTGGCTAGCTCACCTTGCGAACGTTGAGCAGTAACGCTTGCCTCTACCTGCGAGTCCCACTTTCTCTGTGTTAACTCCGAAATGAATATAGATTTTCCCTCTATCAGGTTCCTTCCCACCCTTCCACGCCCCCAGGATTCAGATTCAACGTTAAGATGCTTCTGTGTGAACACGGCAATCAAATCATCTCCCAGATTGGATAGAAAGGCTATCATAGTGCTTCCTCTATGCGAGAATTGTATTAAAATAAATATATAATATCCAGGGTGGGGGGAGGGGTCAGGCCAAGAAGAGAAAACAGCTGGAAGACATGAGAGGTAACTTTTATCAGACCAAACTCGAAGCAGAAGGAGTCTCATAGTTGAAAGATTCCGGCTCTGGGGGATATGACAAGTCCTCCATATTTTCTAACATCTACCCCAGTGCCTTTTCATAATCTCTTCCATATCAGACTCACAGCTTTGAAGCTTCCTTGAGAGAAAAAAAAATACATTGTATCACAGATTCCAAGGATTCCTAGCCTTCTATTAATCGAGTCTTACCCCTGCCTTTATCTTGCACGTGTATTACCTAGGGTCTCACCCACATTAAAGAAAGAAGCCAGACCTTCCCAGACACACGGGGGCTCATCAAGAGCTCACCGGGTGGAAGCAACTCCGTCGTCAGACCACAACTCCTAAGTGTCCAGGAAAACACACAAGTAGCCTCTCACCTTCGTCTTGAGTAAGACTTAAATAAGGCGAAGGGGCTTGCGAAAAGATACATTTTTAAATGGAGGGTAAAGTCATTGACTCTCTTACAGATACAAAATAAATATGTTAAGGGTTTTATTTTTTCCTCCTGCGATATGAGGGAAGCAGGGCGATGTTATGATCTGTTAAAAAGTCAACAACGCTTGTGGAGACAAGCAATGCAACAATGCATCGCCAGTGGAGGCAAACATTGTTTCCCTCCGCCGGAAGGAAGGTGGCAGTCCACAGAGTTCCCATGTTCCTCAGTTAGCTACACTCTGAAGAGATGCAAACCTGTTACAAGACTCTCAACTCAGCCAGAATCAAGCAACCCAGAAAGGGGTGCTATGGGGAATCCCGAGGCGTTTTATGGAAGGACAGCTGTCTAATTCCAGCTCACCCCGACCCTACAATTCTCAGTGGTGTCTCTTCTCCCGGGTCCACACTGAAGGCTCTTTCTACCATCACGTTTGATTGGGGTCCACCCCCGCCCAGAATGTCCTGTTGACCTCTTCCAGACTCCCCCAGATATTTATCTGTAGTGCTTGCTCTTCCTCATCGCTCACTGATTTGAACAGCAGCGAGTCGTGTGTTTGTGGGTGCAACCCTCGGGCGGAGAGCCCATCTAAGCAGTGGGTTTACAGAAGAGAAATCATCTCATCAACTCTGGTCAGGGGATTGAGTGTACATGCTCACGCTTGCATGAGATCTTCTCTTCATCTCATCGATATCCCCATGCTGTGAGGTGTGCACGAATTACCTGTACAGCCTTTCCATGTGTGGCAGTCAACACGCGTGTCAGCATCTGCTCTGGGCAAGAACCACTCCAAACCACCAAGGGTGTGTGTGCGTGCGCACACTAGTCTTCAAACTGCTTCCTCCACAACCTAACATACTGGGCTGCGTCCGGCACACAGGTTGGCGTCCCTGTACACACCTGGGGTGCAGCAAGAATGTAATGAGGGCCCTGGCCGGTTGGCTCAGCGGTAGAGCGTTGGCCTGGCGTGCAGGGGACCCGGGTTCGATTCCCAGCCAGGGCACATAGGAGAAGCGCCCATTTGCTTCTCCACCCCTCCCTCTCTCCTTCCTCTCTGTCTCTCTCTTCCCCTCCCGCAGCCAAGGCTCCATTGGAGCAGAGATGGCCCGGGCGCTGGGGATGGCTCCTTGGCCGCTGCCCCAGGTGCTAGAGTGGCTCTGGTCGCAGCAGAGCGACGCCCCGGAGGGGCAGAGCATCGCCCCCTGGTGGGCAGAGCGTCGCCCCTGGTGGGCGTGCCGGGTGGATCCCGGTCGGGCGCATGTGGGAGTCTGTCTGACTGTCTCTCCCTGTTTCCAGCTTCAGAAAAATACAAAAAAAAAAGAATGTAATGAGGTCAGCGGAACCCACGCAAACTCACTCTTCCCCATCAGGACTCTGGAACTGAGACTTAAAGGCATTCTGCCGTGCGATTGCAATCAAACTGCCGTTGATCTGCTCTTGTAGGTGAGGGAAGGCATCTTCAAGTTTTCTGTTTAACTGAGCAGCCCGCCACCACGGCCAAAAAAAAATAAACAAACACGAGCTCGCTTTTTAAAAATCCAGGATCAGTTGGTTTCTCAACTAATCCTTGTCGCCAGGGTTTGGAGCTGCAAAGGACCTGTCATTCCTGAGACACTCGGGTGAAACACTCATTGGTGCTCTCGCCATCTGATGATGAGTTCTGCACGCAGTGAACAGGTGGCGCTGAGCTTGATAAAATAAACGGTCCCATGAGCCTGCACTGTCCTTTACCCCACGCCTGGTTCGCACCCATCTCCAGGAAATCTGTATTCAATCCAGCCCAAGCAAGAGGCTAAGAAGAACATCAGCATCTGCTCTGGGCAAGAACCACTCCAAACCACCAAGGGTGTGTGTGCGTGCGCACACTAGTCTTCGAACCGCTTCCTCCACAACCTAACATACTGGGCTGCGTCCGGCACACAGGTTGGCGTCCCTGTACACACCTGGGGTGCAGCAGGAATGTAATGAGGGGGCCCTGGCCGGTTGGCTCAGGAGAAGTCGTCATCTCCGGCCATGACTGTTTGTTTACGGAGGTCCATTTCATTGCACGGAATTCTAATTCATTACGACGGGCACTCATCGGTGGGTGCACAAAACGAAGAATTTACAAATGAGTCACTTTCCTACACCATGTGTTGGAAATACCTTACTCAACATTCTTGTTAGAGTGATTTTTTTTTTGTCGCTATTCTTTTACCGAACAGATGGGTAGAAACCTGAATTTTTTCCCTATCATGTCAAATGCTGTTTGTTCAACATTTTATTTTTTATTTATTCATTTTAGAGAGGAGAGGGAGAGACAGAGAGAGAGAGAGAGGAGAGACAAAGAGAGAGAGAAGGGGGGAGGAGCTGGAAGCATCAACTCCCATATGTGCCTTGACCAGGCAAGCCCAGGGTTTCAAACTGGCGATCTCAGCATTTCCAGGTCGACGCTTTATCCACTGCGCCACCACAGGTCAGGCTGTTCAACATTTTAGAAACTTCCTGCCTGGGACACTTGATGAGACAATTATGGAGTTAAACCAGACACAGGCTAACAAAACTGAACATCCCTCGTTCCGCAATTCATACCTACAACAGACTTATTGTGAATCAAACACTAACTACCCAGGACCAAATCAAACTACTGTTTTTAAAGGGTGAAGATATCCTATTGTTACAATTCGTTGTTCCCTTCAAGGATTCCTAACTTCAGGGAAGCATGAGGAAGGGGGAAAAAAAATATATCCAAATCAGAAATTATTCGTTTCTTCATCACAGTAAAAGTTGTCTGAAGCTCGCCCTGATCTGATCAGCTTGTCAGACTGCTCAGCAGAGGCTATATAAGACATTCTGGCTAATTTGCTAACTAGCTGAATTCTCGCGGCTAACGGGCTAGCTTTTAGGCTCAGTGCCTATATGTAATACATACCTGTATATATAAAGTCAAACATGCCATTTAAATACAGCTTCTCCTTTTTCCACTTGGCGTGAAATCTATAATTAGCACACTCCGGCGGGCGCCGTGTGTGCGGGGCGTGAGATAGCACACCTCAGGGATTCCAGAGAGAAGCCTGCAACCCAGAGATTGAGTTAAGCCCTGCGCCTGCAGGTAGCACGGGCTGTCTTTGACCTTGAAAGGTCATTTCAGCTGGGGCCGGTGGTGGCTTCATTTCTGAATCGGGCGTGAGGAACAGGTGAGAACGCCCTGCTCGTACGTGGAGAAGAACAGCTCGTGAAAGCTACGTGCACATTTTCAGTAGAATGCATACTTTTTTTTTTTTTTTCTCAATTGGCCGCTTTGGAAGGCCAGTGGACTTGTATTCTGAGCAGGTGGGATGCTTGCTCCAAGGCATTTGTAGATCCTTCTGGAAAAGTGCTGTCTCCTCCTTGTCTGAGAGGACCATGCAGAAGGCATGGGCTTTGGGCAAAGAAGGATGAAATGTCTTCACATCCCCTCCCTCCCTCAATCAAGGCTGGAACCACTGACGCTGAGGCTAGATAGGTCTTTCCCAACTGGGGGCCGTCTAGGCTCGGTGGGGTCCCCAGTCCGCGCTCACTGGACGACGACCCCACCACCCCCTCTCCAGCCGTAACAACCAGAAATGTCTTCGCCCCTGGAGAATCCGTGCTCTAGCGACCTCTCCTGAGTGTTCCCAAGAACGAGCGTCTGGCATCGGCTGTGAAGGCACCTCAGATACAAAAGTAAGTCGGGCCGACTCTTTTTTCCAATGTACTCAGCCATTTGTTCGAGGACGGGGTTTTATCTCACAAACACACCTAGCCGTGAACAGAAGGAAATGACAGAACGGCTGTTCTTGCCGCCCTATTTTAAATACACGAGCCACACACTCCTGACCTAATTTGCACCTCTGTGACAATATACCCCGTAATCAGATGTCTATTAAAAGACCTCCAATTATTTTCCTATGAATATAAATGCCCACTTAATACACATGTGTCTAATGCTGATTATCACTCCACATTTCCTTCAATTACTCTACGGATTACTATTTGCTAATATATTCATCTGGAATATATCGCTTCATATTCATTTTAAAATATCCCCTAATTGCCCTGGCCAGTTGGCTCAGTGGTAGAGCGTCGGCCTGGCGTGCAGGAGTCCCGGGTTCGATTCCCGGCCAGGGCACACAAGAGAGGCGCTCATCTGCTTCTCCACCCCTCCCCCCCTCCTTCCTCTCTGTCTCTCTCTTCCCCTCCCGCAGCCAAGGCTCCATTGGAGCAAACGATGGCCCGGGTGCTGGGGATGGCTCCTTGGCCTCTGCCCCAGGCGCTACAGTGGCTCTGGTCACAACAGAGCGATGCCCCGGAAGGGCAGAGCATCGCCCCCTGGTGGGCGTGCCGGGTGGATCCCGGTCGGGCGCATGCGGGAGTCTGTCTGACTGCCTCCCCGTTTCCAGCTTCAGAAAAATACAAAAAAAAAAAAAATCCCCTAATACACACACACACACACACACACACACACACACACACACACACAAAAGACATAGTACTCTAACAGGAGTACCTTGCTTTGCTCACGTTGTGTAAGCTATGTACAATTTGTTTAATTATTCATTATTCATTTATACACACATCCTCATGTTGCAAGTTTTCTCAACGTGATAAATTTTGTAGGTGAAACATTGAGAAGATCTTAAGCATTATAGGTTTGTTTGTTTTTTTGTTTTTTTAATCCAACTCAGGTCCCTTCTGTTACAAACATCGCTTTATTGGGGAAAGTGTTCAAGTCTTCTGAAGTAAGAATGGTAATGTTGACCCACCCCAAATATTGTCAGGTAAAATCCCAAGCTGTGTGGGGTCCCCCCCCCTCAGTACCCAGCAATCCTCAGACACCTGCTGGGTTGTCATTCATCCGTGATGCTGAAGACAGGCGATAGATTAGAGGTTCCAAGGACTCCCAACTTGGGTCTCATTCATTTGCAAGAACCACTCACAGAACTGAAGAGAAACAGGTGACTCACCAATCACTGGTTTGTTATAAAAAGGGGGATCTGTCAGAAACATATCCAGGTGGAAGAGGAGCACAGGACAAGGGTGTGGGGAAGGGACAAGGGAATTCTATGTCCCTTCCAGGTGCACCAGAGCCCCCAGATCTCCAGGTGTTCACCAACCTGGAAGCCCCCCACACCCACTACTTCCGGGGTTTGATGGAGGTTTCCTTACACGGGCACGGTTGATGAAATCCTTGACCACCGGCCAGTGACTCAGCCTCCAGTCCTGGTCTCTCCCCACCCCGGAGGTCCAGGGCGGGTCTGAAACTTCCAACCCTCTATTTGGGGTTGGTTGCCCTGGCAACCAGCCTCCGACCCCAGATGCTTCCAAAGGTCCCCTCATTCACACAGAAATACATTGAGTGCTTTCCCCACTTGGGAAATTCCAAGGCTTTTAAAAGCTCTGGCCCAGAAATCACGACGGAGACCAGATACACTGTCGATTTCTTATTCCGAATTACAACATCGGGTCGTCCTGGTGGGACAATATGTAACACTTCTTTTTTTTGTTTTTAATTAATTAATTTATTTATTCATTTTTAGAGAGGAGAGAAAGGGAGAGAGAGGAGAGAGAGACAGAGAGAGAGAAGGGGGGGAAGAGCAGGAAGCATCAACTCCCATATGTGCCTTGACCAGGCAAGCCCAGGGTTTCGAACCGGCGACCTCAGCATTTCCAGGTCAACACTTTATCCACTGCGCCACCACAAGTCAGGCTATGTAACACTTCTTAACATGAAAGACGCTCGTTTGTTTCATGCTCAATATTTATTAACCCCTTCCTCCTACCGACTGGAAAGAAAGAATTCTTCTCTGAGATTTTTACAAGTTTGTAGGATGTTTATAAGCTCTTTTTTTTAAAAAAAAAAAATTATCATTATAGAAGGTACACTCATACGTTCTTATTTTTGTTAAAATGCAGAAGTTATATTCAGGTACAAAGAACAAAATGAAATGTATGTATCACATTGCGACCTAGCGATAAATCACTGTGTAGAATGGGGTGTTTGCCTTCAGTCTTTTTCATCACATAATTTAGAGACTCAGTGAATGAAAAGATTACACAATAGAATGTGTTAGTCTTTACTGAGATGAACTCTGACTGTATCTTCCCCTAGAGCAGGGGTCGGGAACCTTTTTGGCTGAGAGAGCCATGAACACCACACATTTTAAAATGTAACCCGTGTACATGACACATTATCCAATAAAAATGTGGAGGACAGCTGTGATTGGCTCCAGCCACCGGCAACCATGAACATGAGCGGTAGGAAATGAATGGATTGTAATCCATGAGAATGTTTTCTATTTTTAACATTATTATTTTTGTTATTAAAGATTTGTCTGCGAGCCAGAGGCAGCCATCCCAAGAGCCACATCTGGCTCACGAGCCATAGGTTCCCAACCCCTGCCCTAGAGAATGTGGGGGGGAACAGTTTAGGAAATGGAAACAGTTGATGAGGGAATTCCCCCACACCCTAACACAAAATTAACAGAACCTGAGATGGGGTCAGCAAACTTCTTTAATGGGTTGGATAGTTTTTTAAAAAAAAATAGGCTTTGGGGGTCATACGGGCTCTGTCCCAAGTACAGGTTTCTGCTTATAAGCACAGAACCCCCAGGCAATAGAGGAAGGAATGAGCGTAGTTGTGTGCCAATAAAACTTTATTTATAAAGCAGGTGGTAGACAGGAGTCGGCCCAGGAGTTGTAATTTTGCCACTTGCTGTCCCTACAGCCAAATATTCTGAGGAATAAGTGAGTAATAAAACTTCAGAAATAACACAGCACATGTATCTAATGGCCGGAAGTGGTTTTGTCCTGTAATTAAAAAAAAAAAGTCATCCAAGTAAAACTGCATCATCCAATATATGACTGAATCATCACTTGTTCACTTATGAAAACTTCTACCAGGGAAAAATCGTGTGTCTCTGAAATGCTGTCATAGTGCTGAGCCCACGCTTTACAAGATGTTTTTGGGTGTTTTTTCTTTGCTCAAGCAACCCGTTCACTGGAGTATTGATCACATTACGATTCCACTGTCTCAGCATTTCTTTTCCTCCTGGCTGCTGTCCAAGCTATAACCATTTCTGCCGCTCCACAAGTCTCTCCAATGATTTCCCCCAAATTAAGTCCTCTCTGGCTTTTCCGATCAACCCATTTCCCTCCTACCAACTCTCGCTTCGATCAGCCACACGCGGCTGACGGCATCTGCTTTGAAGAGGACAATTCTGTGATTAGGCAATTTTCTTCAAGGGTGATTGCTGGGAAAGTCAACAACAATATTGTTTTCCTTGTGAGGAATATTTCAGAGAAAGGTGGTTTCCCATACGTTCCTTCCTCCCTTTCTCTCTCCTTCCTTCCTTCCTTCCTTCCTTCCTTCCTTCCTTCCTTCCTTCCTTCCTTCCTTCCTTCCTTCCTTCCTTCCTTCCTTCCCTCCCTCCCTCCCTCCCTCCCTCCCTTTCCTCCTTCTTCCCTCCTTCCTTCCCACCCTCCCTTCTTTCCTTCCTCCCTCCTTCCCTCCCTTCTCCTTCCTCCCTTCCTCCCTTCTCTCTTCTTTCATTTCTTCCTTCCTTCCTTCATCCTTCCTTATCCCTCCCTCCCTTCCTCCCTCCTTCCTTCCTTCCTTCCTTCCCTCCCTTTCCTCCTCTTTCCCTCCCTCCTTCCCTCCCTTCCTTCCTTCCTTCCTCCCTCCCTCCCTCCCTCCCTCCCTCCCTCCTTCCTTCTTCCTTCCCTCCCTACTTCCCTTCCTTCCTTTCCTCCCTCCCTTTCTTCTTCCTTCCCTCCCTCCTTCCCACTCTTTTCCCTCCCTCCCTCCCTTCCTTTGTTCCTTCCTTCCTCCCTCCCTCCTTCCTTCTTCCTTCCTTCCCTTCTTCCCTTCCTTCCTTCCTTTCCTTCTTTCCTTCCTCCCTCCTTCCCTCCCTTCTCCTTCCTTCCTCCCTTCTCTCTTCCTTAATTTCTTCCTTCCTTCCTTCATCCTTCCTTATCCCTCCCTCCCTCCCTCCCTCCCTCCTTCCTTCCTTCCTTCCTTCCTTCCTTCCTTCCTTCCTTCCTTCCTTCCTTCCTCCTTCCCCTTCTTTCCTTCCTTCTTTTCTTCCTTCCTTCCTTCCTTCCCTCCTCCCTCCCTCCCTCCCTCCCTCCCTCCCTCTCTCCTTCCTCCTTCCCTTCAATGAGGTCATCAGTTTGTCACGATCTCTCACTGAGTGACCACTACAGACAATGCTCTGTGGACGTACTTCCACGCTCTCAGCGGTCTCTTCATCAGCCAGCCCTGCATGCCCGCCGCTCACCTGTGGCAGTGTACCTCACACACTTGTGCCGGCACTCACTGTGTTTGCACTACTAAGACACTGACGGGCTAGGCTATTGAATGCCCTTCCCTCCTGGGTCTCCCCCCTGCCCGTTGTCCCCGAAGCCCCAAAGTAGAGCCAATAGCTGAACAGGGGGCCATATGCACGCCTGGGGGCCAGGCCTCTGCAAGCTCAGACTCAGCCTGGGGGGCCTGGCAGAAATCACAGGTTGGCTCTTTCCTGCTTCCTGTCCCGCCTCCTTACTTCCCCTTCCTGGGATCCCCACACGCTGAGTACAGGTTCTGCCCCTGGGGAATATTTCAGAGAAAGGTGGTTTTCCATATGTTCCTCCTGACTACAGATACTGTGCCTGTAGTCAGGAGCTTTGTACTTCCAGCTACCAGGGGCCCATGATGACCTGGCAGGAGATACCATAACCTCAGGCAAGCATCCTGAGCCACTGCAAAAAATATGCACAGCAAGACAAGGAAAGAGTATGCATCCAACAAACACGCCTGTCACCACTCACAGGTCCCCAAACTTTCCAGGCTGGCGACGGGCCGGCTCACGGGCAGGGGGAGGGCGCTCTCTTACAAGGCCTTCTCAGAATTACCTGACCCTTAGACTAGCCGCTGTGTTCCTCACCCGCCTGCTCCTTCTGTCTGGCTCCCAGACGGCCGAGAGGGAAGCATCTCCATTGATTAATACGATCACCTCTGCTCCCCGGATCGATACCAGTCTGAACCGCCCGAGAAATACAATTTTTATCTGTTTACCCAGCCTCGATCAGCCCCTGGTCAATTGATTCAGAATGAGGATGCAGAATAATTTATGAAATAAAACGTCGGTGTCCGCAACGGCCGGGAGAAGGAAGCAGAACTTCAGACACGAGGATCTTGGGGTGCGGCCCAGCCCGCCTGAGCCTGTGACCGTGAGCCCAGGCGGCACCCTCAGAGGGTGGCTTCCATTCCGGCCCGGGCATCGGCGAAGGCGTCCTCAACCGACCCGGGAAGGGTCTGCCCGTGGGGTCAGTTCCCACAGAGGCCCGCTAGCTGCCGAGAGCCGGTTCTGGGTATCAGATCGCTGTCCCTGTGGTGGGCTGGGTTCTGTGTCCCTTCAGGTTGCTAATGACACTTGAGAGGCGCCCTGATTCCCTTCGCCTGGCGCCAGCGACGGAGCCTGAGCAGGTGACGTCCCTTCTAGCCCCTGCTCTCCGGCTCTGGCAGACCCCTCCTGCATACTAATTATCCGACTGGATGACGTACGAACAACTTCCCGGCCAGATGGTTTGGAAGGAGTATCCTTTCAGAAGGAAACAGACACCATTGGGCCGGCGTGTGAACAACACCAGTTTGAAAACGTCTAGGAAAAAAAATATATATGACAATGTGCCTGGGACTTTGACGGGTAAAATTTTTTCTTAACAGGGGTAAAGAATACCAATGAAGAAGAAAATAACGGCTATGTTGATCACCTTAAAATTGTAAGATAAATTCCTTAGCTATAATTTTAACAACCAATAATTTAAAAAACCCCAAAATACAAACCATAGTTGATATTGTATTTTTGTGCATAAAACTGATAAAAGTTCTATATCAATTTATACTGCTCACAAATATTAGGGGATATTTCAAAATATGAAGTGATAAAATATCCCCTAATTTTTGTGAGCTGTATATATATATATAATATATTATACAAGTATGTATATATTCATATATAGGAATTTTACTATGTAATATTTACTATGTAAATATATAAAATACTTTATATCAATTATATAGCTATAGTTTCAGTATATGTGTATATAAATGTCAATTAAAAATGAAAAACCAGGCCCTGGCCGGTTGGCTCAGCGGTAGAGCGTCGGCCTGGCGTGCGGGGACCCGGGTTCGATTCCCAGCCAGGGCACATAGGAGAAGTGCTCATTTGCTTCTCCACCCCCCCCCCCTCCTTCCTCTCTGTCTCTCTCTTCCCCTCCCGCAGCCAAGGCTCCATTGGAGCAAAGATGGCCCGGGTGCTGGGGATGGCTCCTTGGCCTCTGCCCCAGGCACTAGAGTGGCTCTGGTCGCAGCAGAGTGACGCCCCGGAGGGGCAGAGCATCGCCCCCTGGTGGGCAGAGCGTCGCCCCTGGTGGGCGTGCCGGGTAGATCCCGCTCGGGGGCATGCGGGAGTCTGTCTGATTGTCTCTCCTTGTTTCCAGCTTCAGAAAAATACAAAAAAAAAAAAAAAAAAAAAAAAAAAAAAAAAGATTATGAACAGGAAAGCCTCAAGATCTTTAATGGCTAAATAAATATTAGAAAAGATCTCTGTCTGTAGCAGTTATCAGAAGACTGTAAATTAGAATAACAACAAGGTATTATTTCACAACAATAACATTGGTCAATACGAAAAATCCTGCCGGCCTCCACTGTCTGGGATTTGTGCAAACACTACACTGGGAAGACACACAAAAACATGCCCCTGCCCTCCCCGCCAGTGGCTTCACTCCTAGTTACTGTGAATGGGCAAGAAGCCCTTGTGTCTGTGTTCAGAACGACATGCTCCAGAAGCTTCCCTGAGGCACCTCCCAAACAGCAAAACACAAGAAACCACTTCAGTTCCCATTCATCGCGAAGCAAAGTCGGGTGCCGGCTCTTCGTGCCGCGAAAGCCTTGTACGGCGGGTCCGGCGAAGCCGCCGGAGAATGCTCACACGGCAGGGTCTCCAGCACAGATGGGGCGGGCACTGGCACCGGGAGAATTCGCACCATGTACCGTTTCTGCAACGTTTTAAAATCATGCAAACCAGGTCTGCACGTCGTCTCTGAATACCGAATCCATACCAACATTTTAAAGACACAGAGGCAAAAAATAAATACCACATTTAGAATCTAGATTTTTATGGGAGGAAGCAGGATGGGAATGATCAGGGAAAGGGTGTAAAGGGCACATCGCTGGTGTCTGCAACTTCCTACTGTTAGAGGTGACAGATACTCATCGACGAGGAGATGGATGGAGATGGATGGGTGGGTGGATGGATGTAATGATTGGATGTATGATTGGATGGGTGGGTGGATGGCTAGCTGGATGGATGGGTGTGTGGGTGTGTGGGTGGGTGGGTAGATGGGTAGATGGATGGATGGATGGATCCGTGGGTGGATCCATGGGTGGATGGGTGGGAGGATGGTGGATGGATGGATGTTTGGGTGGATGGATGGATCCATGGGTGGATGGATGGATGGGTGGATGTTTGGGTGGGTGGGTGAATGGATGGATGGGTGGGTGGATGGATAAATGGGTGGGTGGATGGATGGATGGATGGGTGGATGTTTGGGTGGGTGGGTGGATGATGGATGGATGGGTGGATGGATAAATGGGTGGATGGATGGATGGATGGATACAATGAATGGATGGATGGATGGATGTTTGGGTGGGTGGGTGGATGGATGGATGGATAGATGGATACAATGAATGGATGGATGGATGGATATTTGGGTGGGTGGGTGGATGGACGGATGGATGGATGGATACAATGAATGGATGGATGGATGTCTGGGTGGGTGGGTGGATGTATGGATGGATGGATGGGTGGGTGGATGGATGAATGGGTGGATGGATGGATGGATGGATGGATGGATACAATGAATGGATGGATGGATGGATGTTTGGGTGGGTGGGTGGATGGACGGATGGATGGATGGATACAATGAATGGATGGATGGATGTCTGGGTGGGTCGGTGGATGTATGGATGGATGGATGGGTGGGTGGATGGATGAATGGGTGGATGGATGGATGGATGGATGGATGGATACAATGAATGGATGGATGGATGGATGTTTGGGTGAGTGGATGGTGGATGGATGGATGGATGGATGGATGGATGGATGGGTGGATGAATGAATGGGTGGGTGGATGGATGGATGGACAGATAGGCAGGTAGGCAGATAGATGATAGATAGATAGATAGATAGATAGATAGATAGATGTTGGTTACTTATAATTCTCTGAGAAGAGCTATTCAATATTTTTCAGACACTCACTAGGTATAACTGTTTCATGAAAATAATTAAGCACTTCATTTTTCTCAAGACAAATGACCAATACCTAGGAACTACCCACGCACCAATACATGGCCCACCAGCCTTCAGGGCTGGCTACATTTCTGCCCAATTCAATAGGTTCTTCATTGTTAAAAGTTAATGTTAGGTTCCTTTAAGCTGGCTAAGACTGGAAAGTTGACTCAAATACTGAAGCTAAAGAAACCGAAGGCACCGTTGTCTTCTGAATCTTTGTTTGATTGCTCCTATTCATCTGAGAGCGAGGTAAGGGGTCTGTTCAGCTTTCCGCCTCCAGGAAGGCGTCCCCACACAGTCGGTTTAGGGTGCAGCTACCATCACGGCAAGCCCTTTGCTCGAGTCTGCTTTCTTTTCTGCCTCGCAAGGTCGTTTCAAGGATCTGACTTGAGTGTTTCTATTAACGGAAATGTAAACTTGAAGAACACGCATAAACAGAAATATGCAGAAGAGAGATTTTCAAAAGAGAGGAAGCAATTAACTTTCTGCTCTGCAAGAAAGTCTTTGCAAATGATTCTCTAGAATCTTAATGAGAAGGTCAGTTAACTCTTAGGTATTAAGAGGGATCAAATCCAATAATACTTCTACAAATCTCATCAACAGCCACAGAAATATTAATTGGATGGTAAATACCCCAGAGTTATAGCAACTTGATATTTTTGAAGTTGCACTTGTCTAATTTTAAATATTCCCCCCCCCAAAAACCCCAAAACAAGTTACTTAAACCAAAACAGCATGAAGCTGCAGATTATACAGTTTATTCATAATCCTAGTCAGTTTTATTAAATAAATTGTTTTCATCCTGAGCTCCTGGCCTGTGGCCCCCTCTGTAAACATAATTGGGAGTGCCATGTTTTATTTAGATAACTGACATTTTGACCAACAGACACAATGCTTTTTGTCACTCATGAAAGTTTATACAATTTACTCTTAACTCTAAGCCTCCGTGAATCATAAAGACGTGACTCATGCAGGATGAATGTCCCACAGTAAAAGCCTGCAAGCTCCGGTTTGGTTGAATACAGTCCCCGGAAGAAAAAAGAAACAAGAACAACAACAACAAAAATGGCATTCTCAACAAGACGTCAGTGAGACTTTCCTGTCTCACACCGTGCTCAATCACTGCTGCGCTGCGCTGGCTTCTATGAGATGAGAGGGAGACGGTTAGGGATGAGACAGACAAACACCTGGCTCTCTTGCACAAACACTGAACCATATGGGGTGCACATTCACACGTATGGTTTTGTGGGTGAAAACGACCCGGCTCTTCTGCTCCGGGTGTGCCTACTAGAAGAGTCTTGAGAAAATAATGAAGCGGCACCACCTTGCTGAACATCCCAGGGGCCCAACAAATAGCACCCCTCTTTTCTATCTAAGTTCTTAAGAAAAACATCACAGATGTAGACAGAAATGTCACCTTTATTGACGTGGATACAGTGGATATTGGAAAATGTGGCCTCTGTCTGGGGGCAACCTGGTAGTGACCCCCAAGTCAGACTTCTGCACCCAACTGCAGCCACCATTGCACTGGGGGTGAGTTTCTCTCCTAAAAGTGGCCCCTTACAACCGCCGCTGTGGAAAACCAGAGGAGAATGGCTGCTTCCTACGGGCTGCTGACTCTCAGGAGAAAGGGCAAAAGATGGACATCACTAAGGCATGATCCTCACGGCTCAGACCAGTCAGCCTGCCCCTCATGGGGGTGGCGATGGGGGGCATGGGGTGTGAAGGACAAGAGAAGTCGCCAATGTGAGGGAAGGAGGGAGAAGAAAGGAAGAAAGGAAGGAAGAAAGGAAGGCAGGGAAGGAGAGAGGGAGGGAAGGAGAGAGGGAGGGAAGGAGAAGAGGAGGGAAGGAGGGAGGAAGGAAGGAAGGAAGGAAGGAAAGGAAACAGAGTAACAGAAAGACTTGTCTGTCCCCACTGCTGATGATGCCATGACCGACAAACCAACTTTGGCAACATTCTCTTAGGTCTTAAAAACCATGGCAAACATTTAACAGAGAATCTGCAAGCAATACAGAGAGAGACAACTTATTCTGAGGCAAAGTTGTCTGAAGAGTCAGTGAACAGAAAATGAAAACAGGAACACATGATTTATACTGCTGATTTTACTCACTGAAGAGGCAATGTTCTGAGCTATCGGATTAATCACCACAATTATCGGAACACAGACAGGGAGTCGGTGGTGTATGAAGATACCTTTGTCTATAATGAGCAACACCGGGAAATTTTTACAAAACATTAAATTAAAAGGATCCTGTTAATCTCTCTGTATTTGCCATGTAATTTCAAAGTCCCAGGCTCAATAAATTTTAATTGTTAGAGATGCATAGCTCTTTCTCCCATTTGATGAAATCGTTTCTGCTTGCTTACCTTTAAGTTACACAGGGAAGAGAACATGATTTTTTTGGTAATGCACATTAATATATTTAAATACATGCAAACTTCTTCAGGGAAGGAAATTCTAGCATTAATTTTTCTTCCGTTTTATGAACAGCCTTCTGTCATTTGGGTCAATCACTTCTTTTCACTGAATGCTCCAATGTTACAGAAAAAAAAGGCTTTATAAGGGGAGAGAGCCGTGCGTCTGCACGTTGCGCTGTTACCTAATGGAGGGTGAGACTTCGGAAGAGTGATTGCAGAGCGGCATTTAAAGTCTGGAGTCCTCGCTTCCAGCGTCATGGTCCACAGGAATGTTGCAGCAAACTCGCCCCGCCATCCAGCACAGCACGGGAAAACAACAGATACATGTCAGCTTTCTCCTTCTTCTCCTTCTCCTTCCTTCTTCCTCTTCCTCTTCCTCTTCTTCTCCTTGTCCTTCTTCTTCCTTCTTCCTCTTCCTCCTCCTGCTCCCCTCCTTCTTCTTCTCCTTGTCCTTCTTCTTCATCTCCTTCTCCTTCCTTCTTCCTTCTTCCTCTTCCTCTTCCTCTTCTTCTCCTTGTCCTTCTTCTTCCTTCTTCCTTCTTCCTCTTCCTCCTCCTCCTCCTCTCCTTCTTCTTCTCCTTGTCCTTCCTCTTCCTCTTCCTCTTCTTCTTCTTCTTCTCCTTCCTTCTTCCTCTTCCTCTTCTTCTGCTTCTTCTCTTCTTCTCCTTCTTCTTCCTTCTTCCTCTTCCTCTTCCTCCTCCTCCTCTTCTTCTTCTTCTCCTTGTCCTTCTTCTTCCTTCTTCCTCTTCCTCTTCTTCTCTTTTTCTTCTTTTCCTTCTTCCATTTCCTTCTTCTTCTTCCTCTTCCTCTTCTTCCTCTTCCTGTTCCTCTTCTTCTTCTTCTTCTTCTTCTTCTTCTCTTCTTTTTTAAAGCACAGCTGAGCTGGTGGATAAGGGTCAGAGCCCACAGAAGAGCACAAGGCCCTGAGGTTAGCTGGGACCGGGCAGGTGCTTGCCCACAAGTGCCGTCCACTCCCCGGCCACCAGCAGCCTCCCACGTAAGGGTCTGCGTGCCGAGGACAGACGTCCACGACTCAGGTCTGAAAAACGGACATGCCATTTCAGACGCGTGTGTGAAGCCGGAACATCCGCATCTCTCGGGGCTAAGTTGGCTATCAGAGAGTCCGATACCGGGGCGGCCAAGTCACAGTTTCTTTACAACAGCCTCGAATTTGCCGGTGCATGGAGGCGCCTTGTGGAAGCCGTCACCACCTTCAATAGGGAAATCATTTAAAAAGCGGGCTGTGAAGAATCTCCACACATTATGCTCCAGCGGATGTCGACTCCCTCCCTCCCATCCCAACACACCCAACACGAAATCACTGGGGAGCCAACGTACTTTGAATGATAAGTACCTCTGAACTGCAATTTGTAATAGCATCAAGAAAGCATCAGCTACCTAAAAACACACCGACGGGCAGGAGATAAAATGTCAACACCAAAGATGACAGAACAGTGCGGAGAGAAATCTAAAAAGACATAAATGAATGAGAAGAGATGCCATTTTCACATTGTATGTGTTGGAAGACTCAGTATTCCTAAGATCTCTGCTTTCCCCAAATTGGCTCATCAGTGGAAGTCAATCCCAAACAAACAAACAAAAAAAAAACCCAAGCAGAAATGTAGAAATGGAGAAGCTGGTGGAACAATTCACAGAGAAGGTGAGAAGACCTAGCATGGCTGAGACACTCTCGAGCAACAGCAGTAGCGCTGGAAGTCACCACGGACACGTTTCGAGAGCGACAGATGTGGGCATGAAGACAGCCCTCCGTGAGACCATGCAGATGCTTAATGTTAGTCTGAGGGCGCTCCGGCAGGGGACTCGGCAACCGATATTTGCATTCGGCTGAGAGTCCAGTGTGGGTGGAGCGCAGAGCGCATTCCTAGCGGCTGCGGCTGATGCGATGCTGTGAGAAAACCCAGCTCCCCGAACTCTCCTGGGCACACCCAGGAGGGAGCTCGCCCGCTATAAGGAAGAGACTCAGCGCCAACCAGGCAGCTCCCTGACCTTTTCAGCCATTGGCTTTGAAGAACACACTGTCACAGCCTATAGGCTGGACCCGTGTATATAAACTAGCCTACTTCCTGAATAAAGTGGAGCTGCGTCACCGAACCTGGTCCCCGGAGTCGGGTCTGTGTGTCTCCGCGTCCTCACCTCCGCAGGACGTGTCCACAGTCCAGGGTCCGCAGGGGCGTTGGAAAGGCTTTGCTGTGAACCAGGAAAGGTTTCGGGGGCGTCACAATCAGACGGTCATGGTGTGAGAAAGTGGCGAGGGCACCGGTTTAGGGGGACACAGGGCATCTGAAGCCACTGGATTGGGGAGCCTGCTTGACGTCTCTGGTGGGGGCCGAGTTAGGAAAAGGGAGGGATGAGCAGAACGGGACGAGGACTGCGTGCGTCCTGGCCGTTGTGGGTTACCTTCTGCGGAGGCTGCAGCTTGCTCCCAGCTCTGTTTTCATATGTGTTGTGGGCATTGTCCGCTTAATGACGCCCGGACTCTTGAGGCAAAGCTACAGCAACGAAGACGGTGTGTGTGTGGCTCAGGGGGACAGCCTGGCACCTCCGGAAAGAGCCCACAGGGGGTTTGGAGCAAAGGAGTTGTCGCAGGTCAGGCGGAGCGAAGGCAGTCTTTCAACAAATGCATTGGGAGCCCGTGGATATTCCCATGGGGCAGGGTGGGGGGGGGTACACGATGGATTAATATTGGACTCCAATTAAAGCTACATATGGGCCCTGGCTGGTTGGCTCAGCGGTAGAGCGTCGGCCTGGCGTGCGGGGGACCCGGGTTCGATCTCCGGCCAGGGCACATAGGAGAAGCGCCCATTTGCTTCTCCCCCCCCCTCCTTCCTCTCTGTCTCTCTCTTCCCCTCCTGCAGCCGAGGCTCCATTGGAGCAAAGATGGCCCGGGCGCTGGGGATGGCTCCTTGGCCTCTGCCCCAGGTGCTGGAGTGGCTCTGGTCATGGCAGAGCAACGCCCCCGAGGGGCGGAGCATTGCCCCCTGGTGGACAGAGCGTCGCCCCTGGTGAGCATGCCAGGTGGATCCCAGTCGGGCGCATGCGGGAGTCTGCCTGACTGTCTCTCCCCATTTCCAGCTTCAGAAAAGTACAGAAAAAAACCCCACAAAAAACTACATATGCATAGAAAAAGAATGGCAACAGTGAGAAATGTCTGGTTGTAGAGATGAGTGAGAGAAGAGCATCGGCCCACGGCACCCCGAAACACGCCGTTTTGCTGGGAGGGTTCTCTGGAGCTCCGTGAGCTGGAGAACCAGCCCCAAGGAAGAGTCACCGGCCTGCCCCCTCATCGGCGTAGAAGCAGGGCACCCCGTTTCCCTCGGAGGGAGGTCCCCATGCCAGCCCAGCGGGGGTGGCAAGGATCCTTACGGCAAAACGTCCACCAAGATGCGCTTGGAGACAGCGATTCTATTCAAATAGCCCTTAGCTCCCCTTAGTCCATCCGTCCACTCCCTGGTCACTTCCCTCCCCAGGGAACAGTCCTGGGTTCCACACCCTCTTCCCTTTGTTCAAAGGGCTCCTATGCCTCCCCCCCCCAGTACCCCCCCTCAGCTAAATGTTTGGCTGGGGTTTGTTACTTTCCTGTGCATGTCAATATGAATGAAACATAGTGTGTCTTTTCTCCTCTTTGTCTTGTTACTTTCCTGTGCACGTCAATATGAATGAAACATAGTGTGTCTTTTCTCCTCTTTGTCTTGTTACTTTCCTGTGCAAGTCAATATGAATGAAACATAGTGTGTCTTTTCTCCTCTTTGTCTTGTTACTTTCCTGTGCACGTCAATATGAAACATAGTGTGTCTTTTCTCCTCTTTGTCTTGTTACTTTCCTGTGCACGTCAATATGAAACATAGTGTGTCTTTTCTCCTCTTTGTCTTGTTACTTTCCTGTGCACGTCAATATGAAACATAGTGTGTCTTTTCTCCTCTTCGTCTTGTTACTTTCCTGTGCATGTCAATATGAATGAAACATAGTGTGTCTTTTCTCCTCTTTGTCTTGTTACTTTCCTGTGCACGTCAATATGAAACATAGTAACATAGTGTGTCTTTTCTCCTCTTTGTCTTGTTACTTTCCTGTGCACGTCAGTATGAAACATAGTAACATAGTGTGTCTTTTCTCCTCTTTGTCTTGTTACTTTCCTGTGCACGTCAGTATGAAACATAGTAACATAGTGTGTCTTTTCTCCTCTTTGTCTTGTTACTTTCCTGTGCGCGTCAATATGAAACATAGTGTGTCTTTTCTCCTCTTTGTCTCTCTTTCCCTAGTGTCACTGACACACTGCCCGGTACCCGACCTCGGACAGGGGGGAGACAGCCTTTTCCTCCTCAGCACAGGGAGTCGGAGGAGAAGACTGAATTGAGGGCTCAGTCTGCAAGTCCCTTCAGGTTTGTGTGTTCTTCCTGTGGGTGCAAAATTCAGGGTGAGGGGAAGAAGAAGAAGAAAGAAGAAGGAGGAGGAGGAGGAGGAGGAGGAGGAAGAAGAAGAAGAGGAAGAAGAAGAGGAAGGAGAAGGAGAAGGAGAAGGAGAAGGAGAAGGAGAAGAAGAAGAAGAAGAAGAAGAAGAAGAAGAAGAAGAAGAAGAAGAAGAAGAAGAAGAAAAAGTCTGCCTGACCTGTGGTGGTGCAGTGGATAAAGTGTTGACCTGGAAACGCTGAGGTCGCTGGTTCAAAACCCTGGGCTTGCCTGGCCAAGGCACATGTGAGAGTTGATGCTTCCTGCTCTTCTCCCTTCTCTCTCTCTTTCTCTCTCTCTCTCTCTGTCTTTCTGTGTGTCTCTCTCTCTAAAAAAAAAACTAAATAAAGTTAAAAATAAAATTAAAAAAAAAAAAAAAAGCCCAAGACATCTAGGTTAACGAACTAAATCTAATTATTAGGAGTGCCAGATACGGATCGCTGTTGCTAATGGGAGACGGTGGCCTGGATTTCTCAGAGACGGGGCCATAAAAGCAGACGAAGTGTGCGGACCGCGGCCCCGGCAGGGGGGGCTGTCAGCCGCCCTTGCGAATAATAACCTCACACTGGGTCTGCTCGGAACCCAAACATCGGGAGGCCAGGCAGCCCTGGGTTGCAACAGCTTCGATTTGGCACCTCAAAGGCGGAGGGTTTCTGAAGAAAATGACGGGAGATGATGCGATAATTACTAGATAATTACTGGGGTAGTCTCCCCCCGCTAGCTAGCTAGCCGCCTCTCGCTCCTGGCTGGCTGCGGGCACCTCCGGGCTGGGCATCAACGTACGCAGAGCGGGCACTTAGAAAAGAACACTCCAGCTCAGGGAAGCTCCATGCCTGGGCCACACGCCCAGAGCTGCAGGATCAACAGGGCTCTGAAGGTTGGACGGAAATGAAAGACGGTGATTGTGTCTTTATCTGGTGCCAGACCTGGGCACCCGGCCCAGCCGTCCTCCCGCCGTGGCCGCTGGGAGAGCTGTATGCCCTGATCCACGCGGAAAGGGACCCACTTCCCCATCTGTGCGGATGTAGCTAAGCCTGAGCGAGGGGGTCACCGCGGTTCTTTACAAACACACCCCGGGGAAGAGGGCCTCGTCTTACAGCCGCGACACGAATCCCTGGCACACGTCTCTTGCCAAGTGCAGCTGTGTTTGCGGTGAGACTGCAGCATAAACCCAAAATCTCGCTGCAAGGAGGTCTCCCTAAAATGCCGTTTCTTTTTTTAAAATTTTTACATTTTAGAGAGGAAAGAGAGAGGGAGAGAGAGAGAGAGAGGAGAGAGAGACAGGGGGGAGGAGCAGGAAGCATTAACTCCCATATGCACCTTGACCAGGCAAGCCCAGGGTTTCGGGCCGGCGACCTCAGCATTTCCAGGTCGACGCTTTATCCACTGCGCCACCACAGGTCAGGCTAAAATGCCGTTTCTTATGCCTCAAATGTAACACAAGTATCTACCAAGATGCCTTTCACGACGGCGTTTCTGCGCCAGGGTTGTGACCTCCGGAGGAGACAGCGGAAGGTTCTTCAGTCTCACAGGGTCACTGCTGAACGGTCAACGCGCAGCCCCGCGCCCGCCCTCCGGGATGGCTGGTAAGGCGAAGAAGAACAGAAGTTTCGCAGATGAAGGCCCTTCCCTCAAGAGGGCGTCTCTCTGAAGAAGGGAACAGAGGTCAAAGACAGGGCCGAGGACTTCACTATCCGGGGTGCCTCTCACCACCCGTCGTGGTCGAAGCCTTTGAACGTGAGACGAGGGCCCTCCCGTGCTCACGCTCCCGGTCCCACTCATCTTCATCAGCGGCCAAATCCAATTAGCTGACGTGAGAGGGGGAAGCGTCACGTGACAGATAATTCTCTCTTGTAATTAAGCCTCTTTTGTAGTTTCTTTTCTTTTTTTTTTTGTATTTTTCTGAAGCTGGAAACGAGGAGAGACAGTCAGACAGACTCCCACATGCGCCCGACCGGGATCCACCCGGCACGCCCACCAGGGGCGACGCTCTGCCCACCAGGGGGCGATGCTCTGCCCCTCCGGGGTGTCGCTCTGCCGCGACCAGAGCCACTCTAGCGCCTGGGGCAGAGGCCAAGGAGCCATCCCCAGCGCCCGGGCCATCTTTGCTCCAATGGAGCCTTGGCTGCAGGAGGGGAAGAGAGAGACAGAGAGGAAGGAGAGGGGGCAGGTGGAGAAGCAAATGGGCGCTTCTCCTATGTGCTCTGGCCGGGAATCGAACCCAGGTCCCCCGCATGCCAGGCCGACGCTCTACCGCTGAGCCAACCAGCCAGGGCTCCTTTGTAGTTTCTAAACGACCCCTTCCACCAGCTACAGAGAGAAAACCAGCGGGCCACACTTCCCTGTCTGAAAAGTTGTTTTATTTATGTTATTTATTTTCCCAGCCAGCGCACACCCACGAGGTCTGTGGGCAGCCGTTGTATGCTGGGCATTGTGTGAGGTGTGGGGGGTAGAAATACCTCGAAAAATAACCAGAAGACATAAATACCAGCCATGCACCAACCCCCGTTCCATCTGGAAACCATCTGTCCTCTGTACCGATGAGTCTGTTCATCTAGTTTTTCATTCTTATCTTTATTTATTTTTTGCAAGAGAGACAGAGAGAGGGACAGACAGGGACAGACAGGAAGGGACAGAGAGAGAAGAGAAGCATCAATTCCTCGTTGCTGCACCTTAGTTGCTCATTGATTGCTTTCTCATCTGTGCCTTGACCAGGGGGCTCCAGCAGAGTGAGTGACCCCTTGCTCAAGCTACCGACCAGGGGCTCAAGCCAGTGACCTTGGGCTTCAAGCTAGTGACCTTTGGGCTCAAAACACTGACCGTGGGGTCATGACTATGATCCCACGCTCAAGCCAAGTGACTCTGAACTCAAGCTGGTGAGCCTGCGCTCAAGCCGGCAACCTCGGGGTCTCGAACCTGGGTCCTCCTGCATCCCAGTCCGACGCTCTATCCACTGCGCCACCGCCTGCTCAGGCTATCTTGTTTCTTAGATTCCACAGGTTAAGTGAACTCATCGGGCTCTTGTCTTTCTCTGTCTGACTCATTTCACTCAGCACAACACCCTGAAGTCTATCCGTGTCCTTCCTGACTGTGCTATGATTTGAAGTTCCCTGAGGAATCCACCTCTCACACCTTCAGCCTGAAACGCACTCATTTGAGTTACACTCTCTCCTAACTGCACCCACGGTCACTTCCAACACCTGGCACCTTGTGTGTTCATGCGTGGTTTAAAATCACCATCCATGGGGCCCTGGCCGGTTGGCTCAGCGGTAGAGCGTCAGCCTGGAGTGTGGGGGACCCGGGTTCGATTCCTGACCAGGGCACACAGGAGAAGCACCCATTTGCTTCTCCACCCCCCCCCCTCCTTCCTCTCTGTCTCTCTCTTCCCCTCCCGCAGCCAAGGCTCCATTGGAGCAAAGATGGCCAGGCGCTGGGGATGGCTCCTTGGCCTCTGCCCCAGGCGCTAGAGTGGCTCTGGTCGCGGCAGAGTGACACCCTGGAGGGGCAGAGCATCGCCCCCTGGTGGGCAGAGCGTCGTCCCTGGTGGGCGTGCCGGGTGGATCCCGGTCGGGTGCATGCGGGAGTCTGTCTGACTGTCTCTCCCCGTTTCCAGCTTCAGAAAAATTCCAAAAAAAAAAAAAAAAAATCACCATCCATGGAACATGAGCTCGGCCTGAACAGGACTGACTTCTCCGTCATCAGAGGAGAGTTTAGGGGGGTAGGTAGTGATGGAGGGAGACTTGATTGGGGGGCGCGATGAACACACAATACAGTGCACAGATGACGGATTATAGAACTGTGCATCTGAACCCTGCCTAATTATTGTCACCCCCAATAAACTCAACAAAAAGGAAAAAAAGAATAGGTGGTTTCCCTCGTTATACACGTGAAAATTTTCTACCCTGTAGAAAGCAGGTCCTTTACGCTATTTCGGATCACAGGCTCATTTCACAGCGTGGCTACTTTGTGCTCCACGGAGGTCACCCTGGATTCGTCATGAGGCTTCCCCGCCAGGCTGCAGTGAACCTGCAGCAAATCCAGACACCCACCCACCCGGCTTCTCCCGCAGGGAAGCGTAACTGGGAAAGTGTTGTCCGCTCGCTGCGAGCCTAATCGAGGTTGCTGGGCGGCTTAGCCTCTCCTGGTCACGGGACACCTGCAGGACCAGTTCGTAGGTAAACCGCCTGGTTCGTCCGGCCAAGTAGCGAGCGGAGAGAGCCAGAGCCCGGGGCGTAGAGACACGAGCCGGCCTCGTCCTGCGCTGGGGTCCACGTAGAGAGAACAGGGTCGCTGAGATCAAGGGCGTGAACGAGAAGCAGGAAAGGAGCCTGGTAAAGACGTGATACTCCGACCAGAGAGAAGAGGAAGTGGCTCTTTGCTCGCTCAGCTGTTCCCCGCGCGCAGCGGTCACACAGACATGGCCACTCCACTCGGGGATGAAGGACCCGGCAGACACAGACAGGGACGACCTGCTGGCTTCGCAGGATAATCCGCTCCACGCGGCTGGCCGGGCGGGGGTGGGGGGTGGGGTGGGGAAGAGAGACTTCGGGGACAGGACAGGCTTCGGGGATGAAAGGCTGGGTACGGAGGCCTTTTCATCAACGTGAGAAGCTCGCCAACTTCCGAGGTCGGCGGCTCTCGGCGACAGGAGCCCTGCCCGGATGAATATTCACTGGGGGGGGAGGGCGGGAGGGGGGGGGAAGAAAAAGAAAAAGGCCAAGATTCAGGCCGAAGTCACTTCTGGTCCAAGGATCACTCATTCCATATCGAATGACAGGAAGACGTGGCATTCAGGAAAAGGACCGGGAGAATGACACTTTATTGAAAACTCGCCAAATCCACGCAGGTTAAGAAATACATGTGAAGACACATGCAGCCCCGTGTTCATCGCAGCACTGTTCACAGTGGCCAAGACACGGAAACAACCAACAAGCCCTTCAATAGAAGACTGGATAAAGAGGATGTGGTACATATACACTATGGCAGGGGTCCCCAAATTACGACCCGCGGGCCACATGTGGCCCCCTGAGGCCATTTATCCGGCCCCCGCCACACTTCCGGAAGGGGCACCTCTCTCATTGGTGGTCAGTGACAGGAGCATAGTTCCCATTGAAATACTGGTCAGTTTGTTGATTTAAATTTACTTGTTCTTTATTTTAAATATTGTATTTGTTCCCATTTTGTTTTTTTTACTTTAAAATAAGATATGTGCAGTGTGCATAGGGATCTGTTCATAGTTTTTTTTTTATAGTCCAGCCCTCCAACGGTCTGAGGGACAGTGAACTGGCCCCCTGTGTAAAAAGTTTGGGGACCCCTGCACTATGGAATACTACTCGGTCATAAGCAATGATGACATCGGATCATCTACAACAACATGGATGGACCTTGATAACATTATACAGAGTGAAATAAGTAAATCAGAAAAAACTAAGAATTGTATGATTCCATACGTAGGCGGGACATAAAAATGGGACTCAGAGACATGGACAAGAGTGTGGTGGTTACGGGGGGGGGGGGGGGGGGGGAGGGGCACAAAGAAAACCAGATAGAAGGTGACAGAAGACTATATGACTTTGGGTGATGGGTATGCAACATAATCAAATGTCAGAATAACGTGGAGATGTTTTCCCTGAACCTATGTACCCTGATTGATCAATGTCACCCCGTTAACATGAACAATAATAAACAAAGAAATCGATGTGAACGGCTCTGTCCTCGGTGGGAGAGCTCACGGAGGTCACTTTCCCTAAATACTGCTGCGACACAGAAATTCACAGGCGGGAGGTTCCTCATTCCGGTTGGATCTCCCAGTGGGTAGGGGGGAGCAGGTGGGAGAGGGAGACACGGACTGAGCACGCTGTCCCCGGCACAGTCCCCACGAGCTCCCCGGTGACGCCGTAAGCTGCTGGCCCACGGAGCAGTAAGGGTCAGTCAACATGGCATGGGGTCATCGGGCAGACACTCGGCTGGAGCCGGTTACCACGGATTTAGCAGCTGAAAACAATACCTACCTGTCAGTCAACGTTCCGAGGCTCAGGAACCGCAGCTGGCCCCGCGGAATTGTCCCCCCAGGGTCTCCCCAGGGGGAGGCGAGGGTGTCCGCCAGGCTGGGTTCGAAGCCACCTGTGAGCACATCCAGGGAGCTGGCAGAACCCAGTCCCTTGCAGTTGTGGGACGGACAGTGTCCTGGCGGTCACTGCGGGCTTCCCTCTGCTCCTGCAGCCGCCCCCGACGTCCTCGCCTGGGCAGCTGGGTCTCAGAACCAACGAGACCCGTGGGCTTCTTTTCTGATGCTGCATTCCTCCTCCTCCTCTTCCCGCTGCCTCCCTCTCGGGCTTTCAAGAGATCAAGGCATAAAGTGGGATCTATCCAGATCAGCCGGCACCATCTCCCTGGTGTAAGGTGCACGGCTTAAATCACACCTGCCCAGTCCTTTCTGCCAGGAAACAGACCGTCGGCACGGGTCCTGGGGGTCCGGGCGTGGAGATCTCCGGGCGGCCGTCCTTCCGTCTGCCCCGAGGCCTGACACTGTCCTTCTGTGATCACCTGGAGGTCTACGCCCTGACTTCATCAGGGGCCGGGCACGGGCTGGGTCTCTGCACTTACCTTTGAAAGGCAGCTACAGCTGGACATGTCCATGTGCGTGCACACACGTGAACACACACAGATACACACACAGATACACACACACAGATACACAGACACACAGATACACACACACACAGATACACACACAGATACACACACACAGATACACACACACACAGATACACACACACAGATACACACACACAGATACACACAGATACACACACACAGATACACACAGATACACACAGATACACACACACAGATACACACACACAGATACACACACACAGATACACACACACACAGATACACACAGATACACACACACATAGATACACACACAGATACACACAGATACACACAGATACACACAAAGATACACACACACAGATACACACACACAGATACACACACACACAGATACACACAGATACACACACACATAGATACACACACAGATACACACAGATACACACAGATACACACAGATACACACACACAGATACACACAGATACACACACACAGATACACACACAGATACACACAGATACACACACACAGATACACACAGATACACAGACACATACACATAGATACACACACAGATACACACACAGAATCACACACACAGATACACACACAGAATCACACACACAGATACACACAGATACACACAGATACACACACAGATACACACAGATACACAGACACACACACATAGATACACACACAGATACACACACACAGATACACACACACACACACACACACACGCACAGTCCTTTCATTGTGTGTTCGTTAGGGCCGCCATGACCACGACCTGTGAGCACAGACTGAGGACCTTCAACAACAGACTTTCTTCCATGACCTCCACGCATGTCTGTATTCAAGTGTCTCCTTCTTACGAGCATTGTTGTGAGTCGGGGGCGCAGAGAGAGAGAGAGATCAGCAGACGAAATCATCAAGGACTAGCAAAGGACCGCCGCTCACTCAGGCAAATGGCCCCGAGTTCACGCTGTGTCCTAATTTTATTCACAAGACTTCAAAAGGCTTGTTTACTGAGAAATTGGCATAACATCAAGTGTAACTTTTACTTAAAGATACATGGAGTGCACCTGCAAGATAGCTTAGTAACAACATAGTATCAGAAGGCATTAAATGCTATTGCTTCTATGGTTCCCACAACATTCCTCTCCTTATCTCAAGGGATAACCTTGGAAAGTACAGAAATCTTATGAGAATGTTTTACTGAGAAAAGCCCAGCAACTGCCTTCAGTCACATAGACCTGTTTCAGTGACCCGCCTTCAAGTCACAGAACAATTCTCTTGGCAAAACATTATTATTATTTTTTTTAATAAGTGTGCTTTTTATACATGTATTAACTCTTCTATTTTTTTTTATTTTTTTTAAATTTTATTTATTCATTTTTAGAGAGGAGAGAGAGAGAGGGAGAGAGAGGAGAGAGAGACAGAGAGAGAGGAGGGGGGAGGAGCTGGAAGCATCAACTCCCATATGTGCCTTGACCAGGCAAGCCCAGGGTTTCGAACCAGCGACTTCAGCATTTCCAGGTCGACGCTTTATCCACTGCACCACCACAGGTCAGGCAAAAACATTCTTTTCTTGTTGGCTGTGTTCCCATCCAAGGCCATGCAACGGGTTATTCCGCTACATACGAGGACCCCGGGGTCTCCCTAATGATCTCATTCTAACTGAACTGCCCCTTTCAAGATCCTATTCACCGCTCCCCCAATCGGTTACACTGCACGTCCCAGGGATTAGGACTTCAACATACAGATTCCGGGGGGACATGATCCAGCCCGTAACACGGAAGAAGGGCCATTTCCCACAGCTCACTTCTTCTCCCTTTTTGTGGAATTTATCAGGGTAAGACTCGTTGACATAATTAATTACACAGGTGTCAGCTGCACAGTTCCACAGCACAGCATCTGGACCCGTCCTGTGTGGTCAGCACCCCAGGTCACATCTCCTTCCCCCACCATCAATGCCCCTCTCCCCTCCTCCCCCTCCTCTCCCTCTCTCCCCCGAGAGTCACGCACTGCTGTCCACACCCACGAGCTTCTCTTCTCCATCTTCTATTGCTCCACCCCTCCGTCCCCGCCACCCAGCTCCCCACCCCCCGCCCCCGACAGTGACAGCGGTCAGCCTGCCCTCGACTGGCAGTCTGTCTCCACTCTGCTTGTTCACTTTGTTCATTAGACGCCACCATGAGCGGAATCGCACGGTGGGCGTGTGTCTTTCTCCGCCTGGTATCAGCTCGTACGGCTACCCTGCCGTGGCCAACAGCAGTCCCTGCCCAATGCTCGCTTCGGAATGCATCCGTGTTGTGGACCGTAATGGCAAAAAGCCATTATAGATTCGAGGCTTGGCAGGGGGCTAAGTTCTCCCCCCTCCATCTCCATATTTGGCTTTGATGCTGAGTATTTGCACCCACTTCACTTCCTTCCTTGGGTTGCAGGAAGCAATATACATGCCCTTCCTCTGACTCTTTGTTTGTTTCAGATGTTGGTAGATTTCACTAATGTATCCTGTTTTTGCCTTGGGAGAGCTCCTGTCTTAGCCTTTGATGTGCAACTTTGTATCAGGGTCCTTGATTTGCATAGGTCTATATAATAAAGTGAACTGGGGCTGTGAGGCACTCAGATGCTGCCAGGCAGTTTGAAGAGTCCTCCCGGTCCCATCGGTTTTGTTCTGACAAAGTGTGTTCCCTTAATTCCGCACCGTTATTAGGAGCCGCGCTGGTCCGCGGCACATCCGGGCAGCGGTCCTGGGTTCCCGGGAAAATGCCCCAGAAGCTGAGCTCCCATTTCCATTTCCACAGAGCAGGCGGCCCAGTCTCCATCCTCACCCACACTCCGGGCATCTCCGCCCTTTGCTCTTCCAAAGGGACCCCCGTCAGCCAGGTTAGGGACCCAGCGAGGCCAGCTGAACAGAAGAACTGGTCCAAGCCAGAGAGAAAAGGACCCTCATGCTGCATTCTTTTTTTTTTTTTTTTTTTTTGTATTTTTCTGAAGCTGGAAACGGGGAGAGACAGTCAGACAGACTCCCGCATGCGCCCGACCGGGATCCACCCGGCACGCCCACCAGGGGGCGACGCTCTGCCCACCAGGGGGTGATGCTCTGCCCCTCCGGCGTCACTTTGCCGCAACCAGAGCCACTCTAGCGCCTGGGGCAGAGGCCAAGGAGCCATCCCCAGCGCCCGGGCCATCTTTGCTCCAATGGAGCCTTGGCTGCGGGAGGGGAAGAGAGAGACAGAGAGGAAGGAGAGGGGGAGGGGTGGAGAAGCAAATGGGCGCTTCTCCTGTGTGCCCTGGCAGGGAATCGAACCCAGGTCCTCCGCACGCTAGGCCGACGCTCTACTGCTGAGCCAACCAGCCAGGGCTTATGCTGCATTCTTCACCACAGCTTTGCAAGAGGCTTGAAACGGCTTCCATTCGACGACAACGGCTGCTCCCTTCCTGCACGGTGGGCCGTCTGTCGGCACTTGAGCCGTTCTCCGATGCCAGATAACAGCGCAGGCAGGACGACGAGCCTGGAAGGGTCTCGGGGAAAGCGGAGGAACAGAGGTGGACGGAGAGAGGGAGGGATTTGCGTCCCGGTGTTCAAACGCAAAGGCCGACAGCAACAGTCCGCGGCGTCTGTTTCTGTGAACAGTGGGTGGCTTTGCATAACCACAAAACGGCATTTCAGGTCCCTGTGTCTCCTGGCTGGTTTTGCTCTGTCCTTATTAATGAGTTTGCTGACCCACCAGGGACAAGAGTGCCCCTGGAGTGAGATCCAGTGGGCATTACTGCATGTGCACGCCCATCCCGGACCCGTTAGTGAGGGCTGGTGTATGTTTCTAGACATTGCAGGGTAGGGTTTGAATAGGAAGGCAAGGACCCCCACCTGCAGTCACAGATCTGTGAGCGGGAAGCATCAACTCCCACGTGTGCCTTGACCAGGCAAGCCCGGGGTTTCAAACCGGCGACCTCAGCATTTCCAGGTCGACGCTTTATCCACTGCGCCACCACAGGCCAGGCCATCCACCCTTGGTCCTTTAGAACAGAACTCGAAACAGCCCCTGCACGTCCAAACCCATTTGCGGCTTCCAAAATAGACACAGCCCCCAAGTCTATCATATCACGTGCATTGAAGTCCTTAATCTTTATGAAGGTTAAATTAAGACTCTTTAAGAAGTCGAAGGTCAATTTGGAGGGAGAAAAATAAAAAAACCCAACTCGGTCTTAAGATGTGTGTCTCTGTGTTGAGTAAAGTCACCTGGCACCTTGACCAGGTGCTCCGAAAAATCGCTTCTACACAAGTAGCAGTATTCTCCTCAATAGAAACCACGGACAGGGGTGGGCAGGGGCTGGGGGCGGGGTGTTCACAGCACTGATTGTTAAGACTTTGAAAAGAGAGACTGTGTCCTTAAACAAAGAAACAAGTTCCCATGTAAGGCAATAGGATTTTTTTTTTTTTGTATTTTCCTGAAGCTGGAAATGGGGAGAGACAGTCAGACAGACTCCCGCATGCGCCCGACCAGGATCCACCCAGCACGCCCACCAGGGGCGACGCTCTGCCCACCAGGGGGCGATGCTCTGCCCCTCCGGGGCGTTGCTCTGCCGAGACCAGAGCCACTCTAGCGCCTGAGGCAGAGGCCAAGGAGCCATCCCCAGCGCCCGGGCCATCTTTGCTCCAATGGAGCCTTGGCTGCGGGAGGGGAAGAGAGAGACAGAGAGGAAGGAGGGAGGGGGAGGGGTGGAGAAGCAAATGGGCGCTTCTCCTATGTGCCCTGGCTGGGAATCGAACCCGGGTCCCCTGCACGCCAGGCCGACGCTCTACCACTGAGCCAACTGGCCAGGGCCTGGCAATAGGATTTTGAGTCAACTAAGGCAGTGGTCCCCAACCTTTTTTGGGCCACAGACCTTTTTAATGTCAGAAAATATTTTCACGGACTGGCCGTTAGGGTGGGACAGATAAATGTATCACGTGACCGAGACAGGCATCAAGAGTGAGTCTTAGACGGATGGAACAGAGGGAATCTGGTCATTTTTTAAAAATAAAACATCGTTCAGACTTAAATATAAATAAAACGGAAATAATGTAAGTTATTTATTCTTTCTGTGCGGACCGGTACCAAATGGCCCACGGACCAGTACTGCTCTGCGGCCCGGGGGTTGGGGACCACTGAACTAAGGGAGACAGAGGCAGGCCACGGGAATGCACTTGGCATTGAAATGGGTGAGAAGAATGCGTCGTGCCCACTATGGCCAAGTGCAGCCCTTCACGATCATGTCGCAGCCCAGGGAGACCCCGTGGACGAGACCCAGGTGGTTAAGGGCATGGAGGGTCATCTGTGAACCCGGGGCCAGGTGCCCGGCTCCTCACACTCGGACCAGGGCAGTACCCACCCTCGTCCGCGAGCATGAGCAAGCCACAGTCTCAGGAAGAGGCCCTTCGTCCTCGGTGGTGACCTGCGTATCCAGGTCTTACCCCTACTCTTCCTCTAATTCAGGGGTCCCCAAACTACGGCCCGCGGGCCACATGCGGCCCCCTGAGGCCATTTATCCGGCCCCCGCCGCACTTCTGGAAGGGGCACCTCTTTCATTGGTGGTCAGTGAGAGGAGCATAGTTCCCATTGAAATACTGGTCAGTTTGTTGATTTAAATTTACTTGTTCTTTATTTTAAATATTGTATTTGTTTCCGTTTTGTTTTTTTACTTTAAAATAAGATACGTGCAGCGTGCATAGGGATTTGTTCATAGTTTTTTTATAATCCGGCCCTCCAACGGTCTGAGGGACAGTGAACTGGCCCCCTGTGTAAAAAGTTTGGGGACCCCTGGTCTAACTTCTCGTCCCCTTGTTCATCTCTCTACCTTCAGGGCTACACAGGGCACGGCTCAAGCCCCCAGGGAAACGGCTTTAAGTGAAATCAAGCAAGAGAGAGCGCTCAGGGTCATGGCACTGACTGCCCCTGGCCTCCCACCCTGACTCGTAGCACCGGGGAGACAGACACCACCGCTGGCCAGAGGTTCACGGTGGGTCCAGCTCCTTTTTCCCAAGCCACAGTGCTCGGTGACAGTCGGAGCTCTGCTCTCGAGACTGGGGATTCCCAGAGGAGGGAATGTGAGTGTCCTGGAATCACCAGAGTGTTGCTGAGAGCTGCAGCTTACAGCCCCACCCCACGATCGTCCTCGCCGAAACCACAACGCCACCCCACGATCATCCTCGCCGAAACCGGACCCTGAAGGAACCTGGAGAAGGGTTGCAAGAACACCAAGAGAAAGTAAGATTCCAGGACATGGTAACAGGGGTGTGGGGACCCCAACCCCGGGCAGAGGGAGGCAGGGCGTGACAAGTTCTGCCTGGCTCATAACCTTGACCTTCTTTGAGGGACCTCAAACTGGCCGTCTCCCAGGATAAGCCACGATGTCACTTTCACAGCTGAAAGTTCTGCATCAGTTAAACTTTCTTGGAGGGGGGGGGGGTGACGAGCAGAAGTGACAGAAAAACACGCAAGCAAATGGTTCTCCTCACACGAGAATCAGAGTTTTTTTTGTTTTTTTGTTTTTTGTTTTTTACAGAGGCAGAGATAGACAGGGACAGACAGACAGGAACAGAGAGAGATGAGAAGCATCAATCATTAGTTTTTCGTTGCACGTTGCGACTTCTTAGTTGTTCATTGATTGCTTTCTCATATGTGCCTTGACCAGGGGGCTTCAGCAGCCCGAGTAACCTCTTGCTGGAACCAGCAACCTTGGGTCCAAGCTGGTGAGCTTTTGCTCAAACCAGATGAGCCCGCGCTCAAGCTGGCGACCTCGGGGTCTCGAACCTGAGTCCTTCCGCATCCCAGTCCGACGCTTTATCCACTGCACCGCCGCCTGGTCAGGCAAGAATCAGAGTTCTTGAAAATGCCGACTCCGTGGTCCAGATTAAACAAGCCTAACTCATCCTCCGCTCCACCCCCCCTTGTTTATCTATTGTTCCATTTTAATTACGATTATTTCCATTTCAAATCCGATTGGCGTGACAGCCCTCCGGAAAAAGGAGAGCGGTCCACAGACTTGGTTATCTCCAACCGGGAACTCGGGCACAGGCTGATGGCGGAATCCTCAGCCCGCTTACAAACAGTCACAGAGCTTAGGACGCTTTGTGGGCAGGGATTTTATCTGCAGACGCCGCACGGCCTGGGCTTTATCGCCGGTGTGTTTGCTGTTGTCAGATTTTTGTCTCCCAGCCTCCCTAAAATTGAAAAGAGGATTAGACTCCATTTATAATTGTATCTATACATTTAAGATCTGAAAGGTGGTTTTTTCCCCCCCACCTCGTCTTCGGAATTACTTGGAGGACGCGCTCTGCATTCATTCGTGTTTTCTCCTGTTTTCTGCTGAAGTCAATGAGTCCTTCTTTCCCCAGGGTCTGCCTTTTCATTCATCCTGTGGTCCGTCCTGATCGGAATTTTACCAGAGTGTTTGCCACGTACACCGGAGTGACCGCTGTGTTTAATATGACAGGAACGTTGGCCCTGGCCGGTTGGCTCAGTGTGGAGCGTCAGCCTGGCGTGCGGGGGACCGGGGTTCGATTCCCGGCCAGGGCACACAGGAGAAGCGCCCATTTGCTTCTCCACCCCCCCCCTCCTTCCTCTCTGTCTCTCTCTTTCCCTCCCGCAGCCGAGGCTCCATTGGAGCAAAGATGGCCCGGGCGCTGGGGATGGCTCCTTGGCCTCTGCCTCAGGTGATAGAATGGCTCTGATTGCGGCAGAGCGACGCCCCAGACGGGCAGAGCATCGCCCCTGGTGGGCGTGCCGGGTGGATCCCGATCGGGCACATGCGGGAGTCTGACTGCCTTCCCGTTTCCAACTTCAGAAAAATACAAAAAAAAAACAATCCTAAAAAAATATATATATACTTAATATGACTGGAACATAACACATCCATAACACGTTCAAAAAGAGGACCTCTCTGTGTCTTGGCTGTAGATCGTCAGCTCTCAGCAGCACTTATTATTAATTGCTCGGGCGGAGGGGGTGTCTTTATGGCCTCTTAAGATGTTTTCGTTACAGTTCCCCTCACTCAGACCAAGCCAGGACCAGAGCACCCTTCCAAACACCCACACCACGCCCTCTCAGCACCTCCGGCTTGCTGACACCCATCACGGACATACAACAAGCCAGGAAGGGTTTGACTGCTCAAACGCATAGTTTCCGGAGTTTGGACGACCTCCCGGGAAAAAAAAAGATGTCCCCCAAGAGGCTTTTTCTAGTTGGCGGCATCACTGGAATCACCTAGAGATGTTAGAATGGCCGTGCATATGCCCGATACATTTCACAAAAATAAATACCGACTCTCCACTCTCAACGTCTCATGGACATCAAGCCTTGTTGATCATCGCTTCCCTTGTAAGTATCCTCCCTCCCCCCCCCCCCCGAGAGCCTTTTAGTTTGAATAAACGGGGTGACACGAGCATATTAAGCACTCCACAATGTCCTTGTTGCGAAATGAAGGCTGCTTTCTGCCTCAGCCTCTATCCCCAAGGAGCGGACAGATCTGTGACCGGGACATCTGGCTGACGGAGGCTTTGCCGTCCACGATGCAACCATCTCAACACGAGGAGTTTGCCTTTACAATGAACAGCAAGGACGCGACACCCAGAGAGGGTCCCCTCCTCCCCGAGCCACGTCCACCGCTTCCAGTTACGTCCCGCCCGCTGTGCAAAGTCTCAAGTCACCTCTCCACAGCTACCTTCCGAGGCGTGGTCTCCTCTGCGGTCCCAACCGAGGAATCTACATGTCATAGCTCTGAGAAGGGTCAAGGAGCAGGGCACCTGCCTGAACCCCCGTTGCTGTGCAAAACACACGTGCTCTGAAGGACCCTGGCTTGTTTCATTTATTTATTTTTTTTCAAAGAACACTCCTGTATGTCTCTGAATCCACCCCAGTTGCTGGTAGAAACACAGACTGGACCACACAAAGCTGCCCCGGGTGTTAATCCTGGTGACTTCTTCTGGTTCGACACGCCATTGATGCAGTGGTGGAAGTGTAGCTAAAATTGACTTGATTCAATAAAGGACTCTGGGCCCTGGCCGGTTGGCTCAGCGGTAGAGCGTCAGCCTGGTGTGCGGGGGACCCGGGTTCGATTCCTGGCCAGGGCACATAGGAGAAGTGCCCATTTGCTTCTCCACCCCCCCCCCTCCTTCCTCTCTGTCTCTCTCTTCCCCTCCCGCAGCCAAGGCTCCATTGGAGCAAAGATGGGCCAGGCGCTGGGGATGCCTCCTCGGCCTCTGCCCCAGGCGCTAGAGTGGCTCTGGTCGCGACAGATCGACGCCCCGGAGGGGCAGAGCATCGCCCCTGGTGGGCGTGCCAGGTGGATCCCGGTCGGGTGCATGTGGGAGTCTGTCTGTCTGTCTCTCCCCGTTTCCAGCTTCAGAAAAATACAAAAAAATAAATAAATAAAATAAAGGACTCTGACCGTGTGCTGCACTTTGGGGACGAGGGAGGTATGTCACGCTCTGGTGTGACAACAGCAGACTTTATACGAGAGACGCCAGGAGACAGGTGGGGGTCATCGGCCCCATTTGCAGCCTCCTTCTTGCAGCACGATGGACTTATTTATGTCCATTTTAAGAAAAGCACCTTGCCACCAGGTAAGTGAGAGTGGAGCAGTGTCTACAGGGGTGTGGCGCCTTTCTAACTCTCTCAGAACTCCTGTCTTTATTGCTCATCCATCTCCCGGGGCTGCATCTGCCGTAGCCTCCCGAGAGCTCACACAGTGCGGATTGTTCACGCGGAAAGCCTCCCGGGACTCGCTGCTGTGATAACTGAGCTGGTTATTCTCACAGGGGACAGATGCGGGCGGTATCCCGAGGGAAGAAAAAGGAGCTCTAGGGGACAGAGATGACGGGATCAGTTCCCAAAGAACACAGCATGTCCTGGCCGCCTCGTTCAATGTCACAGAATTCTCCTTCTACAGCGCGGCACGGAAATTTCCAAAAATTTAAAAATCGTTAATAGCCATGTTGTTCTTATTTTTTTTATACCCTGTAATCTCAGCATTGCGACTAAAACTAACAAAAAGAAAAATCAAAACAAATATTTAGCAAACGATTTTAAGCAACATTTGCTTTCCCTACAGTCTAAATCAGGGGTCGGGAACCTTTATGGCTGAGAGAGCCATGAACGCCACATAGTTTAAAATGTAATTCCGGCCCTGGCCGGTTTGCTCAGTGGTAGAGCGTTGGCCTGGCGTGCAGAAGTTCCGGGTTCGATTCCCGGCCAGGGCACACAGGAGAGGCGCCCATCTGCTTCTCCACCCCCTCTCCTTCCTCTCTGTCTCTCTCTTCCCCTCCCACAGCCGAGGCTCCATTGGAGCAAAGATGGCCTGGGCGCTAGGGATGGCTCCTTGGCCTCTGCCCCAGGCGCTGGAGTGGCTCTGGTCACAACAGAGTGACGCCCCAGAGGGGCAGAGCATCGCCCCCTGGTGGGCAGAGCGTCACCCCCTGGTGGGTGTGCCGGGTGGATCCCAGTCGGGCGCATGCGGGAGTCTGTCCGACTGTCTCTCCCCGTTTCCAGCTTCAGAAAAATACAAAAAAAAAAAAATGTAATTCCGTGAGAGCCATACAACGACCCATGTACGTGATGCATTATCCAATAAAAATTTGGTGTTGTCCCGGAGGACAGCTGTGATTGGCTCCAGCTACCCGCAACCATGAACATGAGCGGTAGGAAACGAATGGATTGTAATACGTGAGAATGTTTTATATTTTTAACATTATTATTTTTTTATTAAAGATGTGTCTGCGAGCCAGATGCAGCCATCCAAAGAGCCACATCTGGCTCGCGAGCCATAGTTTCCCGACCCCTGCTCTAAATGACAGCATTTGGAGATGAAAAAGTTCACATTCAAATGTGGTCACTTTGCATGCATCGTGAGATTGGGACCAGACGGGGCACACTCGATCATCCAGTTTATCCGTAGCTATTTCCAATTCTTTAGACTGAAAGGGAAGCGTCATCTGTGGTGCTTTCTTGTCCCGAGTGTCCGAGTCATAGTTCTGGGTTGAACTAGTACAAGTTTACCATCTACAACGCAAAGCCCCAAAACAGCGCGAATTCACAGGCTTCTGAGGCAGGGTTCTCGCAAGCGTAAAGTGTATATGGCTATCATTGCCAAGAGGTGCCTTCAGAGGCATAAAAAAAGAAACATAAAATATATGGCAGGGAAGAGAAGGCCACTGTATTCGTTTTAGTCGTCCATGCTCAGGGACGGTTACGGACACGCGGAGACGTGGACAGCTGTCTCCTCACACCTGCCTGCCTGCAGGCTCCCGGTCAGGCTCGGCACATGGGCGGGTTGAGAGGTTTCTTTAGACTTATTAACATCAGGCGCCATGTATTGAAGAAGTAATGAGAGAAGTCAGAACTCCCTGGCTGTTCTTGCTAGCTGCAAATGGGAGAGGAAAGTCTTCTTGAAAGGTTCAACATCACACACTCAGAAATGTGGCAAGCTTTCCAGTGCCTGTTATGTAACAAATCTCTTTGTAATGACTATCTGCCCGCTAATGACTCAGTCCTGTGGACATTTTTAAAATCATCTGTATTTTTTGTGTAATGGCTCCTGGCAGATCTCATCTGGCCAGAGCAGAAGCCATGCGTAGGTTCAGACAAGGAGAGACACAGTTGTAACAAACACTTTTCTCTTTAGCCCCCTTGCCATGTTACAGTTTCAAAGTCTGTGCAACTTTTGAAACGCCTCTGCAATGCCTCGTCTCTTCCCAGGCTCCAGTCGATATGTTTACGTCTTTCTGTCATTTTTTTCCCCCCTTAATTGCATGCATTTCTGAGTGTCTATGTTCATTGATTGGCCTAACTGCATTTCTGAGTATATAGGGTCAATGAGGGCCTTACCGTAAAATCCTCGTTTATAAGATTAAAAACGATCTTGCTGATTGAATGGGCAAACCCCACAGTGACTCCATTATCTTCCCTTAGCTCTGATCAATCTCGGGGCCCAGACAGTCTAAGCTTTTGAATGGCGACGGTGAATGCATAGCTTGTAAAAGTAGTAGCTGGCAAAAGGTAAAATTATTTCGTGAAACGATTCAACACACTCAGAGGTGTGCGATAAAAGTAAGCTGTCCCTAACTTTTATCCTCCTTCTTGATAGGAAACAAATGTAGAAAATGTCCATTGCTCCCATAATATTTATACACGATATATATATATATATTTTACAGGGACAGAGAGAAGGATAGATAGGGACAGACAGGAACAGAGAGAGATGAGAAGCATCAATCATTAGTTTTTCGTTGCAATACCTTAGTGGTTCATTGATTGCTTTCTCATATGTGTCTTGACCAGGGGACCATCAGCAGACCGAGTGACCCCTTGCTCAAGCCAGCGACCTTGGGTCCAAGCTGATGAGCTTTTGCTCAAAAAACCAGATGATCCCACGCTCAAGCTGGCAACCTCGGGGTCTCCAACTGGGGTCCTCCACATCCCAGTCCGACGCTCTATCCACTGCGCCACCGCCTGGTCAGGTTATACACCAGATATTAAATCAGCACGTTTACTCTCTGACATCTGACAGTTGCCGGGACATTCACCCTCACCTAGGACACCCAGGTGGACATCTCCATCTAAGCATCTACGTTGGTCCTCAAGGTCAATGTGTCCCGAACCACCTTCTCTTGCAAAGTCATCACCCTCCAACTTTTGAAATATTTGTGATGCACGTCCCTTCATTCGATTTGCCCTGCCAGGTATATTTCGCTGCCCCGTAGGCATGACATGGCGTGAGACTGTGCACGCTGACACTTCTCCTGTCCAGCACGTGCCTAGAAAGCGGTCCTATTGTTAGGCCGCGGCGGAATGAACAGATATGGCGGCCCAGAGCTCCAGCCATCCGTGCCCTGCTCAACCATCCCTCGGTGGCGTGCACCAGGCTCTCAGCATTGCTTCTCATATGTCAGTGGTGACATGGTCCTCAGACACACACCCCCCGCACACACACACATAAGCACCACCCTGGAGTTTGCACAGTCTCAGATTGGTCCCTGATCTACTGAAAACAAAGAAGATTTCTTTCTCTCTCTTTTCTGGGATTTGAAGTCCTATCTCTTATCTCTTTCAGATATAAGCATGCCCTCCTCCTGGTATTTCCAATCAAACCCTGTCCCAAATTCTCCCACCTTGGCCATTCTGTCCATCAGCAGTAACGCCTAAAGGCAAGTCAATGCTTCCAGAAAGTTCTTTGAATGCCACAGAAAGCATCCTTCATCGTGCCTGGTGATCACAGGTCTCGGGCAAATTTCTCAAACACGCTCTCTCCCGAGACACCCCACGCTTTGTGGGATCGAGCTAGCTGTCCGCCTTGTAGAAACAGCCCGTCGCATACATCACGCCAGGCGACACTTTTGTTTGGTTTTCTTTTGTTCCCACGATTCCTGCTGCAATGTATCGGTGCTCACTCTCATTTTCCCGCCTGAATTCCCACCTGGCTAAAACAAGTATGTGTGGTGGTTGTACGCTGTTAAGCGGTCAAGGTGCGGCGGGGTTTGATGTCTTCTTCGTTTTTGGAACGTGAGGCAGGTTGCACTGTAGTCTCAGCCATCTGTCTCGCAGTGAGTGATATCTGTACGGGAAGGGGAATCCCAGACTTCAGGAGTGTGCGGGATGAACAGACTCTATCACTCGATGGTCGCCGTGCCCTGAGGGCCATTTCCCTTATTGATTTTATTTTATTTTATTGTATTGTATTTTTCTGAAGCTGGAGACGGGGAGGCAGTCAGACAGACTCCCGCATGCGCCCAACCGGGATCTACCTGGCATGCCCACCAGGGGGAAATGCTCTGCCCATCTGGGGCGTCACTCTGTTGCAACCACAGCCATTCTAGCACCTGAGGCAGAGGCCACAGAGCCATCCTCAGCACCCGGGCCAACTTTGCTCCCATGGAGCCTTGGCTGCGGGAGGGGAAGAGAGAGACAGAGAGGAAGGAGCGGGGGAGGGGTGGAGAAGCAGATGGGCGCTTCTCCTGTGTGCCCTAGGCGGGAATCGAACCCGGGACTTCCACACACCAGGCTGATGCTCTACCACTGAGCCAACCAGCCGGGGCCTCACTTATTGATTGTAAAACATGCGATTTAATTGGAAATGACTGCCATGATGATATTGTTTTCCAGTAACTTCCTTTAGGTGACTGTCATTTTTAGGGGACGAACATTTTGTTTCTAGTCTTAGAAATCAGTATTATTTCGCCTGACCAGGTGATGGTGTAGAGCAGGGGTGGTCAACCTTTTTACACCTACTGCCCACTTTTGTATCTCTGTGAGTAGTAACATTTTCTCACTGCCCACCGGTTCCACAGTCATGGTGATTTATAAAGTGGAGAAGTCACTTTATTTTATAAAATGTATAAAGCAGAGTGACAGCAAGTGAAAGCATATAATAATAATTACTTACCAAGTACTTTATGTCAGATTTTCGCTAAGTTTGGCAGAATCAATCTTTATAAAACAACTTACTATAGTTAAATCTATTTTTTTGTTTATACTTTGGTTGCTCCACTACCACCCACCATGAAAGCTGGAGCGCCCCCTAGTGGGTGGGAGGGACCAGGTTGACCACCACTAGTGGGTGGTAGGGACCAGGTTGACCACCACTAGGGGGCGGTAGGGACCAGGTTGACCACCACTGGTGTACTGGATAGAGCTTCGACCTTGGAAGCTGAGGACACAGGTTCAAAATCCCAAGGTCGCCGGCTTGAGCGCGGGCTCATAGACATCACCGCAAAGTTACTGGCTTGAGCAAGGGGTCACTTGCTCAGTTGCAGCCTCCGGGTCAAGGCACACATGAGAAAGTAATCAATAAACAACTAAGGTGTTGCAATGAAAAATGGATGCTTCTCATTTCTTTCCCTTTCTGTCTGTCTGTCCCTGTTTCTCTCTCACTAAAAAAATAAATTAAATAAATAAATAAAAATTAGTATTATTTCAACTGTCAACTTCCACAAATAATGCAGGTCCTTATGCCCATTAATTCAATGTCATGTTTACTGTCAGAGATGTGTCCTGTTATCCTCTCATTGAAAGGCAGGCAGACTGTACGCCTGTTGTTAGAACATGTGTTGTAATCGTATGGTTAAAAGCCACATCCGTCCCAAAACTAGAAAGTAACTATAAAAAGACCAAAATAAATGAATGAATGAACGGACATAGTTCCTCTCTGTTTCAGGCCTCCAAAGCGGCTGTCCTCACCAGGGGGTAGGTAGCATCAGAATTCAGTCACCCCTCTGCGTTCCTTTGGGCAGTAAGAGAATAAACAAGAAGACACGGGAGCCACCTTCACGTGCTCGTAAAACGGACGCGTGAAAAGTTACGCAGGAGAGCGAGCTCCGGAGACCGCGGGCTCTGTCCGCACACGTCACAGAAATCCCAGGCGACGAGATGGGCCAGAAGGGGCACCTTGGGCCTCCAAGTACAGCTAGAATGTGAATAAATGAAGATGGAGAAGAGAACAGGGACTTTGAGAAGAACATGTCAGTAACGGCAGCCCGTGTGGCTTTGGGAGAGAAAACCCATCTACCTCAAAGTTGCAATTATGTGAGCATCCCGGGCAGATCTGATTTTCATGCTGGAGAACCCAAAAGCAGGGGGCAGGCCGAGTGAGGGTAAGACCAGCCTCAGATCCAGGAACGTGATCACCACCGTTTAATTCTGCCGTTACAGTATAACATGTGTATAAAGCCACGGCGTTCCAGGGGCACGCACACCATGTCGTCTACGGCCAGGGAACCGGACCCCGTATTTGCGGACTTCAGCGAGACGAACAGGTGAGTCATACGCTCCCACGATACGTTTCCCCGTTCGCTGCCTGCGTTATTTGGTATCCGGGAAGCCTGGAGAATAAAAAACAGTGGAAAGAATTCCTGGTCTGAATTTTCAAGGACAGGAGATGTTGGGGCCGACAGCAGAGGAATGTGAAGTCTCTGTTTCCGAGTTTTGCTCCGTGGGCATGTAAAAAATTTAACTGAGGCCCTGGCTGGTTGGCTCAGCGGTAGAGCATCGGCCTGGCGTGTGGGGGACCCGGGTTCGATTCCCGGCCAGGGCACACAGGAGAAGCGCCCATTTGCTTCTCCACCCCCCCTCCTTTCTCTCTGTCTCTCTCTTCCCCTCCTGCAGCCAAGGCTCCATTGGAGCAAAGATGGCCCAGGCGCTGGGGATGGCTCCTTGGCCTCTGCCCCAGGCGCTAGAGTGGCTCTGGTCACCACAGAGCGACGCCCCGGAGGGGCAGAGCATCGCCCCCTGGTGGGCAGAGCGTCCCCCCTGGTGGGCGTGCTGGGTGGATCCCAGTCAGGCGCATGCGGGAGTCTGTCTGACTGTCTCTCCCCGTTTCCAGCTTCAGAAAAAAAAAAAAAATTTAACTGAAAAGACACTTCACAGGGTGATCCGATCAGACGTCCCTAACTGGGGGTGTCCTGGTGAGTGACCACGCTCCAGACCTACCACTACTTTAGAGAAAAGATCACCTTTGCCGTAAGTAAGCCCTGCCCTTTGCTCTTCTGCATGTAAGTGAAGACACCTTTTTTTTTTATTTTTACAAAGACAGAGAGAGAGTCAGAGAGAGGGATAGACAGGGACAGACAGACAGGAATGGAGAGAGATGAGAAGCACCAATCATCAGGTTTTCGTTGCGACACCTTAGTTGTTCATTGATTGCTTTCTCAAATGTGCCTTGACCGTGGGGCTACAGCAAACCGAGTAACCCCTTGCTCGAGCCAGCGACCTTGGGTCTAAGCTGGTGAGCTTTTGCTCAAACCAGATGAGCCCGCGCTCAAGCTGGCGACCTTGGGGTCTCGAACCTGGGTCTTCTGCATCCCAGTCCGGATGTATATTAGAAAACGGCACGCCATCATCCTCAGAGATATTCGACATCTTGCTTCCCGGGACTGCTGTCCCTTCGCCTCAAATAGACTCATAAAAATTCTGTACAGGTTTGGACATTCTTCCTGCAGCATCAGGAGGGCAACGCGCTCCCAGACCCAGGAGAAATTCCCTCACAATGCACACTGGCGCGTGAATGCATCCTAGCCCCTACGTCTCGCATCTGACCTCCCTCCAGGAAGGGATGCTATCCGGCCATTTTAGAAGGAAACGTGATTTTAGAGGCGTGGCGAGGGATTTGGTGGGGGTCACCCGCACCAGGGAACAGTCTTACCTCCTTCCCATTGAGTGGAGAGCTGATTTATCTCAGGGCCTTCTGAGGGACTTTTATATTTGATATCTGCCCACCAACGGCCGGGTGGGTACGTTTCTGCCTCTCTGAGCAGATGCTGACCTCCCTGCAGTCCCTCCCGATATTGTTTCCCTTGCTGCTCGGACCCGGCTCCTTGCCCACGAGGAACTGTGGCGGGACACAAAAAACCGGCCAGAGAAGAGGTCAAAGTGTCTGAAAACAAACTGACCAAAGGAAAAGGGAAGGAAGAAAGCTCAGAGGAGAAATAAACATCCCCAACCTTATTCTGCACGCGTGCTTCCCGGACGGTCATCGTGCTCAGTAGGGACATGCGCTAGGAAACGCAGAACGGGAGGAAAAGACTTTTCTATTCCCATTGTCCAAAAGCTGCGATTTAAAAACGGTTTCTGTGGATATCCCTAAGGCCACTTTGATGTGACTGTTTCCCAGGGTCAGCTGTTGTTGTTTTTTTCCATATTGGAAGCCAATAAATCCCGCTTAATGGCTTTAAAAAAAATGGGACACTAAGCACTAAGCTTTCGACAACAAATTGAACTTGAAGTAGTAATTCTTGCTTATAACTGGAATAGAAAGTAGGAACGCTGAACCCTGCCCACAAGCACAATCAGATCTGAAGTATTAGAAGTGGGTGAAAATAAAATAATTACTGGGTGTTTCCACAACCCTATAACTCACTTTGTTACATTTTTTTTTCCTGTTAAGTAGAAACAGTTATTTTTTCTGTGTGATATCCTGAGCACTTGGGCTGGTAACTCAAGTGTCTGAAACAGTAGATACTGTGAATACCTCCCCCGCATCATTGATACTAAGTTGATATTTGCAGGGAATAAACCTCTTAGCACTTTAGTTAACTCAGGAAAGCAGCGTTTCAGAAACTAAGAGAAAGGTTGAAAACTGCTCCTCTAGCATAGGACAAAGATTTAAGAAGTGATAACTTATTAAGAGATAGTATGCATTTGCTTGAGGCGGACATACAAGTCACATGTTTGATAACTAAAATCAATCATGTACTACATACAAGCTACCTTTAAAACTCACATTTCAGTCAATCTCTCCCTTTAAAAGCTAACCATGGGTGGCCCTGGCCGGTTGGCTCAGTGGTAGAGCATCGGCCTGGCGTGCAGGAGTCCTGGGTTCGATTCCCGGGCAGGGCACACAGGAGAAGCACCCATCTGCTTCTCCACCCCTCCCCCTCTCCTTCCTTTCTGGTCTCTCTCTTCCCCTCCCGCAGCCAAGGCTCCATTGGAGCAAAGTTGGCCCGGGCGCTGGGGATGGCTCTGTGGCCTCTGCCTCAGGTGCTAGAATGGCTCCGGTAGCAACTGAGCGACGCCCCAGAGGGGCAGAGCATTTCCCCCTCGTGGGCATGCTGGGTGGATCCTGGTCGGGCACATGCAGGAGTCTGTCTGACTGCCTCCCTGCTTCTCACTTCAGAAAAATACAAAAAATAACAAACACAAACAAAACAAACAAACAATAAAAAGCTAACCATGGGGGCCACTGGTTCTCACACAGCAATGTACGGCCCAAGCCATTTCCCCACCATGGGCCCGAAGAGACATAGGCTTAAAACGATTTTCCTCTTCTCAGCAAACTTCCATTTCAGAAGACGTTTTTCCTTCATGCGTGTGGAATTTTCCGAGGCCGTTGCATGACAGTCGCTACCTGACATCTCTAGAGGGACATGGCAAGTGCCCTCTTCCATTTCTTTGTAACTCACAGTCCCCGTGACCTTCCCCCCCAAGATGTAACGGGAGCTTTCTACATTCTCCGGGGCTCACCGCTGTCGGCAGCCTCAGAGACGGAGGCACGAGGGGAGAGAGGGCTGTGGACGTGCCTCGTGGCTGGGCGTCCTGTCCAGCTCTGCGGGGCAGAAAAAAGATTCGCCATCGCGGCAGCCTCAGAGACGGAGGCACGAGGGGAGAGAGGGCTGTGGACGTGCCTCGTGGCTGGGCGTCCTGTCCAGCTCTGCGGGGCAGAAAAAAGATTCGCCATCGCCTGTCCCAGCGGAACCTTGCACGGGGGGAGCAGCTGCGTAATCACAGCTGCTCAGCTCCCAACATGTCCCTCCTGGGCCCTGGTCTCCCTCCCGCCTTCCCCTTGAAGTTGAGAATCATCACAAAGCCCTTAAGAGTTCTCTCCGTGCGATGACACTACATAAATTACATCCTGGCGGTGTCGGAGAACTGCATCGTGACCTAACCCTTCAGACGATCTGCAATGCAAATCTCATCCGTGCGGACACCTGTCTCCTTCCCGCCTTGCTAATTAGAGACCGAAGGACTCGGGTGTAAATAATGAAAACAGGACTTATTATTGATGGGACAGCGTCCGGACGCTCTTCCGTCTAAGGAAGCGCATAAATAATGAATAGCTAAAAAAAAAAAAACCCACAAAATAGGATTTTTCTAAAGGACTCACCAGCACAGTGAAATCTGTATTGCAGGGGTCTCAAACTCGCGGCCCGCCGAACAATTTTGTGCGGCCCGCAGACTAATCCACGAAGTTCAAAATATTTTGGATAAAATTAAGTAAGCCTAGGGGCCTACTTGTATTTTTCATTTCTCTAGCATCCTAGCTAGATATTAGCTTAGTTAACAGCAGTTGTGATGCGAACTACAGTTTCTGGTCGTTTTGTGACACTGAGTAAACTGCATGTACGATTGTGCTTGTTGTACTGATTTTTTTTGTTGTTTTCAACTGCAGTGAGAAAAGTGTTGCGTCACAGTTGCCTTTCGTAGACCTAGTGCGGCCCGCCGAACGGCTGTGATCTTGCTCTGCGGCCCACATGCTGAGTTGAGTTTGAGACCCCTGCCGTATTGGTACTTGAGAACGTGAGTAGATAACTTTCTTGCATTTTCGGGGGGTGGGGAGATGGGACAGAGATCCTTAGTCCTTACGCTTTCTGCCGATGTTTATCTGAACACAGAGGATACGTTTTCATTGGTGTTTATGTAGAAAGAACTGAGGTCTGAATGAAGTGACTGCAGGGTGACACAGTGACAGGCTACGCTACGCAGACACGTGGACCAGAGAATTTTCTGACAGGCGGGCACCCGGCCCCCCCAACCCCTTTCTTCATCTGAGCGGCACACACGCGCCCCTTTCTAAGCTTGGCCGCGAAGACTCAGCGTGGAACCAGACAGTCTTTTATGTTTTTGTCTGACTGACTCGCACGGCCTTGTCGATACCAGGGTCCCGTCACCAGAGTTGCGATGTGAGGTCAAGTGTGTACACAGAACGGCAGAGCCAAGATGGAACGTTGGACCCATCAGAACAAGCCGGTCAGCCCAGGAGTGAAGGCTTCCCGAAAGACTGAGGTGAGGAGGATGAGGAGGACTGAGCACATGAAAAAAAAAAAAAAAACAGGCCCTGGCCGGTTGGCTCAGTGGTAGAGCGTCGGCCTAGCGTGCGGAGGACCCGGGTTCAATTCCCGGCCAGGGCACACAGGAGAAGCGCCCATTTGCTTCTCCACCCTCCCCCTCTCCTTCCTCTCTGTCTCTCTCTTCCCCTCCCGCAGCCAAGGCTCCATTGGAGCAAAGATGGCCCGGGTGCTGAGGATGGCTCTGTGGCCTCTGCCTCAGGCGCTAGAGTGGCTCTGGTCGCAACATGGCGACGCCCAGGATGGGCAGAGCGTCGCCCCCTGGTGGGCAGAGCATCGCCCCTGGTGGGCGTACCGGGTGGATCCCGGTCGGGCGCATGCGGGAGTCTGTCTGACTGTCTCTCCCTGTTTCCAGCTTCAGAAAAATGAAAAAAAAAAAAAAAACACACTGGAAAGACAGCATCTTTCCCAGGAAGAATGAGAAGCAGGTGGAAATGGACAGAGGTCGATAATGAAACAGAGATTGGACAGCCATCACTGACCAGCAGGGGGCAGATGACCCAGGCGTCCGCACCAGGATAGGGTGTAGAACTTCACCCCAAAGGGAATTAGGAACGACCCTTCCTGGATTTCAAACAGAGGCACGATGAGCCTGATGTTAGACAGCCAATACGGAGTCAAGAGAGGACTTCCGTTTCAATGAGCCAACGTCAACGAAGACAGTAAGCCGCCGTGACAGCGAATGGGGCAGAGTCGGGTGACTTTGCTGGGGTCTTCTGTCAACTGCGATGGCTGATGGTGTCGAGAAACAAAGACAAGGGCTAGTCGCCATGGCTGTGGGCTCTGACCGGGGCAACCTGGGGTCGGGGAGGGGGCAGTGATGTTTGTCATCCAAATGGGAAACAAGGGGAGAGAGAGAAAGAAGGGGAAAGAGAGAGAGAGAGAGAATTTTATATATAAAAGTATCGGCCCTGGCCAGCTGGCTCAGTGGGTAGGTAGAGTATTGGCCTGGCATGCAGGAGTCCCAGGTTCGATTACCGGCCAGGGCACACAGGAGAAGTGCCCATCTGCTTCTCCACCCCCCCCCCTTCTTCTCTGTCTCTCTCTTCCCCTCCCACAGCCAAGGCTCCATCAGAGCAAAGATGGCCCGGGCGCTGAGGACGGCTCCTTGGCCTCTGCCTCAGGCACTAGAATGGCTCCAGTTGCAACGGAACAACACCCCAGATGGGCAGAGCATCGCCTCCTAGTGGGCATGCCAGGGGGAATCCCAGTCGGGCACATGCAGGAGTCTGTCTGACTGCCTCCCTGCTTCTCACTTTGGAAAAATACAAACAAACAAAAAAAGAGAGAGAGAGAGAGAGAGAGAGAGAGAGAGTAGGAAGAGCATGATGTTGCACGAATATCTGCAACTCAACCTGGTTTACACGGCTTGGACTTTGGGTGACACGTGTGGGGAGTCTGCACGTACCGTAAGGAGAAAATGGGGCAGCAGAAAGCATCAATATAGTTGCTTCTCACATGTGCTTTGACCAGGCAAGCCCGGGGTTTTGAACCGTCGACCTTAGCAATAACAATACGACGCTTTATCCACTGCACCACCACAGGTCAGGCAGAGCTTTTTCAGGTTTTAAAAGAGAATTGTAAGCCCTGGCCAGTTGGCTCAGTGGTAGAGCGTCGGCCTGGCGTGCGGGAAACCCGGGTTCGATTCCCGTCCAGGGCACACAGGAGAAGCACCCATTTGCTTCTCCACCCCCCCTCCTTCCTCTCTGTCTCTCTCTTCCCCTCCCGCAGCCGAGGCTCCATTGGAGCAAAGATGGCCCGGGCGCTGGGGATGGCTCCTTGGCCTCTGCCCCAGGCGCTAGTGTGGCTCTGGTTGCGGTAGAGCGACGCCCCGGAGGGGCAGAGCATCGCCCCCTGGTGGGCAGAGCGTCGCCCTTGGTGGGCAGAGCGTCGCCCTTGGTGGGCGTGCCGGGTGGATCCTGGTCGGGCGCATGCGGGAGTCTGTCTGACTGTCTCTCCCCGTTTCCAGCTTCAGAAAAATACAAAAATAAATAAATAAATAAAAGAGAATTGTAACCTGGCCTATTCGATCTTTTCAAACCACCATCCTTCATTTCTTAAAACTGTCCACAAGAAACTTTTTAAAAATGTTTCTTTATTGATTTTAGAGGCAGAGTAAGGGAGAGAGAGGGAGAGCAAGAGAGCGAGAGAGAGAGACAGAGAGAGAGAGAAACAGGAATATCGATCTGTTCCTGTAGGTGCCCTGACTGGGGATCAAGCCAGCAACCTCTGTGCTTTGGGATGAAGCTCTAACCCAACCGAGCTGTCTGGCCAGGTCTCGCATGATACATTTTTATAACCCTGTAGAAGTGTACAATGTGAACACTAATTCACTGATTGTAACAAAGATATAACACACTAATGCAAGATGTTAATAATGGCAAAAATATGAGAGGTAGCCTATGGGAAGTCTCTATGCTATCTACTAAATGTTTCTGCAAATAATGAAAAGAAAACTGTTCTAAGCCCTGGCTGGATGGCTCAGTGGTAGAGCGTCGGCCGGGCGTGCAGGAGTCCCGGGTTCGATTCCCGGCCAGGGCACACAGGAGAAGCGCCCATCTGCTTCTCCACCCTTCCCCCTCTCCTTCCTCTCTGTCTCTCTCTTCCCCTCCTGCAGCCAAAGCTCCATTGGAGCAAAGTTTGCCCGGGCGCTGGGGATGGCTCCTTGGCCTCTTCCTCAGGCGCTAGAGTGGCTCTGGTTGCGGCAGAGTGACGCCCCAGATGGGCAGGTCATCGCCCCCTGGTGGGCGTGCCGGGTGGATCCCGGTCGGGCGCATGCGGGAGTCTGTCTGACTGCCTCCCCGTTTCCAACTTCAGAAAAATACAAAAAAAAAAAAGAAGAAAGAAAGAAAACTGTTCTAAACATATCAGGATGTAGAGACTGAACAGGGAATGTAGTCAATAATATCGTAATAACCATGCATGGTGTCAGGTGTACAAGCACTTTGTAAGGTATATATCTATATACCTTACACCAGCATGTTGCACACCTGAAAGTAATGTAATATTGTATGTCAACTGTATTTGAAATTAAAAAAAAAATTTTAATGTGGGCATGTTTATTAACGTTCAAATTTTTGTAAACCCTCTTGAATACCAGCCATTGAAATGAAAAAAAAAAAAAAAGCTCATTATTTTAAGAATGGTAGGATAATGGGCCCAACTATGTCGATCTCCCCAATCCCAGCGAAGAACCCAACTGCTCCTCCGTTATTAAAAGTAGCTTCAGCCCTGGCCAGTTGGCTCAGTGGTAGAGCATCGGCCTGGCGTGTAGGAGTCCTGGGTTCAATTCCCGGCCAGGGCACACAGGAGAAGCGCCCATCTCCTTCTCCACCCCTCCCCCTCTCCTTCCTCTCTGTCTCTCTCTTCCCCTCCCACAGCCAAGGCTCCATTGGAGCAGAGTTGGCCCGGGCGCTGAGGATGGCTCTGTGGCCTCTGCCTCAGGTGCTAGAATGGCTCTGGTTGCAACAGAGCGGCGCCTCAGATGGACAGAGCATCGCCCCCTGGTGGGCATGCCGGGTGGATCCTGGTTGGGCGCGTGCAGGAGTCTGACTGCCTCCCTGTTTCCAAGTTCAGAAAAATACAAAAAAATAAAAACAAACAAACAAATAAATAAAATAGCTCCAGACAGATGAGATGGTCTGAACCCTCTTGTTCTGCATATCGCCGCTGGACCCTTGGCTGAGATGCTCTGTCCTTCCGAGAGGTGCCCTCCAGAGGGCGTTGAGCCCCTAAGCATCGCTAAGGAGTGGAGACGCGTTGCACAGGAGACCCTGGCTGCCACCCAGCCTCCTCACTGGGCACTCGACTCCCCCTGCAGCTCTCGAGTGAGGGCAAAGGCACACCGAGTCCCCTAGGGCGCTCTGACCCGGGCATTTCCCCCGAGAATGGGGCGTCTCTTGCGAAGGCCTGATTTCTTTACTTCCCTCATTGCAGCATGAGCTGGAGGTGCTGGCTGTCAAGATACTTCTCTTTTATAACCAGGGTACAGGCATCCGTCTGAGACGGTCCCTCCAGAGAACACGCTGGCCATTTCTTATCAACTTCAACGTACACCTTAGCCACCTTCGTCCTCGGGTATTAATTTATCCAAGGGAAAGAAAAGTGGACGCCCGCACAAGGTCACACGCACGGATGTTCCTAACGGCCTGATTTACAAGAGCCCGAAATACCAAACAGCCCAGTGTTTCATCCACGGGTAAATGGGTAAACGCAGTATGATTTCTTCATATCTGAAAAGGAACTATACGATGGGATTGGGTCCAACAGAGGGGAGAAAACTAAGCCAGTAAGTAGCAAACAAACACATCTAGCACAGCTCTCAGACAAGAGACACGGGTGGGCACAAGTACGTATCGTAGTGGTGATACAAATAAATCACACAGTTGTTAACAAATAACAGCAATACAAGAATAAACTCACATGCTCACAACCCTAAGCCATGTTTGCCCAGCGCTGTATCCTTTATGAATGAATCATTGTTACACGAACAGAACATATGGGGAGAATAGTAATGTAACAAAGCCTTCAAATCCACAAAATAAACATTAGAAGAAGGTACAGGAGTTAGAGAGGTTCCTATAATGATTACAGGGGGTGGTGGTGGTTGATATAGCTTTTCTATTAACTGATAGAACCAGCACGCAAACATTTTAGGAAGAACAAAAGATTGTCACTGTGATTCAAACAGCACGCTTGACTCAACGGACGTATATATGCAAGCAAATAGGAAATCGACACTTACAATCGGTGCTGTCCTGCACCCAAAACCAGGTCTCGACCTGTATCCTTACGTTAACTAGTTTGACCTAAGAGATACAATTAATAAACAAACAAACAAAAAGATTTAATACATAGTGTGAAAGTCTCACTGTGATGCAATTAACGTGGACTCGCCGGGTCTTCAGAACATTTTTGAAGTCTGCATTATCCACAAGGAAATGAAGAAGGTACAACCGAAATGAGAAAATGTTATAAGTGAATGACCTTAAAAACACACATCACACAGACCTGACCTGCGGTGGCACAGTGGATAGAGCGTCGACTTGGAATGCTGAGGTCGCTGGTTCGAAACCCTGGGCTTGCCCGGTCAAGGCACATACATATGGGAGTTGATGCTTCCTGCTTCTCCCCCTTCTCTCTCTCTCTCTCTCTCTCTCTCTCTCTCTCTCTCTTTTCTCCAAAATGAATACATAAAGTCTTTAAAAGTTAAAAAAAAATACTCAGCTTAAAAAAAAAATACATCACAGCTTTCCACTGTGGGAATGGGGTGTGCCAGCAAAGAAACACTAAAAACTCATAAACTCGTCCCCCTCTCAAAAGAGTTAAACATTAAACAACAACCAAGAAGAGGAAAAAAAATGTCGATGTGGGAGCAGAATTTAACCAAATCAAAAGCAAATATAAATACATACGGAACGGCGCAATTTGACCAAGACAGAAGGCGGTCCTTCCAAAGGCCCGCCAAGGTGAGCAACTTCACATGCGATTCTGACCAACAGACGGGGAAGGAGAATGGGTGGAAATCACCGATATTCCCAACAGAAAGGGAGCGCCGTACGATCATGCAGCATCGAAACAGATCACAGGAAACGGTGAAAGCAATAAATCCCGAGCAAGATGCAACCGAAAAAACAGAGAGTACATAGGACAGCTCACCTAGGCATTAAGGAAATTGAGTTCCTAGCCAAACAGCTCCGGAAAGAAAAAAAAAAACAACTCATAATAAAATGCGAGGCCCACATGGCTTCATCGGTGAGCGTTAGAAAGCATGGAAGAAACGCATAATTGAAATTGCATTCAAAGTCATACAGGGAGCAGAGAAAAGAACACTCCGTAAATCATTTTGTGATGCTAACATAATCTTCATTCTGACAGCTGATGAGGTGGCTTGAGAAAGGATACTTATGGCCCAATCTCTCCCAACAGATGCAAAGAAAAAAAAAAAAAAAACACCAAAGGAAATTTCAGCAAATGCCTCCAGGCGTGCCGGAAAAAAAAAACCCCATCAAGCATCATGACCAAGCGGCTGTATCCCAGGACTGTCAACGCCAGCTTACCACGTTAGACTCGCTGTGGAAACCTCTCCCGATGGGCTGTTTCTCTTGCATGTTGTTGCCGGTGAATACGAAATTAATAACGTCGCCGGACTCCTGAAAATCAAATGAGAGGTGAAATCAAAGATACGATCTGTTAGGAAGATCTGAATAAGGTTGAAAGTCGGTCGTGCTAACTGCTGCATGATACCCATGTTATTTTTAAACAGGAATGCTAAAAGAAACCGTGTAAGTGTGTATATAGATATATATATTTATTTATTTTTTACAGAGACTGAGAGAGAGTCAGAGAGAAGGATAGATAGGGACAGACAGACAGGAACGGAGAGATGAGAAGCATCAATCCTTAGTTGTTCATTGCGACACCTTAGTTGTTCATTGATTTCTTTCTCATATGTGCCTTGACCATGGGGCTACAGCAGACTGAGTAATCCCTTGCTTGAGCCAGCGACCTTGGGTCCAATCTGGTGAGCTTTTTGCTCAAGCCAGATGAGCCTGCACTCAAGCTGGCGACCTTGGTGTCTCGAATCTGGGTTCTCCACATCCCAGTCTGATGCTCTATCCACTGCGCCACTGCCTGGTCAGGCTAAGTGTATATTTTCTAATAAATAACACTATTGGCATAAATTTCTTTTTCTGATAACATTCCTGATTGTTATTATTATTTTTTTTCTTCTTTTCCAAGTGAGAGGAGGGGAGATAGAGAGACAGACTCCTGCATGGGCCCTGACCGGGATCCACCTGGCAACCCCTGTCTGGGACCGAAGCTTGCAAGCGCGCTATTTTTAGCACCTGAGTGGACCCTCCATGAAGCCATTCTCAGCATCTGGGGCTGGTGCACTCAAACCAGTCGAGTCATGGCATGGGAGAGGAAGAACGAGAGAGGAAAAGAGAGAGAGAGAGAGAGAGAGAGAGAGAGAAGGGGAAGACAGAGGGGTGGAGAAGCAGATGGGCGCTTCTCCTGTGTGCTCTGAGCGGGAATCGAACCTGGGACTTCCACACGCCAGGCTGACGCTCTACCCCTGAGCCAACCAGCCAGGGCCAGGTATTATTAAATGTCACCCGAGGGTAACTTTCTTGAAGGGACCAACAATTCATCACAGATGTCAAGGAAATCAATGGCAACTGTATTTCAAACTCAGCCAAACAATGAGCTGTCTTCCAGCAGCAGAGTGTGGGAGGGACCGATTCTCTTTACTCCTGGATTGCTCTTCCGTAGAGCGTGGGGCAATGGGGGACCTCAGATTTATAACGCGAGCTCTTCCTCTGTCGTGTCTACGGCCCCTGGGACCCCCACCAGCTCGCGCACTGCTGAGAGCGTCCGCACCGCACCCCACGTTTGCAGAGCCCCATGAATGCCTTTAGAAGAGAAGTGTCTTCAGTCGTCTGTCTGTCCCCCCCGTGAGCTCCTGATCGCTCTCACAGAACCCACAATCCTCTGTTACTTTGTCACCTCTCTAGAAACTCATTGCTGACCGTTCCAGAGACACCTGTGTCCTATCAACCTGCCTTCTACACGGCCTCTTCTTCCTTCCTTTTTTTTTTTTTTTTTGTAATTTTCTGAAGCTGGAAACGGGGAGAGACAGTCAGACAGACTCCCGCTTGCGCCCGACTGGGATCCACCCGGCACGCCCACCAGGGGGCGACGCTCTGCCCACCAGTGGGCAATGCTCTGCCCATCCTGGGTGTCGCTATATTGCGACTAGAGCCACTCTAGTGCCTGAGGCAGAGGCCACAGAGCCATCTTCAGCGCCCGGGCCATCTTTGCTCCAATGGAGCCTTGGCTGCGGGAGGGGAAGAGAGAGACAGAGAGGAAGGAGAGGGGGAGGGTGGAGAAGCAAATGGGTGCTTCTCCTGTGTGCCCTGGCCGGGAATCGAACCTGGGACTTCTGCATGCCAGGCTGACGCTCTACCACTGAGCCAACTGGCCAGGGCCTCTTCTTCCTTCTTGAGACTTCTGTCCACGGGGGTCATCGCACCTCAACAGTCACGGCCACACGTCCCTGTCTCTCCACCCTTCGTCTCCTTAGTGGATGTCCCGTCTTCAAAAGTCCCCTTTGATACTCATCTTCCCCGGAGTTATTCCCAAGGTTCTCTGTCCCTCAGTGGCTCATAGTGTATTCAGGGTAGAATTCAGTCCCCTTAGCTTAAGCACACAGCCTCACCCTGGGACCCCACTCTCAGTTAGTCGTGTCATTTTGCCAATGACATAGAAATAACATTAGTTTTTTCAAGCGTGTCACACCGGTTCATGACTCCGTGTTGCTTGTTTCACCCGAAACAAATTTTCACTGCTCACCGACATTCTCGCTCATGATGACTTACACACATCACATTCCCTATGATTTCTCGGGCTCTGTTTTATCTGCCAGGACTCGTACCGGACTCTCTCTGGGCTACCAGCCCTTGGAGGAGAAGAGTGTCCTCCGGTTTTTTATTTATTTCTTTGTCATTTCGGGCGACCCCATGTGATTCTTCGTGTGCGTGAGCGACGGCTCGCATCGGAATGTGCAAAAGGGGTGGGAAACAGGGGCCACTCGGGGGGGGGGGTCAGAATGGGAAGAAAAGCAGCAAATGTGGCTAATTCATGTTAAAAACAACTTACACACTTTTTAAAAATTTCTCTGAAGCGAGAAGTGGGGAGGCAGAGAGACAGACTCCCGCATGCGCCTGACCGGGATCCACCTGGCATGCCCACCAGGGGGCGATGCTCTGCCCATCCGGGACATCGCTCTGTTGCGACCAGAGCCATTCTAGCACCTGGGGCAGAGGCCAAGGAGCCATCCTCAGCGCCCGGGACATCTTTGCTCCAATGGAGCCTTGGCTGCGGGAGGGGAAGAGAGAGACAGAGAGAAAGAAGAGGGGGAGGGGTGGGGAAACAGATGGGCGCTTCTCCTGTGTGCCCTGGCCGGGAATCAAACCCGGGACTTCTAATGCTGGGTCTATGCTCTCCCGTTGAGCCAACTGCCAGAGCCTACACACTCTTTCCAAACAGATCTCTCCCTGAGAGATGTGATAGAAGGTGATGCTGTACGGGATTTTCAAATAAACCCATGCTTCTATTAGGTATTTATTCTGCACCATGGCATTCGGCGAGGAAAACACCAATAACCAGTTAACTCTGAGCTTCACTGGCCAGCTCTCCACAAAATGGAGCTGAATCCTCCCCGGTATGGAATTCTTACCCAAGAAAATAACAGCTTCGGAATGCACACCCAGGCAGGGCTGTGGCCACGGTCCCCCCGAAGCTTCATCTACGTGACGTCTGGGGACTTGTCACTCTCCTGAAAACCATCGTCTTTGAAGCCGGGGACCTGCTTCCACTCTCAAAGAAAAACAAGCAAGTGACATCCTCCGGCCACCAGGCAGCGTCCACTACTGGACTTGAACGCAGTCGTAAAAGAGTGTTCAAGTGTCAGGAACTAAAGATAAATAAAAACATCTTCATTTCTAACTACTTGGAAACCACGGTGCTGAACGCATGCGGGCAGGTCGGTGGCTGGAATCCGAGGGCGTCGCTCCGCGTAGGGACCATCCGTATTGCGTGAAACCAACACAGAGGCATATTTTAAAAGAAATTCCCGCCAGAGGGAGGCGCCTTCAAGCGTGACCTCTGCTTGGGGGGATAGCATGATGCCCTGTTGTTGGCTGGAACCAGACAGGTCAAAGGACAGGAGACTCCTGGGGCATCTTTACCAAGTTACTAAGCAGAAGGGCTCCAGTGTGTCCAATCCTGTTAACCTGTCATGACACCTGGACAATTATTATTTACCGTATTTTTCTCTCCATAAGACGCACTTCTTTACCTGCAAAAGCGGAGGGGGAAATGCCCGTGCATCTTATGGAGCGAAAAATACGGTGTTTTATTAAATATTTTAACACACCCTTTGGTTCAGGATATTTTTTTTCCCCTTATTTTCCTACTTAAAAGCCTAGGTGTGTGTGTGTGTGTGTGTGTGTGTGTGTGTGTGTGTGTGTCTTACGGTCAGGTGCGTCTAATGGAGCGAGAAATACGGTATCTCAGGGGCCTGAAAGGTCTTCACTTTGGGGAAGTCAGAGTAGACATCTGAGGCAGGCAGACTCCTAAGATGCCCGCCGCCCAATGATTCCCTGCCTCCTGACACTCAACTCCTAGTGTGATCCTCTCCCCCGTGGTGTGGGCTGCCACCCAGTGACTCCCTTCTGTCCGGTAATACTGCAAAGGAAACGGGCGTTACTCCCAGGACCGGGTGACAAAGCACCCACTACTCCCACCTTGCTCGCAAACTTCCTCACCGGCTGCGGACACATGGGTGCCAAGCTGGAGGGACGTAGCCCCCGGTGAGGGTGGCCTCCAGCGACAACAGTGACCACAAGAACCGAAGCCCTCGGCCCAGCAGCTCTGGAGACCCGGGACCCCGCCAGGAACCACTGCAGGCGCTTGCAAGGAGACCCCCTGGTCAGTTCAACGCCGAGGTGAGACCGCTGCCCTGGCCAACGCCGTGATTGAAGCCGGGTGTGAAAGACACCACTAGGTTCAGGGCTCAGCTTAGCCATGCCCGCTATCTTGACGCACAGACACTGTGAGAGGAGAAATGTGCTGCTTCTGCCCTGGCCGGATAGCTCGGTTGGTCAGAGCATCGTCCTGAAGCAGCAGAGGTTGCCGGTTCGATCCCTGGTCAGGGCACATATAGGAGCAGGTTGATGCTCCTGTCTCCCTCTCTCTCTCTCTCTCTCCCTCCCTCCCTCCCTTCTTCTCTTGCTAAAATCAATAGATTAAAAAAAAAAAGTACTGCCCTGGCCGGTTGGCTCAGCGGTAGAGTGTTGGCCTGGCGTGTGGGGGACCTGGGTTCGATTCCCGGCCAGGGCACACAGGAGAAGCGCCCATCTGCTTCTCCACCCCCTCCCCCTCCTTCCTCTCTGTCTCTCTCTTCCCCTCCCGCAGCCGAGGCTCCATTGGAGCAAAGATGGCCCGGGCGCTAGGGATGGCTCCTTGGCCTCTGCCCCAGGCGCTAGAGTGGCTCTGGTCACGGCAGAGCGACGCCCCGGAGGGGCAGAGCATCGCCCCTGGTTGGCGTGCCGGGTGTATCCCAGTCGGGCGCTTGCAGGAGTCTGTCTGTCTCTCCCCGTTTCCAGCTTCAGGAAAAAAAAAAAAAAAAAAAGTACTAAATAAGTAAACATGATGCTTTAAACCACTAAGTTTTTCTAAAACTCCACCCTGCCAAATACCATGAATGAATGTATAATATATAGCAACCTTCTACAGCTTTCCGACAGATCTTCAAGCTTCAGGAGACAAAAATAGAAATCCTCGGACATCAGGAAGGGCTTTATCTATCTCAGTCAACATCACGTCACCTATTGCACCGGCATCCTGGGTAATGAATGGACCACATTCTTCAGCACTGATGATGGCTGGTGCTCCGACCACGTGATTCTGATGGAGTCTTTCCAGTTCAAACTGTCGACACGACTCCAGTAAAGGAGAAAAAAAAAGTCAGTTTGTTTTTTTCCCCCTTTATAGAGAAAATAATGGCATGGTCTGCTGACCATCAGACCTGTGATGGGGTAAGTCTTTTCTCTACTGTCCAGCAGGGATCGTTCACAAGGCTGAGGTCCCGACGTGACAAGTCTGGTCGCTGCCACAGTCATTTTCTCTTATAGATAAGAAAACAGACTGCACAGGGAAATGCCCTTGAGTGTTACTTTATAATTCTCTACTGCTTATTTGTTTGTGTCCTTTTTTTACTTCTCACAGAGGCTTTGCTTATTTCTTTGTTTCATTTGCTACCTGAATAACACTTCCTGCTATTTGCTGGGTGTGGCCATTATTATACTTGTATCAACACCAGATGAAAGTTAGGAGAATTTCCTGAAGTCACACGACCCGGAGGGAAGAGGTCGCCTATGCCAATGTAGGGCTCTAATCCAAACATCTTCTCTCAAAGCTAAAAATATTAGCCATCACTCCTCTCTCTACATGGCTTGTTTTCAAGTCCGATTCCTATGTTTTATATCAGGGGCAGGCAACCTGGTCCCTACCGCCCACTAGTGGGCATTCCAGCTTTCATGGTGGGTGGTAGCGGAGCAACCAAAGTAGAAATAAAAAGATAGATTGAACTAGAGTAAGTTGTTTTATAAAGATTGATTCTGCCAAACTTAGCGAAAATTCGACATAAAGTACTTGGTAAGTAATTATGATTCTATGCTTTCACTTGCTGTCACTCTGCTTTATAAACTGTATAAAGTAAAGTGACTTCCCTACTTTATAAGTCACCATGACTGTGGAACCGGCGGGCGGTGAGAAAATGTTACTACTAACAGAGACACAAAAGTGGGCGGTAGGTATAAAAAGGTTGACTACCCTTGTTTTATATTATTCTGCCATTTTTTTCACTACAACCTGTATTCTCCACCTTTAGGGAGCCCTTTTTTTTTTTTTCTTTTATTTTGTATTTTTCTGAAGCTGGAAACGGGGAGAGACAGTCAGACAGACTCCCGCATGCGCCCGACCGGGATCCACCCGGCACGCCCACCAGGGGCGACGCTCTGCCCACCAGGGGGCGATGCTTGCCCCTCCGGGGCATCGCTCTGCCACGACCAGAGCCACTCTAGTGCCTGGGGCAGAGGCCAAGGAGCCATCCCCAGCACCCGGGCCATCTTCGCTCCAATGGAGCCTCGGCTGCGGGAGGGGAAGAGAGAGACAGAGAGGAAGGAGGGGGGGGTGTGGAGAAGCAAATGGGCGCTTCTCCTATGTGCCCTGGCCGGGAATCGAACCCGGGTCCCCCACATGCCAGGCCGACGCTGTACCACTGAGCCAACCGGCCAGGGCCAGGGAGCCCTTTCTAATCATCCCAGCCACCACAACGCTAAGTGCTCCTGAATTTCTTTCCTCTGTATTCAGACCGTGGGAAACTACTATTAGACTATTTTTCTCTGGGTTGGTAAACCAACTGCTCATCAATGATGAGACAGAAAAAGACACAGCAATTCCTGGTTTCTAAATCTTACCCTGATATATAAGCTCTAAAATCATCAGAGAAAAGTAACATTCAATTCGGCGGCGCTGTCGTCCGTTAAGTGCCGACTTTTGGACGTGTTTGAAAGTGTCAGAACATTAAAATGCTATTTTCCAAAATTGTGGTGCCGTTTCCTCTGTAAAAAATGGTTTTTGTGTTACCCGAACGAGCAGAAAATTGATAACAGCCACTTTCCTTGCTTTCAACATGTTGTACCTTTTTTAGTATAAACACGTGGTGCTTCTAAAAGGTGTAATTACCCGGCGGGTACAGGGCGGCGGTGAGAGGAGCGGAGCTATAATGCGACATGATTGGGGATTACACGCAGGCACATTCGCTGGAGGGATAATCAGGCTCCCCTGAGCATGACAGAGAGAACAATCCAGAAATAGCGCCGCGAATTCCCGGCAAGTTAGTTAGACCCGTGACATCACGTCCTGCAGACAGGTCCCCTCCAAACTGACAGGCGGAGGTGCTGCTGTCAGCTGAACCGTACCCCTCCCAAATGCCTTCTATTGACACCGAACTGTCCCCTGCCATGGGGCTTGGAGGCGGGGGCCTTCGGGACGTGATCAGGGTTTCAGTCCATAAGAGTGCGGGTGGGTCCCACGATGGCACCTGCGAAGGCGTCAGCCTCCGCTCGGGGCCGTTCTTGTCAGACCTCTGAAAACCCCCGTTACTTCTTCCTCACCCACTGATTGAACACGCTACTCCCAAACTATCATTTTATCAACCTTGCTTTCTTCCCAGAAACCGGGTGTGGTTTGTAAAGAGAAATGAACACTGCCTCGGTTGACATCGGTTTAATTCCAGTTCCTCTTAAATCGATTTTAACTGATACGGAAAAAAATATACATACATATACATGTATACACACACACATACATACATACATATATACACACACATATATGCATGACCTGACTGTAAAAATCCGTGTGTGTGTCCACGTGAAAACCCTTTGGCAATGGCAAGACCTTGTTTATACGAATCAAATGTTTTTTTGTTGTTGTTGTTGTTGTTGTTGTTTGTATTTTTCTGAAGCTGGAAACGGGGAGAGACAGACAGACAGACTCCCGCATGCGCCCGACCGGGATCCACCCGGCACGCCCACCAGGGGCAACGCTCTGCCCACCAGGGGGCGATGCTCTGCCCCTCCGGGGCGTCGCTCTGCCGCGACCAGAGCCACTCTAGCGCCTGGGGCAGAGGCCAAGGAGCCATCCCCAGCGCCCGGGCCATCTTTGCTCCAATGGAGCCTTGGCTGCGGGAGGGGAAGAGAGAGACAGAGAGGAAGGAGAGGGGGGTGGAGAAGCAAATGGGCGCTTCTCCTATGTGCCCTGGCCGGGAATCGAACCCGGGTCCCCCGCACACCAGGCCGACACTGTACCGCTGAGCCAACCGGCCAGGGCCTATGCGTGTTAACACTGTTATTGTTATTGTTCAACACCTCCAGCTAGAATCCACTCTCATGACCGGCATCATCCCCGTGAATAACCCCTTGCCCCTCGGAAGGTGGTCGGTTTATTCTGCACAGGCGATGTGATGGCACTCTTGATGTCCGCCTGATTTTGGAAATCATTCAAAGACCATGGTCGGTCTCGAGCCCTCTCTCTCTGCGAAGCCCTTCGTCTGAGGCTGGCAAACGATGCCTCTGAACTGACCGCTCATGTCCCTTGAGGGGGACAGTCCCTCATCACCGAACATGCAGTCCACTGACCTAGTCATTAATGTTATAACCTTTCCTAATGAACAGGGTAAACCGTACAATGAAGAGCAATTGAATGTGGCCGAGGGTGAAATGCACTCAAGCACTCAGTGCACATTGACGCCGGAAAAGATAATAAATTACCTCCTTGTCCTTCACCGCGGACAGAGGGAAGCCGGTCTGCGCTTGTTTGTACACAAGATGCAAAGACACAAACTCAGCCCCTTGTCACCTGCTTCTCTGTGTGTCTTTTCCACGATGCTCCCGAAAGGGCTGGGAACAAATACTGTAAACAGGGTCGTCGCCGGTCTATAATTTTCTATCACACCCCTTGCCATGAGCCCCGGGCTGCTGCGGCGTGAATAGCGAAGCACAGAGAAAGAACAAAGAGGGAACAGATTTGTAACAACAAGACGCCCACAGGAGAAGGATAAACAGAGGCTTTCACGGGGGCAAGAGGTGAGAATCACGAACCCAGACCGGGTTGAATGCTACAGGCAGTGCTGGTGAACAGGTGTGTCCACAGAACAATCACAGAACATCAGGGGGAGGGGCGGGGAGTTTATTTTATTCACTGTTTCTAAAAGCAGTGTCCGAGGAACAGTTCATTAAGACAAAATGAACCCCAAGGCTCCACAACCTGTACTGACGTTGGGGTCACGTTGGCATCTGTGACCGGCTCTGTCTTTGTCATGAGGGGCTGTTCTGAGCGAGGCGGGGCGTTTCACATCATCTCTGGCTTCGACCCTGGAGGTGGCAGGAGCCGCCCTGCCCCCCGTAACTAGTCATGACAATCACACATGTCTGCAGACCCTGCCAAGTGTCCCCTGCGTTGGAAGTCCACAGGTGCACGTTGAAAGAATGTATCCTGGGCCTGACCTGTGGTGGCGCAGTGGATAAAGCGTCGACCTGGAAATGCTGAGGTCGCCGGTTCGAAACCCTGGGCTTGCCTGCTCAAGGCACATATGGGAGTTGATGCTTCCAGCTCCTCCCCACCTTCTCTCTCTGTCTCTCTCTCCTCTCTCCCTCTTCCTTTCTCTCTCCTCTCTAAAATGAATAAATAAAATAAAATTAAATTAAAAATTAAAAAAAAAATCCTCAAGGGTTGTAACAGTTACAACTCTGTTTAAAAAAGAAAGAATGTATCCTAATGTATTTTTCAGAGGAAGAGGTGCATCCCTGATGACCTAATAACCAGGGCTCCAGAGCTCTAAGCACTGAGAGAGAGAGAGAGCATGAATGCTCAGCTGGAGCTGAGCTGGCTCCTATGAGCCGTCCTCATCACCGTACGACTTCGAGGGGGGTCGAGTTGCAGTTGCAACCAGCAGCTTCCTCATCGGCACAAGAGGACACAAATTAGCGGATTCCGAGGCTCTCTGTGAGGCTGAAATGAGCTTCTGCGTGCAAGAGCCCCTAACCCAGCGGCCAGCACACAAATGGGAGAAGCACAGAGGTCCCCTGCTCTAATTCCTCGGGACCACTGGCATGTTCGAGGGCGGCCAGACCCGTGTGCCTCGGAAGACCAGAGACACGAAGGAGGGCGTGTCAGCTGGATCGTTCTGGGTGTCAGGCTGAGGCGCAGGAACAAAAGAAGAAGATGACGTTGGGTACCTTGTTATCAAAAGTCCCCAAATCACTGAATTGGAAACCAGTCTCTTTTTTTTTTTTTTTTTTTGGTTAAGTTTATCGGGCTGCTGTTGGTTAGTCACATTATATAAGTTTCAGGTGGACTATTTTATAGGATGGCAGAGGTTTCAGACCCACAGGCTGGCAGCCAACGCTGTGCAGGCAGCTGCCCGGGGGCGAGGGGGCTGGGGACCGTGAGGACGGCATTGTGGAGAGTTGCAAAGAATGGACTAACGGAAAATGTAGCGTTTACTCATATTCCCATAAGCACGGGCAAATGTCTCAGAGGTTTCAGAAAACAGGAATAAGGTTACATCCAAACTCATCCATCTCTGTTGAGTTGTTTTTTTTTTTTAATTCAGTGAGAGGAGGGGAGGCAGAGACAGACTCCCACATGTGCCCTGACTGAGAGTCACCCGGCAAGCCCACTAGGGGGCGATGCTCTGCCCATCTGGGGTGTTGCTCCGTTGCTCAGCAACTGAGCTCCTCTCAGTGCCTGAGGCAGAGGCCATGGAGCCATCCTTAGCACCAGGGCCAACTTGCTCCAGTTGAGCCATGGCTGCAGGAGGGGAAGAGCGAGATAGAGAGAAAGGAGAGGGGGAGGGGTGGAGAAACAGATGGGCGCTTCAGATGACCTGAAATTGAACCCAGGACATCCACACACCAGGCTGCTGCTCTACTGGTGAGCCAACTGGCCAGGGCCTCTGTTGGGTTTTAAGTGAGTTAAAATGAAGTTAAGGCTGCCTGGATTCAGGGGGTTTCGTCGCTGCCTCGTGATAAGAAGGCTGAACCGCCGTCACGGTTTGTTCTCATGCTGTCAGAAGTCTGAGTTTCAAATCAAGAACCACCGCAGATCCGTCCTTGAATACGGGCTGGCTCACTCTGGGTGGATGTTAAGGAGAAAAAAAATAAAAAAATCCTGACAACGATACATTAGAGTTGGAAGGCAGTTAGATTTCTCTAGTTCCACAGAAATCTAAAGAGCCTGTGGTGTCGTCCACGGTTGACCGAAGATCCTCACTGCGCATACGTCTTTAAAATCTGCGCTGCGCACGGAGCCGTGGGTTCCGGTGAATCCTTGAAGGTTATACGCGCAAGGGTGGTATTTTTATCCGGCTCAGGAAAAAAAAGGCCATCATTATTTATGATGATGTAAGAGCGTCATTTTTCCTGATGCCTCTCGTCTCGCTGGGGAAACGGTGCGTGAGTTTCTCCGGAGAAGCAGGAAATAAAACGTGTGCATGCCAAAGCCCCACAGGATCCTTGCAAAGGAACCTAGCCCACCTCAGACCCGGTTTCCAAACCAGGGTCCTGGAGTCTCATTGGACTGGTTTTCTGACATACACCCTTCCGGGGAAAGAAATCACGGGGCACGACCGTGTTCCCTGAACGAAGGTGACAAGGGCCACATCTTTCCTAGAATATGCGAGCTGCTGGCTTTGCCCTTCAGGGGAAGTGAAAGCATTTGAACCGTTTTTTGTCTGGGCGCCATAGCAACAGGAAGCTGACCATGAGGCATGGATTGGACTCCAAAGGTCAGGCTGCTGCCCCCGTATCTTAACACACGACTCCGCTGCAGGTTTCAAGGATGCTCACGAGGGTCAGGACGTGGTATTTAATGCTCTGGAGATGCCAAGGTTGTTTTATGGTCCTTGGCAAGCTCCCTGGGCTGGGGATGCGAGAGGGCAGGACAGGAGGAGCGCCTGTCAGCCCGGGTCCAGTTTCTAGGAGGTCAGCCCGGGTCCAGTTTCTAGGAGGTCAGCCCAGGTGCCAGTTTCTAGGAGGTCAGCCCGGGTGCCAGTTACTAGGAGGTCAGCCCAGGTGCCAGTTTCTAGGAGGTCAGCCCGGGTGCCAGTTTCTAGGAGGTCAGCCCAGGTGCCAGTTTCTAGGAGGTCAGTCCGGGTGCCAGTTTCTAGGAGGTCAGTCCGGGTGCCAGTTTCTAGGAGGTCAGCCCAGGTCCAGTTTCTAGGAGGTCAGCCCAGGTCCAGTTTCTAGGAGGTCAGCCCGGGTCCAGTTTCTAGGAGGTCAGCCCGGGTGCCAGTTTCTAGGAGGTCAGCCCGGGTCCAGTTTCTAGGAGGTCAGCCCGTGGCACCAGTTTCTAGGAGGTCAGCCCGGGTCCAGTTTCTAGGAGGTCAGCCCGGGTCCAGTTTCTAGGAGGTCAGCCCGTGGCACCAGTGTCTAGGAGGTCAGCCTGGGTGCCAGTTTCTAGGAGGTCAGCCCGGGTGCCAGTTACTAGGTTAGCCCGTGGCACCAGGTTCTAGGAGGTCACTCGGGTGCCAGGTTCTAGGAGGTCAGCCCGGGTCCAGTTTCTAGGAGGTCAGCCCAGGTCCAGTTTCTAGGAGGTCAGCCCGGGTGCCAGTTTCTAGGAGGTCAGCCCGGGTGCCAGTTTCTAGGAGGTCAGCCCGGGTGCCAGTTTCTAGGAGGTCAGCCCAGGTGCCAGTTTCTAGGAGGTCAGCCCGGGTGCCAGTTTCTAGGAGGTCAGCCCAGGTGCCAGTTTCTGGAGGTCAGCCCGGGTGCCAGTTTCTAGGAGGTCAGCCCGGGTGCCAGTTACTAGGTTAGCCCGTGGCACCAGGTTCTAGAAGGTCAGCCCAGGTGCCAGTTTCTAGGAGGTCAGCCCAGGTGCCAGTTTCTAGGAGGTCAGCCCGGGTCCAGTTTCTAGGAGGTCAGTCCGGGTGCCAGTTTCTAGGATGTCAGCCCGGGTGCCAGTTTCTAGGAGGTCAGCCCAGGTGCCAGTTTCTAGGAGGTCAGCCCGGGTGCCAGTTTCTAGGAGGTCAGCCCAGGTGCCAGTTTCTAGGAGGTCAGCCCGGGTGCCAGTTTCTAGGAGGTCAGCCCAGGTGCCAGTTTCTGGAGGTCAGCCCGGGTGCCAGTTTCTAGGAGGTCAGCCCGGGTGCCAGTTACTAGGTTAGCCCGTGGCACCAGGTTCTAGAAGGTCAGCCCAGGTGCCAGTTTCTAGGAGGTCAGCCCAGGTGCCAGTTTCTAGGAGGTCAGCCCGGGTCCAGTTTCTAGGAGGTCAGTCCGGGTGCCAGTTTCTAGGAGGTCAGCCCGGGTGCCAGTTTCTAGGAGGTCAGCCCGGGTCCAGTTTCTAGGAGGTCAGTCCGGGTGCCAGTTTCTAGGAGGTCAGCCCGGGTGCCAGTTTCTAGGAGGTCAGCCCAGGTGCCAGTTTCTAGGAGGTCAGCCCGGGTGCCAGTTTCTAGGAGGTCAGCCCAGGTGCCAGTTTCTAGGAGGTCAGCCCGGGTGCCAGTTACTAGGTCAGCCCGTGGCACCAGGTTCTAGGAGGTCACTCGGGTGCCAGTTTCTAGGATGTCACTCAGGTGCCAGTTTCTAGGAGGTCAGCCCAGGTGCCAGTTTCTAGGAGGTCACTCTGGTGCCAGTTTCTAGGGGATCACCCCAGGTGCCAGTTTCTAGGAGGTCAGCCGGTGCCAGTTTCTAGGAGGTCACTCTGGTGCCAGTTTCTAGGGGGTCACCCCGGGTGCCAGTTTCTAGGAGGTCAGCCTGGTGCCAGTTTCTAGGAGGTCAGCCTGGGTGCCAGTTTCTAGGAGGTCAGCCCGGGTCCAGTTTCTGAAGGTCAGCCCGTGACACCAGTTTCTAGGAGGTCAGCCTGTGGCACCAGTTTCTAGGAGGTCAGCCCGGGTGCCAGTGTCTAGGAGGTCAGCCTGGATATCAGTTTCTAGGAGGTCAGCCCGGGTGCCAGTTTCTAGGAGGTCAACCCGGGTCTAGTTTCTAGGAGGTCAGCCCGGGTGCCAGTGTCTAGGAGGTCAACCCGGGTCTAGTTTCTAGGAGGTCAGCCCGGGTGCCAGTTTCTAGGAGGTCAACCCGGGTCTAGTTTCTAGGAGGTCAGCCCGGGTGCCAGTTTCTAGGAGGTCAACCCGGGTCTAGTTTCTAGGAGGTCAGCCCGGGTGCCAGTGTCTAGGAGGGTCAGCCCGGGTCCAGTTTCTAGGAGGTCAGCCCGGGTGCCAGTTTCTAGGAGGTCAGCCCGGGTCCAGTTTCTAGGAGGTCACTCGGGTCCAGTTTCTAGGAGGTCAGCCCGGGTGCCAGTTTCTAGGAGGTCAGCCCGGGTGCCAGTTTTTAGGTCAGCACAGGTGCCAGTTTCCAGGAGGTCAGCCCAGGTGCCAGTTTCTAGGAGGTCAGCCCAGGTGCCAGTTTCTAGGAGGTCAATCCAGGTCCAGTTTCTAGGAGGTCAGCCCGGGTGCCAGTTACTAGATCAGCCCGTGGCACCAGGTTCTAGGAGGTCACTCAGGTGCCAGTTTCTAGGATGTCACTCAGGTGCCAGTTTCTAGGAGGTCAGCCCGGGTGCCAGTTTCTTGGAGGTCAGCCCGGGTCCAGTTTCTAGGAGGTCAGCCCGGGTGTCAGTTTCTAGGAGGTCACTCGGGTGCCAGTTTCTAGGAGGTCAGCCCAGGTGCCAGTGTCTAGGAGGTCAGCCCGGGTCCAGTTTCTAGGAGGTCAGTCCGTGGCACCAGTGTCTAGGAGGTCAGCCCGGGTGCCAGTTTCTAGGAGGTCAGCCCGGGTCCAGTTTCTTGGAGGTCAGCCCGGGTCCAGTTTCTAGGAGGTCAGCCCGGGTGCCAGTTTCTAGGAGGTCAGTCCGGGTGCCAGTTTCTAGGAGGTCAGTCCGGGTGCCAGTTTCTAGGAGGTCAGCCCAGGTCCAGTTTCTAGGAGGTCAGCCCGGGTCCAGTTTCTAGGAGGTCAGCCCGGGTGCCAGTTTCTAGGAGGTCAGCCCGGGTCCACTTTCTAGGAGGTCAGCCCGTGGCACCAGTTTCTAGGAGGTCAGCCCGGGTCCAGTTTCTAGGAGGTCAGCCCGGGTCCAGTTTCTAGGAGGTCAGCCCGGGTGCCAGTCTCTAGGAGGTCAGCCCGGCTCCAGTTTCTAGGAGGTCAGCCCGGGTCCAGTTTCTAGGAGGTCAGCCCGTGGCACCAGTTTCTAGGAGGTCAGCCCGGGTCCAGTTTCTACGAGGTCAGCCCGGGTGCCAGTTTCTAGGAGGTCACTCGGGTGCCAGTTTCTAGGAGGTCAGCCCGGGTGCCAGTGTCTAGGAGGTCAGCCCGGGTCCAGTTTCTAGGAGGTCAGCCCGTGGCACCAGTGTCTAGGAGGTCAGCCCGGGTGCCAGTTTCTAGGAGGTCAGCCCGGGTCCAGTTTCTAGGAGGTCAGCCCCGGTCCAGTTTCTAGGAGGTCAGCCCGGGTGCCAGTCTCTAGGAGGTCACCCCGGGTGCCAGTGTCTAGGAGGTCAGCCCGAGTGCCAGTTTCGAGGGGTCAGCCTGGGTCCAGTTTCTAGGAGGTCAGCCCGGGTGCCAGTTTCTAGGTCAGCACAGGTGCCAGTTTCTAGGAGGTCAGCCTGGGTGCCAGTTACTAGGTCAGCCCGTACACCAGGTTCTAGGAGGTCACTCGGGTGCCGGTTTCTAGGAGGTCAGCCCGTGGCACCAGTTTCTAGGAGGTCAGCCCGGGTGCCGGTTTCTAGGAGGTCAGCCCGGGTGCCAGTCTCTAGGAGGTCAGCCCAGGTGCCAGTTTCTAGGAGGTCAGCCCGGGTGCCAGTTTCTAGGAGGTCAGCCCAGGTGCCAGTTTCAAGGAGGTCAGCCCGGGTGCCAGTTTCTAGGAGGTCAGCCCGGGTGCCAGTCTCTAGGAGGTCAGCCCGGGTGCCAGTTTCTAGGAGGTCAGCCCGGGTGCCAGTCTCTAGGAAGTCAGCCCGGGTGCCAGTTTCTAGGAGGTCAGCCCGGGTGCCAGTGTCTAGGAGGTCAGCCCGGGTGCCAGTTTCGAGGGGTCAGCCTGGGTCCAGTTTCTAGGAGGTCAGCCCGGGTGCCAGTTTCTAGGTCAGCACAGTTGCCAGTTTCTAGGAGGTCAGCCCGGGTGCCAGTCTCTAGGAAGTCAGCCCGGGTGCCAGTTTCTAGGAGGTCACTCGGGTTCCAGTTTCTAGAAGGTCAGCCCGTGGCACCAGTTTCTAGGAGGTTAGCCCGGGTGCCAGTCTCTAGGAGGTCAGCCCGGGTGCCAGTTTGTAGGAGGTCAGTCCAGGTGCCAGTTTCTAGGAGGTCAGCCCGGGTGCCAGTTTCTAGGAGGTCACTCGGGTTCCAGTTTCTAGGAGGTCAGCCCGTGGCACCAGTTTCTAGGAGGTTAGCCCGGGTGCCAGTCTCTAGGAGGTCAGCCCGGGTGCCAGTTTCTAGGAGGTCAGTCCAGGTGCCAGTTTCTAGGAGGTCAGCCCGGGTGCCAGTTTCTAGGAGGTCACTCGGGTTCCAGTTTCTAGAAGGTCAGCCCGTGGCACCAGTTTCTAGGAGGTTAGCCTGGGTGCCAGTCTCTAGGAGGTCAGCCCGGGTCCAGTTTCTAGGAGGTCAGTCCGTAGCACCAGTTTCTAGGAGGTCAGCCCGTGGCACCATTTTCTGGGAGGTCAGCCCGGGTGTCAGTTTCTAGGAGGTCAGCCCGGGTGCCAGTTTCTAGGTCAGCCCGGGTGCCAGTTTCTAGGTCAGCCCGGGTGCCAGTTTGCCACGACTCAGCACAGACGCAGTGGCTTCGATCAGCAGGCATTTACAATCTTGTGGCTCTGGAGGTCGTGCGTTGGAAAACAGTGCTGAGAGAGTAAGGTCGAGGGGCAGACAGGCTGGCCCCAGGGGATGACGTGCCCCCTCCCTCTGTCCGGCTGCTAGAGGCTGCCCACGTTCCTTGGCTCCTGGTCACATCCTTCTGACCTCTGCTCCCGTGGTCCACCTCCTTCTCTCACTCTGACCCTTCCTTCTCCCTCTCCTAAGAACCCGTGTGACGGCAGGGAACCCACCAGGATCCACCAGGGTCATCTGTCCAGTGCAAGCCACCCCTGCGAAGTCCCTTTTGCCTCGCCAGGTAACAGACACACTCTGCGGATCAGGACATGGACGTCTCTGGAGTGGGGGAAGGGGTCGTTATTCCACCCTCACCACCCTCAGTCTAAAGACAAAGCTCACAGATTTTCTCCGGTGGTCCTGGAGGGCGTGCTTCTCGGATGAGATCGGGTGCGTTCAGGGTGCTTCTTGTCCTTGAAAACCACAGGCAATTCTCGTCCTCGCCGGACGCTGTGCCCGGACGTCTTTCTTGGATGACTTTCCAGACATTTTCCGTCCACACGGAGATACGTTTTCTTTCGTTTTCACGAGTCTTGGTTTCTTGCCCCACCCACATGCTGGTCTAATTCAAATTCACCTGTCTTCTCTTCCACCAACCCTTCCTGGCCACCCTCTGGCAAGTTATCTTTCCCTGCAAGAACTCCCTTTAAATGTAGACCGTGTCTGTCTTCATTGGCGGGCACTGACGGAGGGCCAGGGTCATTGCCGATATCCGAATCGGGGTGTCCTCTGCACCCCAGAGCTCTAAGCAAAGCATGGTTGTTGCACTCGATTTGCTCACTCGTGTACTCAACAAACATATCTCGAGCACCTCATCCACGTCAGCCGCGGTCCGAGGCACTCCAAAAAGCGGGTGGATCCTCGAAGCAACGTGTGGATTAACTGCTCAACGCTCTAATAAAAGTTGATTGCCAACACCAAAGTGTTCCTGGCTTCACTGGGAATCGTCTCTCTAGAGGAGTTTATTCATCGGAGGAAGAAATTAGTTGTATCAATATGGTAATCAGAAAAGCAAGGAACATGACTTTTGCAACCACTAGGAAATGATGAGTAGTCTATGTGGACGGCTTGCTACATGGCTCATAACTAGTGCTCGAGACAAGTAAGACACTGTTACTCTTTTCACGCGATTCCCATCAAAACAGGTATTCGCAAGAGCAACACGCGTGTGTCTCACTGGTAATGTGCATGCTACATAGTGGCAAGCAATGTGGAGAATCCATTTCTGTTTGTAATACTTTGCAATAACGGCAAGGCGATGCCAGTATGCCTCTTTCATTATAATTGTGGAAGAGATACGTGAGCTGCTTCTCTATCATAAGAAACATTTTTGGGTCTTTTTTTTTTTCTTCTCTTATTGGCACTTGCATGCTTTCATTTGTCAAGTTTTAACTCAAGTTCCAATGAGAACTGCATTTGTTTTTATCACCGCCTGTGCAAAGCCTTGGGGGGGGGGACCGTGAGCCAACCAGCCCCTCCCCCCCTTGCCTCTCAGCCCGTGGACTGCATTTGTCAAGGGTGTTGATTTGTTGGAGACACTTATGAGCAAGCCCAGCATAAAATTGCCTCTCTATTCTAAACTGAGAAAATGAATTTTCTATCGATCAGACTACAGACCTCTAATAAGTGTCTCTAATAGATTTCATCGACTCCGTGCGTGTCCAAGATCATAGAAGGATAAAACGCAAAGGAATGACCCGGGGGAACGTAAATGACAGAGAAATGGAGTCCTTCATCTTCGTTTCATTACCTTCCCCCTTCTTTCTTTTCTTATTACCCCCCGGTTTCGTGGATGCCCAAGACCGAACCCCACAAGTCATTTCTGTCTCGCTAGATGTCGCCAGGGTTCTCACACTGATGTTCGGGGAGACTTTCTCAATACGATCCCTTCTTACTTCATTTCAGGAAGGGTCTGATCCCCGACCTGGTGACACAAGGTGAGTGCTTGACGTTAATACGACTAAAATCTGCGTTCCGATTCCACCCCTCTCTCTGTCACCCCAGCGTCTAAGTAGGAGCTAGAAAAATGCCCATTTCTATTGGCATGATGTTCAAAGGGGGTGAGCGGAAATCGGAACCTCTTATTTTCAAAGCATCTTCTTTAAAAACTGATTGATGGGTTTGGGACCCCCCCCAATGGGAGGGGGTGCGAGGGAGGGCAGGAAAAGGTGGGTAGAGGGCCCCTGTGAGACACAATTGTTACCTTGAGGATTGCTATTCGCGGAGGGAAGAAGGTCTTCATTGGCAGAATAACCTTGCAGCTTTGCTACTTCCTACATTACACTTAGTGGTCAGGTTGAGAAAAAGGCAGCTCAACATAACACTGTCTTTTGTTTTGACCTTATTTTGTGATTAAAATTATTTAAAGATAGAGGAAGAAAGAGAGAGAGAGAGGGGGAAAAATCAATTTGTTGTGCCACTTATCTATGCATTCATTGGTTGATTCCTATATGATCCCTGACCAGGGATCAAACCTCCAACCTCTGCACATTGGGCTGACGCTCTAACTAACTGAGCTACCTGGCCAGGGACGACCTTTTTTTCTGTTTAAAATCATCTCTGGCCCTTCCTAGGAAAGTGTTGAAACCCCTGCTAGGCTCCACCGTGCAATAAAAACAATGTTCCCGCCCTGGCCGGTTGGCTCAGTGGTAGAGCGTCGGCCTGGTGAGCGGGAGTCCCGGGTTCGATTCCCGGCCAGGGCACACAGGAGAAGCGTCCATCTGCTTCTCCACCCCTCCCCCTCTCCTTCCTCTCTGTCTCTCTCTTCCCCTCCTGCAGCCAAGGCTCCATTGGAGCAAAGTTGGCCCGGGTGCTGAGGATGGCTCCAAGGCTTTCCCCCTCGGGCTAGGCAGAGCAGATGAGAGGGTGTCAGGATGCTGGGAAGGAGCTCGGGAGCTGGGCTCGGAGCTCAAGGGGAGGACTCCCTCTGGCTGGTGGTCCCAGCGAGCTCGGGTGGCAGGTCCACCATCATGTGGAGTGAGACACAGAAACTCCTTATCCTTCGCTCCTCTCTGCTTTCCCCGATCTTCCCAGCTTCCCCTGTTCGTAGGCTGTGACAGGAAGCCAGGCAGTAGAGAAGCAGGCGTATAGCTTCGGACCAGGTGAGCTTGTCCATATTCTGCTGTTCTTGACCAAGAAGTGTTGTCAAGTCCCCGCACCTCACTTCTGCGGGTTCACGTAGAGACACCCCCAAGTCCAGCTGAGTTTAGAAGAGTTTTATTAAAGGAGGAGATTTATTAAATATGCCGGCTGCATATGGTTGGCTCCGGGCAGTTGCAAACCCAAATCGTGTGCACCAAAATATCTTTCGGGGGCTGGTTATACACCCGTGATCACACAGGGGCGGGGAAGAGCATGACATCATGGCACAAGCGGACATTTGTTTGGGGGATACACAGAGACATTAAGACTTCCAAGGCAACACAATCAAAGATGTTTATAATCTTTCAGGGTTCCCCTTCCCTCACGAGCCTAGAGGTATGTGACTCTCAGGATTCCAGGAAGGAAGAGGAACTTCAGACAATGTAAGGAGGTATGTCAATTCTGTCTCCCATTGAAAGAGAGGAAGTTTCTCAGTTAACCTTTATTTTAGATTTAAAACTAAATGACCCATTGTTCTGGCAAGCCAGAAACTTCTACATTCTTCTCCCTCCCCTCCCCAAAGGGAGGGATGCGACAGGAAAGCCTGACCTTTCCACCTAGAATATCAATGTTCATTTTGCAGCTTTTTGGTAACTTACGACAGAAGGAACATCAGTTCGTCTTGGCTCAGGCGAGTAGCGTTCCTCCTCAGCCTCATGAAGCAAGGCACAACAGGATGGGCGTGGGGCCATGAACACACCAGGGCTCGTTGCAAACGTGCTCTCATAGCCCTTGACTCTGGCCTCCGTGGGAGCTGTTCAATCTCTTCCACGTTTTCATAATAACTCACTTTGGAAGACTGAACGAGGGCACGCCCCTTGATGGACAAGGACACGCCCCAGTCTGGCCTAGGACACGCCCCTTGATGGACAAGGACACGCCCCAGTCTGGCGTAGGACATGCCCCTTGATGGACAAGGACACGCCCCAGTCTGGCTTAGGACACGCCCCTTGATGGACAAGGACACGCCCCAGTCTGGCTTAGTACACGCCCCTTGATGGACAAGGACACGCCCCACTCTGGCTTAGGACACGCCCCTTGATGGACAAGGACACGCCCCAGTCTGGCCTAGGACACGCCCCTTGATGGACAAGGACACGCCCCACTCTGGCTTAGGACATGCCCCTTGATGGACAAGGACACGCCCCAGTCTGGCTTAGGACATGCCCCTTGATGGACAAGGACACGCCCCTTGGTGGACAAGGACACGCCCCAGTCTGGCTTAGGACACGCCCCTTGATGGACAAGGACACGCCCCAGTCTGGCTTAGGACACGCCCCTTGATGGACAAGGACACGCCCCAGTCTGGCTTAGGACACGCCCCTTGATGGACAAGGACACGCCCCACTCTGGCTTAGGACACGCCCCTTGATGGACAAGGACACGCCCCAGTCTGGCTTAGGACATGCCCCTTGATGGACAAGGACACGCCCCACTCTGGCTTAGGACATGCCCCTTGATGGACAAGGACACGCCCCAGTCTGGCTTAGGGCATCCGAGCTATTCCGTGGGGACTCCCAAGACCCCAGCTGACCTCCTCCCACGAAGCCAGGGAGCAGGACGTCAGGTAGGGGCATCGAGCCTTCGGCGTGCACGGAGCAGCCGTGGACACCCCGGGCGTGCGCAGCCTCATGAGCAGCCAGGCGGGAGGCACGAGTCGCGCTCCCAAGGGAAGTCCCCGTGCGCCTGAGTACACACTCCCCGGGCTGAGAGGCACAGCAGGACGGAGGGCGTTGGCAAATGCCCTCACGCTCCACAGCTGACCTTTACATCACAGCGGCTGTCGTAGCGGCTGAATTTATGAAGTCCATCAAGTGGGATATTTTTTCACGGGCCGTACAGGACATCTCAATAAAGCCTGTTGAAGAACAGCATAGCTCCCTCCCGACGTCTGTGAGAAGCTGGGGGCAGCAGGGGGATCTCGCTTCTGCAACGGGGTGACGTTGCAACGGAGAGGCGTGCGGTGGGGACGGCAAACAGCCCTTCGCTTCTGGTGGAAGGTAGGGGGGACCCCCGGGTGTGCAGAAATAAGGTGAGGAAAGGGTGTCCACGGCTAACCACTGGTTTTGTGTCATTGCATTGCATTCCAGGAAATGCTTAGAGCTGGGCTTACATTAATTGGATTCATTAGTTTCCTACTCATGAAATAAATACCTTTTCATTTCTCTCTTCCTCTCTCCCTTTCTTATTCTCTGTGTCTTTCCTGTCCTCTGAAGCATTCTCTTTGAGTCTTTTTACCCACCCATTGAATTACGCCTTTCCAACCCAGACTCCTGGGTTTTACTATAACATACACATTTTTTTTTCCCCTCTTGGAACAAAACAAACAAACAAACAAAAAATAACAAAAAAAAAACCCAATTCTACGAGCAGAAATTCCATTTTGTTTATGGGTCTGAGCCACACACAGCCCTGGCTTCTGACACTGGGCGGCAGCCGGATTGTTCAACTCACGTAAAACGTTCCAGCCAGGTGTGTCGAACGGCCATTCCTTTTGACACGTTCCCACCATTTTCCCCC